>NW_026690769.1:0-341238 GCF_019097595.1 Hemibagrus wyckioides | reverse complement strand
GAGGAATTCTGGTGCTGCATTGGAATATTGTCGATACCACTGTAGATTGTTCATAGAAACAGTGTATTTATAATCACAGGAGAGTGTAACTGCTTGCTCCTCTTTACCATAGACAGCAGAAGATGTTGGAGTAATGCTGTCCTGTGTGCTCTCACCTGAAGAGGACATTTATTTCAGAATATTATCATTTTATATTATACAGTATACATACAGTACATGCTTACAATCTAAAACACTCACACATGGAAACATTTCTTTACTAGTTATAAAACATTTAAACATGATATATGGGGATATATAAAATATAAGCTTACCTATGAACATGGTAAAAACAGAAACATACATAAAACCATCATGTTTTAATTTCCTCTGTTCTTCTGAAAGTTTCCTTTTTATGTTATTGTAAATGTCAAGTTTCCTTCTACTCTGTCTTCAGTGAAGCATCTAAGCATTTCTTGTGTACAAAGCCTCAACTGTAGCTTCCCTCTGTTTTAACCAATCAGAGTGCAGGATTTGCCGCATTATGTAAAATACACACACATGTTCTAAAAGAATTTAATGAGCAAAAGATTCATATATTTAGTTCCTGTATTTCCTATTTCTATGAACTTAAACCTTTTCTAATCTACAAAATATATTGTTGCAATTACAAACAATTCTTATTGTGAAATTAAATTCTTCAGCAGATTTATAGTACACCCTTAAAGTCTAAACAAAACACCAGAGGTACTGTAGTGATTGATAGGATTTTAAAAAATTCCCCATAAAATTATAATAATATAAAACCCCTAACAAGGTGGTGTTTGAGAGCATGTGCACAAATACATAAGCATCTTGTATTAAGCTCAAGATTCTGCAGTAATTCAAGTGTTTCAGTCGGACTGCACTCCACACACCATGTATCTGTGCTGAAGCTTTGTTCAGGTTTAATGTTCATGGCTACTTTAACACTCCACATGGTTCTGTTGTGTCCAGGTCCAATCAGGTTCAGTTCTAGAGTATTTTCATGTCATGTACTGCCATCTGCAGGAGCTGAATTTAAATAGACATATACTTTATTTACATCAAGAACCATCAATATATTTTAAAACAAAAGTATTGCTCACCACGCTGGGAATAGTTCACAGTTTCAATTCACAGATTCATTTGGAATCATTACAGCATTTCAGCATATCAGAACACAAGAATAACCCGTCTTTTTCTTTTTTATCTGTATTTCTGACATTACCCTAGACAAAAACAAGTCCTCAGATTCAGCATCCTTAAAGAGACAAATTTGCTGGTGTGCTTGTGATTATTGTCCTTTAATATGACCCAGTTTCAGCACAACATAAGCTCATGGACAGTCTTACATTTGTCTCAAGAATATTCTAATATAAAGTGGAGATCATCAATGTCCAAATGATTAAAAGTTTTCTAGAGCCTGTGGCTGCAATACAACCGAATCCTCACCCCTCCACCAACATGACACTTGGTATGAGGTGTTTGTTGTGATAAACTCTGTTTGACCTTCACCAAACATGAAACTATGAATAATGATTAACCATCAGTCCAAAAAAATATTGTTCCCAAATTTGTTAAGATGCTGCCTTGTTTTTTTGTAGAGAAAGGGCTTCTTAAGTGCTTAAGTGAAGAGTAAGTGCTGTTTCCACAGGTCAGGGTCGTAACACTTAAGACCTGGGAAATGCAACTGTGAATGGATTTTTGCTGATCCATTTAAAATTTGGCAGACATTGTACATCCATTTAACTGAAAATACAAATGTTAATACACAATTTCCATTTTCATTTCATTTTCACTCAATCTTGATGAATTTCATTATGATCAATAAAAGGAAAGCAAATTTGACTAACACTTTCCTTATTCATCCATTTTAACTTCTTGTAACTATACAATGGAATTATGGTCTGGAGTGCTCACATTTTGTTCTGGATCTTAGTTCACATTTGGTAAAGTAACATACATTTATACACACAGGTATAATAAACACATGAAAGAATAAATAAATGTATAAATGGAAAATAAATTACAGGATATATAATTATAGGATATTGTTTGTACCAATAAAGCAGAATGTTATCTCTGCTTCACTTATATGAACATTTCAGAGTAACAGTGTACTGAATAAACAAAAAGTAACCATGTGCCTTTATCATGAATTAAAGTTTAAACCTAATGTCATGTATTGGAGTTGAGTTGAAAATCAACATTTTATATATATACACATATCTTGATGTATAGAAATGATCTGACCGAGGCTGTAATAGATGCAAATGAAATACTTTATTAGAGTTAGGATAGGAGGATGATGAGAGGAGGGTTAATATTGGATGAAATGATATTAGATGAAAGACAAACACAGAAAATTCATTAACACTAAACCTGGAAATGTAACGAGAAAGCAATTATTTCTAGTGAGAATGATAAAATGCTACACAGGCTACAACTGACTGTGCAATTCTGGTCCTAAAGTCCTGGGATCGTTGTGCAGACCTGTCAAGGGGAAAAAGAAGAGAGATATTTTAAAATGTGACAATTGAAATGTTACAAAATCAATTTATACTCATCTGTGGAGCGCTTGAGCAATGTAGGGACAAAATATGAACTGTAACAAAGTATGGAATGGGAACTTGTGCAATAAATTGTGTGTTTGTGTGTGTGTGTTGTGTTGGTGGGTACTGGGAAGGTGTAGAAGTAAGGGAAGGACATTGCCAAGAGCCTCTCCAAAGTCTTCACCATCTTCTTCTCGACATGCTGCCCGAGGAGATGCCTAACTGTGCTGGCTAAAGCTGGCGGGTCGGTGTAGAGCTCCAGGGGCTGAGAGAACAGTACCACAAAAAGGCCTGTAAGCTGATCCTATCAACAAATTACACAAACACAAATCCAGTGTAATGTCACTGTCTTAGAGATACAATGCTGACCATTTGTGTAACGTGGCATCAGAAGATATTTGAACACTTACAATAAGCACTGTGAAGTAGATCTTTGCTCCAGGCTCCCGAACATCTACATCCCACTTGATGAGCGCAAGCAGGCGCTCCGAGAGTCCTCCCTGAAGCTTTAGGAAAGGGAGACGACAAGCTCCGTTAATGCCAGGGTTTAAAATATGGGAAAACAAAATGAAATAAAATAGATCCTGTTCTCAAACTACATTCAAGCATCGCTTTTAAATCTCCCGATAAGACGCTTACTGGCTGAGGCGTTAAGCCCTTCGTGAAGTATCCGCAGAGAAGCAGCTCGTAAAACACGTCCACGAGGTTGTAGTGGTAGGCCTGCAGAGAGCAGAAAAGTTACAAAAAGAAATTAACTTTACATAATGGAGTCCTAATGGAGTTCTCTATTATCAAAGTCTTTCAGATTTAAACAGCTGTCATGTTACACAGGCATTCAGAAGCTTACACAGGACCCGGAGAGCTCTGCTTTGATGGAGTCCCGATGAGAAGGAGTCCTCAGGAACCGAATCGGAGCCACGGAGGCCAGCTGTACGCCAACTGCATCCTGTTAAAACGTAAAAAACAAAAAAAATCTCTGTAATTCACTTATGGTGTTCTAGATGGCGACTTAATTTACACCTTAACACGAAGCAGGATGTAAGCCTAAACATGTCCTGTTCTCCAAAAAAGATGATGTACTGTACATTTCCTCCCGCCGCCCCATCATAAGTGCTTCTTCTCATCGCAGTTTCATAATAACACATCTAACATTCTGTCACGTTCCTTACAGTAAAAACAGCTTGAGTAAAATAAAGGAAAGGTTTGTTTACCGGTTAAAAGGCTTGCATTACTCATTACGATACTTATCTTAATGATGCTACCAAGTTAATTATCCAGGCTTGCTAACAGTGTAGATAAACCAGTGTTTTTTTCACCCACACCCAGAAATAGAGGATTTTGATTGTTTTTTTGTTTTGTTTTTTAAAAAGGGAGAAGTAAAAAAACAAAAATTTCCTTTTTAACGCCGAAACGTTAATAAACCTGTGACTTTGTAAGCTAGTTAAGCTGAGAATAAACAGACAAATATTTAGTTATATGCATTAGTTAGCATTAGCTTGTGTAAATTCACCGTACATGGTGACTGATTAAAGTCTCAAAAACCTCCTGTCCCAGTCCATCATCCGAAATCTATCTAAATATTATACGGAATAATTATTAAAACCTTCACCCGAGTTCAGCAAGCTTTACACTCTATATGATATTGTGTAAATGAAATGATTAGCGAGGTTCGCTAGCTAGATAACATACATCTGTAACCAAGTCCTTTGGGGCGCTAACTGGATAATCACTAGTCTAATCATGATTTAGTGTGAAACCAGTACTCAGGGTTGGGAAAAGTGATCTGTTTGATGGGGTAAATATTATAATGTGGAAATTATGTCAGTTTGACATATTCTGCAATTCTCATTGCAGTTTCATAATAACACATCTAACATTCTGTCACGTTCCTTACAGTAAAAACAGCTTGAGTAAAATAAAGGAAAGGTTTGTTTACCGGTTAAAAGGTTTGCATTACTCATTACGATATTTATCTTAAAGGTCAGAGAGACCCTGATGTTTCTAGTGTTTTTGTTCTGCTGTAGGTACTTGTGCTCCGAGACTCAATGCAGTTTCACCTATTAAACTCTGGTACAGCTGTTCAGGATGCTAGCAATATATTTTCCTGAATGTAGTGATGATGATGGAGGTGTGGGCCTCAGAGCACAGTAGTATAGAGCAGAGTCTGACACAGCAGCAGAGGAGATGATCAGATCCACTTGTTTATCATCAACTTTAACAGACATTCTTGAGGGATTGTTGGGACTGATTGGTTTTCCTCTTTGGTGAATATACAGAAGGAACTCAGGTTTAGATTTTGAATATTGCCTGTACCAGTGGAGGTAGTTGTTTGCTGAACTTGTGCTTGGTTTGTATTTGCAGGACAGAGTAACATCATCACCTTCATCTACAGCTTTATGAGGGAAATCTGGCTCTATTGAATCTACCATGGAGTCACCTGTCATAGAGAAGACAACATAATATTTTTAACCTTTAAATAATCAATAGGAAATACCTAAGACCCACACACTGCATTTTCACACTGCATCACCACACAGACTAATATTTAATATAATATAGTTAATATTTCTGTAATAATAAAAAGTCAATGTTAACTCACCTAGTGAAAGGCACAGATACATGAATATAACAGTGAACATGATGACTGGTCTTAGCTCAGTGAAAATAGTGGAGATCTTTCTGTAATCTAATATGTTAACACCATAAAGCTTCAAAATTGCTCCACCCCACAGCATCACATGACAGTGTCACCAATGTTGTTGTCAGATTGTTGATTCTTACTGAAACATCCTGGCTTTACATTCAGCCTCATATGGGAAACCTGTCCAGAGCACATTTAAGTAAACACATACTGAAAGCAAGAAAACAATGTATTTATGTAAAAATGATCAATTTAATCTAGTAAAAATCTAATCTAATAATCACATTCTTAAATATTTAAATGATGTATGCTAGTGATGTCTCCAAATTAGCTAACTGTTGTGTAAACACCAGCAGGCAGATTAATGTTAGAACCATTAAGTGGAAGAGAATAAGGTTTATTTCAGAATAAGAAAGAATATTTTTCCTTGATAATTCAGAAAAAGCTTTCCTGTACTCACTGTAGCATCAGAAGAAGAGAAAGAAGAGTAAAGGCAGATTTACAGATAAGTTTCCAGTTTTCAGTGTTTCTGACACAGCAGGTGCTTTTGCTTGTCACAGAAATGACATTAGATGAGTATTTATTCTTATGACAGTTTAGTGTTAAGTGGACAGTTGTGTTGTTTAATCAGAATGGTATCTCTGAAATTATCTTAGGCACTAAGAGTAACCAGGGCAGGGGTTAGGATATTATATCAGCAGTATGTATGATAGAAGAACAAGTATACTCTATGTCACAAAGGTTTTATTGTGAAAAGTAGCTTCCATCATCTCAGAGAATGTGAGCAGGTTGTGTGGCGCTCTAGTACTTAACCCACAATAAGATAAGTGACTGCGCCATCTTGTGTTCACTGAAGAGAAAAACCTAATTTAAGACAATAAATTAAACCCTGCAAACAGGTCACACAGCCACACATATATACTGTGGATTAGTAATTATATATTAGACCTTATATTTAAATTGTATTTACAACACCATTTACTTTGTGGTGGCTTCATAACGCCCATCCATTTCTCTCTCAAATACTGCTGCTTTTGTCATTGTATATGTGTTTCTGTTTTTTCTTTATATCATTTAATGTAAAGCAGAAAAAGAAATAAGAAGGAAAAACTAAAAGAAAACAGTTGTTGTAAAACTAAACACCTGAACGGAACTGGCCATTGAGAAATACTTTATATTCACATGACATTGTTCACAGTTACTTGTTTGAAAATACAAGGAATTGGTTTGCTAATAAGATTTAGTTTGCGAATAAGAGCTTAGTTTTGAAGATGATCTCATTATGTTGAGGTTTTACTTGTTGAAAATCTCTGATTACTTTGACTATTATATATGTGAAGTTAGATGGAATTGTACCATGAGGGTAGAAAACACCTCACTAAAAGAAAACACTAAGCAGAAGGATTTTAACAGTGTGATAGCACAGTGACACAGCAGGTAGTGTTGCTGCATCACAGCTTCAGGGTCCCCACTTTGATGATGAGTTCAGGTTACTGTCAGTTTGTGTGCAGTTTTGCATCCCCTCCAAAAAACATGAAGTAGGACATTTGCTAGGAGAAATAATGTTTTTGTGTGAATGAGTGTGTGAAAGGGTTTGTGTATGGTTTGTATATGGAGATCTGCAAAGGGTGTTTTCCTACCTCATGTGAACAAAGTTCATATCATATCAACCATGACCCTGACCAGTAGAGAGAAAGACAGAATCCCCCAAAAGGACATGTAACTCTCTCTAAACCACTGGAAGAGCTGCTTTCAGTCTAACAAAACTGTATGAAAGTTTTCTTGTACAGTGCAGCTGGATTTCCTGTCACTGTGGGCTCCAGAGCACAGTAGTATAGAGCAGAGTCTGATACAGCAGCAGAGGAGATGATCAGATCCACTTTCTTACTCGTTTTATCTGGTTTTATGGACAATCGTGGGTGAGGTGGATGAGCATGTGTGACATATTCACTTCTTTCATCAGTCAGCAGCAGAAACTCAGGTCTTGATCCAGGTTTTTGTCGATACCAGTGGAGACTGTTAACTGATCCAGTATATGTGCAGGACAGTGAGATGTTGCTGCCTTCCATTGAAAATACATTGGTTTGATCTGGTTTAATGTTATTGTCAGCAGCCTCTGCTATAAAAACATTACAACAATATTGTGATATTTTAATCATAAATGACACATTTCACTTGGAAAACTGTGTCTTATAAATTAGAAAAAATAATATTTTGTGTGCAGTGTATATGACTTACCAACATCAGCAAGAGTGAAAAACACCACGAAGAGGAACAACATT
The DNA here is from genome assembly GCF_019097595.1 of Hemibagrus wyckioides. Taxonomy (NCBI): domain Eukaryota; kingdom Metazoa; phylum Chordata; class Actinopteri; order Siluriformes; family Bagridae; genus Hemibagrus; species Hemibagrus wyckioides. The sequence continues at coordinate 333,763 of NW_026690769.1, read as the reverse complement.
GTTTTCCTGAGTGTTTAGTTCAAACCTCTAGCTTTAGAAATGAATGTCTGTGTTACTATTTAATGTACATCTCCTCCTCTAGCTCCACCTACTTGTATTTATGCATATTCATGATAACTGTTCTATACTATATACTGTTCCTATAAATCTATATAATTATTATTATTATTATTATTATTATTATTATTATTATTATTATTATTATTATTATTATAATAATAATAATGTGGTCCTAAGAAGCCATGAATTCACTTATACCATTTCTCAGTTCCATTACCTCATTGTTTTGTGAAATTCTATCTAAGACAGTTTTACTGGATTCAATGTATGTTGCAGTGGTATTTATTGTTTTTCTTCCTTTGTTGGTCATGTGTGCAGTAGAAGGTGGCTTATTGTTAGAACCACTAAGTAAGAAAATAAGGTTTATTTGAAAATTAGAAAAAAATATTTTTTGCAAACTTTAATTAACCCCTTAATGCTCAGCCAAAGGTTACAGCTAGTTAAATATAAAAAATAAAATGCTCCTGTACTCAAGAGTTTCAGATGAGTTCAATGTTTCTGACACAGCAGATGCTTTTGTTTGTCACAGAAATGACAATAGATGTGCAGGTCAGTGTGATGTTGCTGCCTTCACTTGAAGATATGATGGTTTGTTCTGGTGTAATGCTGCTGTCAACAGCACCTGCTGTAAAACATTACAACAACATAAACATTTCTACTTTCATTGTGTAAGAGTTTTTAAAAATGAATTATCATTTTTAGGTATCAGCTCAAATCTCCAGCATTCATCTAAAGTTCGTGTATAATATAAATGACTTACCAATGTTTTTAACAACTATGAAAATAAAGAAGAGTAACATGACTGTTGTGTCTCTCTTGCAGTAGGTATAAATGGCAGGATCTCTGTGAAACTTTCTAAACTGTATCTTACCACATCTAGCTCCACCCACTTTTACTTAGTCATAGTCATGTTAGTTCTGGCATTATATGTGCTAAATCTATTTAAATAACAAGCAGTGAATGTTCATAATATTTTATTGCATGTTTAAATCTGTTAAGGCTAAATTTTGATAGATTTGGTGATAATATTAAGCAGTTCACTAGAATGAGAAACTCTTTACTAATTGTTTGCATATTGTGTCTATAGTATAGTAACTGCATTCAATCATGTATTCAGATTAATTTTAATCATTCTGTAGTGCTACATGCTAAACAGTGTATTTAATGCTATAGTTATCGTCTGGGTCTAAAGACGGACTTCAGTACCTACCCTGAATGAACATTGCAATATGTGAACCTCTGTGATAAACAGACTAGCATCAACGTGCTCCTTGATCTCTATCACTACTGAACCTTTGCTTACCTGCTGCACTTTCTATTTTTTTTTCACAGTGAATCATTTTTGGCATACATTTGTGCTGGTATTTCTTATTTGCACATTTTAGAGGTGTGCAGTAATTCACTGCAGACTTTGGTCCAAGTAAAAGCATGTCTCTTTTCTTCAACTTTATGAAGGTCCGGCTGTGCTGTTTAGATGTGACATGAAGTCACATAAAGTTACCAGGTTACGTCTGCAACCTGATAGCAGGCAGTTGGCTAAGTTCTGAATCATCTACTTTTTTTGTTAAAATTTGCATTAGATAGTGCACACACTAGTGAGCTATGGCAGCTAAGTAGTCAAGTTGGTAAGTAGCACCTTGACATAGCTTCAGCATCCCTGCTTTGATTCTGAGCCACAAGGTTTTGCATGTTCTTTTCATGGCCACAAGACATGCCAGTAGCTGATTTGGCTAACTTGCTCCTAGGTGTGAATGTGTGTTCTAGCATGTTGTCCTGTAAGAGGCTTCAATCCAAGGACCCAATGTACGCCCAGTATTCCTGGGATAGGCTCAAGATTGGGGCTCTGATTTTCAGAGGTTATATGGTGAAATACACTGTGGGATTTTACCATCCTTGGAACTGTGGGATTTTACCATCCCAGGATTGTAGCTTCTTTGCTGCTGTGAAAACTCAAGTGGTTGCTACAGTATAGCTTGGTGAATGTTATGAGGTTCCAAGTGGTTTCTGTGATGTTTACTATAAGTTTCAAAATGATTCCAGGTAGTAAAAAAAATGAATTAGCTGGTTGCTAAAGAAACTCAGGTGGCTGGTAGCTGTTATAAGGTCTCATTTATTTGGTTGGGTGACACTAGGAAGCTGTAATGGAGTCCCATGTGGTTGCTATGGTTTTTCAAAAAATATTTTAGTATGATTTAAGTTGTTTACAGGGTTGTAGTTTGTTGGCTGCTAATGGATCTAAGCTGGTTACTAGATATTGCTTGTTGGCTGTTATGGGGTTCCAGGCAGTTTCTATTGTGTTTTTAGGAGATTTAACATGATTCCTGTTGGTTACAAGGTGGTAACTAGTAGGAACTGCTAAGGAAACTCAGCTACTTAATCCTGGTATTAGAAACAGTATTTGGGTTCTATGTTTTTTTTAATGAGGTTTTATTATGATTATTCCTGGTTGCAGGAGTTACAGGCTTGTTAGTTGCTAGGGAACTCATATGGTTACTGGTATTGCATGATGGCCATTATTTGGGGGTTTTGTGGTGTGTATTGTTGTTGCTAATTGATTACTTAAGATTGTCCAGGAAACTATTTTGGTGTCCCAAATGATTGCTATTGCAAGGAGTTTCAGTATGGATTAAGATGCTTAAAGAATTGTATTTTGTTGGTTGCTAATGAAAATCAGGTGGTTGCTAGAGTCTGATTTGACTGGTCTATTTTAGTGTTTCTATGAGGTTTCAATATGACCTATGCTGGTAGCAAGGTTGGAGCATGTAGGTTAACAGTAAGGCTCAGCTGTTAGTTGCATGTTGTTAGGTGCTGTTTTGTGGTCCCAGGTGGTTGCTATGGTGTTTTTAAGCAGATTTGATTCCGATTCTTTCTGGTTGCAAAACTTTAGTTTAGCTAGTTGATAAAAGTTTAGCTGGTTGTTTGGATACTGATTGATGGCTTTTATGGGGTTCTAGGTGGTTGCTTTGGTGTTTTGTATGAGGTTTCAACATGATGTTCAAAGGTCCAAGATGGTTGTTATGGTGTTTATAGAAGGCTTTATTTTGATTCTTCCTTTCTGATTCTTCCTAGTTGCAGAATTTTAGTGTGCTAGTTGCTAACAGAACTCAGCTAGATTTTGTCACAAAGTTCCCCGTGGTTGGTATAGTGTTTATATGAGGTTTCAATGTGTGCCTAGTTGAAAACTTGGGCCTGGGCTCCACACTAGTCGTTAGCCAGTTATTCATGAAATTCAGCTGATTCCTTGGTTGTTTAAATGGTTGCTATCATGGTTCAGGTACTTGCTGGGGTGTTGTTAGGTGGCATTTATGGTGTACCAACTGGTCTCGCTGTATCACAGTGTTGTTAGGATGTTTCTATGTGACTCCAGGTGGCTGCTAGTTTATTGCAGGCAGGTTTCTATGATATTCCAGGTTGTTTTTAGCAGGTTGCTATAATAATCTGCATGTTGCTAGAGTTTGAATGACCTAAACCAGCCTCAATGCTTCCCTATGACCCAATTTTCAGCATTGCTATTTTTTTTTAAATAAAACAATAAGCATAACATAAAGAAATACAAAAAAACAAAGAAATATAAACCTAAAATGTTTTCAATAAAAAGTGGCATTTGAAATAGAGTTTAAATTAAAGAACTCAACATTAAATGAAACTAAACAAATTCGAATAAATTCAAAAAAGAAAAAAGAAATCAAGAAACTTAAATAAAATTTAAATTTAAATTGAAAATGAAAATGTGTCAATTTTAACTACAAAAGAAATGATCTGTCAATAAAAGAAGTCAAGTTTAAATAAAACAAATGTAAAGAAGCAGCTTCAGATCAAAAGAAGTAAATTTTATAATAAAATAAACAGCTTAAAAATACTGTGTATGAACTAAACTGTCTTAATGAAGACACAGCAGGACAAATAACATTTATCTGGGTTCTTACAAATCTGTTGGGCTGGTTGTCAGCTACTGCATTGCTGATTTTACAGTTTTTAAATTAGTAATATTTAACATGTAGTAATATTATTTTCAAGGACAATCAGGATTTTATTAAATAATTTAACCATAAATAGGCAAGTAAGAACAATTATTTGTCAAAATATTGGACAATAAGTCCTTTACTAACTATATCTGTCGAAAATGTTGATGTTCTTAATAGTTTTTAACTGTAGAATATAGAAAAAAAATCAACTGATCCATGAGCAGTTTCTGGTAGGTCATCTTTGTATCTGAGAACAGTTGTTTCTTGTATTGAGTTTTTTTTTTTTAAATTTATTTAATTATGTGAAGGTTGGACATCTGATTTTAAGATACTTAAATCCCGAAAACTGTTCATCAGGGAAATAGTTGATCATCAGACTACTTTAAGTGCACCACTCTCATAACTTTTGCTATAATATTAAATTAACATTCAAATTTGCATTTAAGTTGTAAATCATTGATTATGCTACATTATACTGAAGCTTTATTAAAGCATTATTTATTCCTCTTGCTTTATAGATATATGATTAATTTACAATTAAAACTTGGAAACATTTTTTGTGATAAAGCAGCATTAATATAGTTGCTATTAAAGTAAATAAGCTTTCTATACTAGGCTATTACTAAAGAAAATATATAATTTCATCATAAATTTTATGTTTCAAATTAAGGCATGGACTTTACAAGATGTTGCAAACATTCTGAGATTCTGTGTCATTCAAATGATGATTGGTGTTAACAGGCCAAAGAAATACTGTAGGTCTGGCACCAACAATCATTCCACCTCCACTCTTGTAAGTCACTCTATGCTCCTCCCTCTTCTGAAGTGGTAATCACAGCCATGTCCATCCTCTTAGCAAAGTCCACTACCATCTGCCCTTCAAGGTTCCTATCCTTAACTCCAAACTTGCCCATCACCTCCTTATCTTACCTTAACTTGTGTTCCCCTCACCAATTAAAATCTGCTCCTATCACCACTCTCTCACCTGTGGGAATACTCTCTGTCACCTCATCTAATTCACTCCAGAATCTCTCTTTCTCCTCTAACTCACCTACCTGTGGGACATAACCACTAACAACATTCAACATCACCCCTTCAACCTCTAACTTCAGACTCATCACCCTGTCTGACACTCTCTTCACCTCCAGAACATTCCTCACAAACTCCTCCTTCAGGACCACACCTACCCCATTTCTCTTACTATCCACACCATAATAAAACAGCTTGAATCCTGCTCCTATACTACGAGCCTTGCTACCCTTCCACCTGGTCTCCTGTACACACAGTATATCCACCTTCCTTCTCTCCATCATATCAGCCAGCTCTCTACCTTTCCCTGTCATAGTACCAACATTCAGAGTTCCTATTCTCAGTCCTACACTCTTACCTTTCCTCTTCTCTCTCTGTCTACACACTCTCCTCCCTCCTCTACTTCTTCGACCAACAGTAGCCCAATTTCCACCAGCGCCCTGTAGGTCAACGGCACCGATGGCGGTCGTTGTTAACCCGGGCCTCAACCGAGCTGGTATGAAATTCAGAGTACTGACGATTCGCATGATTAAATTTGGCAATGTTTTACGCCGGATCCTTTTCAATGTTTTATCCTGGTCAGAGTTTCAGAGCATCTGGAGCTTCTCCAAGAAACACTAGGTATGAAGCAGGAAGACAAATGAAAATTGATTACAGTGGGTTGTAGGCTGTTTATTAATGTGATTGCACATTGTATTCACCAGCAACATCTGACACCTGAAACATGTAAGTTTGTGAAATTACCACAAAATTGTGTAGTTGCTGTGTTAATCTTTCAGCATGCTTTTTTCTGTTATCTTTGCAAGCTGCAAATGTTATTACAAATGTTTTTTTTTTTTTTGCTGTGGTTAACCACAATGTTGATAAAGTTGAGTCTCTTTGATCTTGTGGTTTCTGATACTTCATATGTACCATTTTACTGTTTTTGTAAAGCCTTTCAGTGACTCTGTGTCACTGTGCCACTCCTTCAAGAGCACAGTGATAGAGTGCAGAATCTGAGAGCTTTAGACCTCTGATAGTAAGTTCAGTAGAGTTTCTGCTTGTTTGTGTCTCTAATCGATCATCATCAGGAGTGCTCTGGCCAGTACTTGACCTTGCACCTTTAAACAGTAAAAACTGTGGTGCGCTGTTAGGATATTGTTTGTACCAGTAAAGCAAAACAAATTCAATGGTTGTCTCATAGGAACATTTCAGAGTAACTGTGTTTGTTTCTTCCCCAATAATGTTGACATCTTCATCCATTGGACCAATTTTATCTGCAAAACTACCTTTTATATATATAAAAGCAATGAAGTATTAGTGAAGTATTTTCTGTAAACCCAATATAAACTTAAGAAAACAATAAATTACTAGATTAACCCAACATAATTATTAATTAATGCAATTAATTAACTGTTTAAATATAATTGAAAATGAATTACCTGTAACTAGAGTGAGAATCAGTGGTATGTATCTCACTATGTACAGTAAGTTGTATAGTTGATCCATTTCTGAACACAGCTCTGTGAGGATTCTGTATAATAGTGCTGTATGTGCTGAACTTTACACGTCTCTAGAAGGACACACCCAGGAAGTGATGCTGTTGTAGTGTAACTTTGTACAGATCATTACATCACAGTTTCAGTGACAGAAAACTGAAGTCATTAATATGGCTGGTGTTGTATTTCAGGATTTATCATTTATACAATACTATAAGCCTCTACCTGTTTGTGTGGTGTTTAAATTATTTGTACTTTTATAAATATTTAAGATATGTTTCTGTGGAACTGCATATGTGATGAATAAGCTCACTGGCCACTAGATCAAGCTTTTATATGAAAAATGAATGCAAAAGTTCTACAGTGATCATCATAGGAAACTAGATCCAGATTTAAATAAAATCTCTTATGAGTAAATTTGCTGTGTCTATTTCCAAAAGGAATTAAATTCAGTTCACTTAATTTTTTTTTGTACATCACTTTTAACAATGGACATTGTCTCAAAGCAGCTTTACAGAAATACAGAAATTCAGAATAGAAATTACAAAGTTTAAAATTAACTTTATCCCTAATGAGTAAGTCTGAGGCAACAGTGGCAAGAAAAATCTCCCTGAGACGATATGAGGAAGACAAAAGGAAACCCATCCTCCTCTGGGTGACACCAGAGGGTGTGATTATAAATAAATTAATTTCTACAACTGTATATATAGTCAAAAATTAAAAATCAAAATCAAATCAATTGCATATATCAGTTAATTGATGTGGATATGTAAGATACACAGAGAGAGTCCAGCATCTAGGATCTAGCATTTTCTCGCTGTGGCCTTAGTACAGAACGAACCCAGCCACTGCGATCAGCTAAACCAACCCTAATGGGATCAGCTAAAAGAGGAATAAAATGGCAGTATATTTGCCTTCAGTGTAGTTAAACTGTGTGAAAGTTTTTGTACAGTGCAGCTGGATTTCCTGTCACTGTGGGCTCCAAAGCACAGTAGTATAGAGCAGAGTCTGATACAGCAGCAGAGGAGATGATCAGATCCACTTGTTTAGTTTTATCATCAACTTCAGCAGACAGACGTGGTGGCATAGGGTCAGTTTTAAATCCACTTGGAGTGATGAAAAAAGGAACTCAGGTTTAGATTTTGGATGTTGTTTGTACCATTGTAGGTTGCTTACTGTACCACTGAAGTCTTTGTAGCTGCAGGACAGAGTAACATCATCACCTTCATCTACAACTTTGAGTGACATGTGGCTCTATTGGATCTGCCATGGAGTCACCTGTCATTGAGAAGAGAGCAATGTTTTTATTTTTGAGTTACATTGCTCAGACTCATTTTCTAATTATTCTTAACATCACACAGGCTAATTAATCATTAATGTAACACTTCCTTTCTGAGAAGGTCAATGATACCTTACCTAAGGACAGCCACAGACACATGAATATAACAGTGATCATGATGAATGGTGTTAGCAAAATGACAATATTCTGAGGTCTTTCTGTACTTTATTATATTAATATTTCAGAGGTTCATGAAGCTCCACCCCTCAGCATCATATGACAGTGTCACCAGTTTTACTGACAGATTCTTGACTTACTGCATCCTGACATTACATTCAGTCTCACATGTGGAACAAGACATTTAACATTCATCTAATAATTAGGATTTAAATATTATACCAGGTGTCTCTAACTCCTTTTTGGACCATATTAGTCCAATGTCAAGTGGGCTAGACAATGAATAAATCAGTTAATCAAATAATTGTTTGTTTATTTATGTGACCAATAACACAACAACATTATCTGAAAGCTTTATCTTCAATGTAAAAATGATTTCATTAGGTAAAAAATAAAAATCTACATGATAGGTACAAAATCTACAATGCTGAGTTTCTTGAACATTTCCTGAAAGAGACATGGTTACAGAGTGACAGCAGCACGTTTATTAGTGGCTGGGTTTATTGCTTTATTGATTCGTTATCTTTTCTTTCTCATTTATGTGTGATTTTGTATCACATGACAGTGTTGATTGTTGATTATTTTAGTAGAATCCAGGATTTACATTCAGCTTCAGTTAAAGGAGCTATATTTATATTTTATGCAAACAAACATGAAGCAGGAAAAATTAATTAAAGGAAATAATTGTAATAATCATTAAATCTTTTAATTAATTCATTTAAATAATCATTTATTTATAAAAATTGAAACCAGTAATTTAACTACACAGTGTATATTTATAGTCAGAGGTGTCTGCATCTTTATCTGGAACCAATATTCCATTTAAATCCAAACTGGTTTCTAAAGTAACCAAACATAACACTAATCCATTCGACATAGTCATGTTGTTTTTCAGATTCTATTTCATCGGTCAGCCCAATTTAAGCTGCAAAAGTTCCTGTTCTAAAGAAGTATGTAAATAAGATAAGTTTCTGTTCTAAAGAAGTTTATAAATAAAAGAAATAAATCTGTCAAGTATTGTGAACAAACTACAGAATATGTTCACTCTATGGACCCTTTCTTACTCTTCAGGTCTAACCATAATAGTAACTGGGTTTTTTTGGCACCTTTCTATGAATATATTGCAGTATATTGAAAATACTTCTCAAACACTACAATTCCAATACAAATCTACAAAGCTCAGTGTGTCTATTTACTTCTGAGCCATTAACCACCACTGTGGAGTGTAACCTGACAAAGAAATTAATTACTGAGTATGGACACTCCAAACAGGTTCCATTTCATGCTGGTGATTATTGTTTATTGACCAGTTAATTAACTAACAAAGATTAGCAGTCCAATTTCTCCTAACATCTTATATTTGAATGTTATCTAGAATGACTACAACACTTGATTTATCAGTATTAACAAATAAAACAGTTGAGTATTGGAATAGTGTAGTTTAGTTTCTGTGGTACTACAAAACCTATACAGAATCCTGCACTTCAACAGAGGACCTGTCAAGCTGATTAGATGTTTAATTGCTTTTAGTTCAGATAATTAGCTTGACAATCTATAAACTTTTAGTGTGTCAGGATGGCCAAGTGGTCTCCCCTAGAGGTATGGGTTCGAATCCAACTTCTGACATTCACTTGTTTCCTTTGTGTTGTGATCTAATGCAAATGTCTGTTCTTGCCTGTTGAAAGCAATATTTTGGGGCAGTGGTAACTCAACCACATGTTCAGTCCCTGAGCAAGGCTTTTAAGACCCTCACTGCTCCAGGAGTGCTGTATCATTGTTGACTTGGTGCTCTGACCACAATCTCCAAAGTTGCAGTGTGTGCAGAAAGAATTTCACTTTGCTGTAATGTTTAAGTGACAAATAAAGGCTTCTTCTGTATATATGAATGAATACATATGTGAGCAATGTGCTGTTTTATTTTAAAGTTCATGTGGTGAGGTAAGAAGGTAAAGGGTGCTGTTGTCGGCGGTGTGCTCTGTGGCTGTGAATTCCAAATGGTGCTGAGCAGAGACAAGGCCGGACGCAGGGAACTTGGGGAAATAGAAATAGCCTTTATTTGTCAGATATACATTACATCATAATGAAATTTTTTCTTCACATATCCCATCCTTGGAGGTTAGGGTTAAAGCACAGGGTCAGCCATGATACTGCACCCCTGGAGCAGAGGGGTTTAGCCAACAGTGGCAACTTGGCTTGATCCCCCGATCTTCTGGTCAATGAGCCAGAGCCTTAACCACTTGAACCACCACTGCCCTATATGTGGGGTACAGCAGGATTGGGGAACATCATCCTCACTTAGGTAGATGGAAGCAATCATTATCACAGTCCACCAAACTCCATTATCCTTCTCTGTCATAATCACACATATACACTATATTGCCAAAAGTATTCGCTCACCCATCCAAATAATCAGAATCAGGTGTTCCAATCACTTCCATGGCCAGAAGGTGTATAAAATCAAGCACCTAGGCATGCAGACTGTTTTTACAAACATTTGTGAAAGAATGGGTCGCTCTCAGGAGCTCAGTGAATTCCAGCGTGGAACTGTGATAAGATGCCACCTGTGCAACAAATCCAGTCGTGAAATTTCCTCGCTCCTAAATATTCCACAGTCAACTGTCAGCTGTATTATAAGAACGTGGAAGTGTTTGGGAACGACAGCAACTCAGCCACGAAGTGGTAGGCCACGTAAACTGACGGAGCGGGGTCAGCGGATGCTGAGGCGCATAGTGCGAAGAGGTCGCCAACTTTCTGCATAGTCAATCGCTACAGACCTCCAAACTTCATGTGGCCTTCAGATTAGCTCAAGAACAGTGCACAGAGAGCTTCATGGAATGGGTTTCCATGGCCGAGCAGCTGCATCCAAGCCATACATCACCAAGTGCAATGCAAAGCGTCGGATGCAGTGGTGTAAAGCACGCCGCCACTGGACTCTAGAGCAGTGGAGACGCGTTCTCTGGAGTGACCAATCGCGCTTCTCCATCTGGCAATCTGATGGACGAGTCTGGGTTTGGCAGTTGCCAGGAGAACGGTACTTGTCTGACTGCATTGTGCCAAGTGTAAAGTTTGGTGTAGGGGGGATTATGGTGTGGGGTTGTTTTTCAGGAGCTGGGCTTGGCCCCTTAGTTCCAGTGAAAGGAACTCTGAATGCTTCAGCATACCAAGACATTTTGGACAATTCCATGCTCCCAGCTTTGTGGGAACAGTTTGGAGCTGGCCCCTTCCTCTTCCAACATGACTGTGCACCAGTGCACAAAGCAAGGTCCATAAACACATGGATGGCAGAGTCTGGTGTGGTGAACTTGACTGGCCTGCACAGAGTCCTGACCTCAACCCGATAGAACACCTTTGGGATGAATTAGAGCGGAGACTGAGAGCCAGGCCTTCTCATCCAACATCAGTGTGTGACCTCACAAATGTGCTTCTGGAAGAATGGTCAAAAATTCCCATATACACACTCCTAAACCTTGTGGACAGCCTTCCCAGAAGAGTTGAAGCTGTTATAGCTGCAAAGGGTGGACCGACGTCATATTGAGCCCTATGGATTAGGAATGGGATGTTTATATCTGAGTCAAGGCAGGTGAGCGAATACTTTTGGCAATATAGTGTAGGTGTTGTGATATATTTTTGTACATTATAGTATATTAAAGTATATATAAGTTTAAAATTTAAAAAAATAATCTTAAGCTCTCTCTCAAACATTCAAGTCAGAGTCATGTAAGATAAGGACTGTTGTGGCATTCTCTCACTTAAGCTCAAGGATTTCTGTTTTTCTCAACTTATTTATCCATTTTAACAAAGATACTTCCACTTTATTGACAGACTATGTTCCTCGTTTTTTTTTTTTTTTCGTTTTATTTACGTCAGAACCATGGATTGCAGATGTGTCAGAAAGTTCAGGAATAATTCTTAATGGCCTAACAATGCACCAACTAATTTATTATGACTGTAACAAATGTTTATTCATCTATTCAGACATTCATTATGCATGTACACACAACTGCATGTTACTTTGCTGCATGTGAGCTAAGGCAATGTCCTTTTATAAAACATTGAACTTTTATAAAACAATGAACCATCTGGTTCCTTACATGATTATACATTTAATAAACTACCCAAAATTTACCTGTTTCTATGTCTGCAGAAGTACCATACTACCTTTTGTACCATCGACCATACTGGTCCTCTCTCCTATAGCTAACACTAGTTAGCTATAGGAGTGTGTTAAGTGTGTAGTCTGTTTTGGAACATGTGATTGTGTTCACACTACAGTGTTATACGTACTATCAGCGTAAATTTTTACTGTGTGTATAAGCCTTTAAAAGGGTCTACAAATAGTCTATAGGGCTTGGACTCCATTCTCCCTAGTCATTTGCCAACAAGGCTTTTTATGTGTCTCTCTAGTGCCCCTCCATTACGCTGCTAACTTTACTAAATCCATTTCATCAATGGTATCATCCAATTCAGACTTCAGCTTAATCTCTTGTGTCATTTGTACATACTGTCCAAATAGCCAATGTGTCATACGTTGCACGAAGCAAAGGAATTAAGCAACATGACAAAAATATGAATATCAGTAGTACTATTCCTACAATGGTCCCTAGTCTAAACAAAACAGCCTTCCAGTTTGAAGAGAATAACTAAGAAAACCAATCATCTGATGGTTTATAAGTGTTTTCTATGTGCTCATCTCTGAGGTCTTTCAACTGTCTTAGTACCTTACTCAGATTACCTTCTGGGCCCGTATGCATAGGGATGTAGGTGAATGAACTCACAGTAGCTTTTCAATTCCTTCAAACGGGTGGGGCCTTAGGAAAATGAAACTGAGTGTAGGAGACAAACAAATGGGCACAAGTGGTGTAGATTGTGCACAGCGCTGTCACAGTTCTCTGGTCCCCTCGTTGGCATGAGACTGGGAGCTCGAGATGTTCTATCGTGGCATTTTTCCTGTGTATGCTGTAGGTGTCGCCAGGATGACCTTTAATGATCCGACCTTCTGGGCTCGTTCCACTTTCGCTTGAAGACCTTGACCTACACCCAGTCCCCTGGTTGCACAGTTCTCAGCTCTTCATCGATTTCACTCATTCTTCCTTCAGTGGCACCTTTCACCTGTTGGAATATAGCTCGATGTATTTCAGTTAGATGCTTTACATAATTACCAAGTTCATTTTTGAGCTGCTCAAGCGGAGGACCTTTATAAGGTCCTCATAAGTATGTTACAGGCATTGGTCGTCCAGTAAGCTTTTCATGCGGGGTTAGATGCGTCATTCGGTTAGTTTGCATTCTCATACTCATCAATGCTAATGGCAAAGCTTGTACCCAATTCATCTTTCCAGCCTCACAAATCTTAGCTAGTTTAGCCTTCAATGTTCTATTAGCTCTATCCACCATTCTCTGTGACTGCGGATGATAGACACAACCCAATCTGTGCTTTATCCTTAAATACTGGAACACTTTTCGAATCACTTTGTTCACAAAATGAGTACCATTATCTGAGCTAATTTTGTCAGGGATCCCAAACCTTGGAATAAGCTCTCTGCACAGAACCTTAAGGCCTGGTCACACTACAAGACTTTAACCGTCGGCAGATCGCTTTGCTGTTCAGACTACATGACTTCACTCTATGTCTTTTTGTCCTTGTGGTGTTCACACTACGCAACGCTTTGTAAATGATCCACAAGAGGGGGTCGCACACCACATGATCTGACAACAACTCTTGTCACTGAACGCCGTCCCCAAACCACGTTTTGTCACGAAAACACATGCAACAGGTGGATCCGGAAATGACACGAGACTTTCGGTAATAAATGTTGTGTCCACACTATTTTTGAAGCCATGTTGCTGCTGTTGCTTTTCTTCCGGTGACCTCAACTCAGTTGACTTGCTCTCTTATTGGCTGGAGGTCGTAGCTACAATTGACACCATGTGATGTCGAGTCGGCTGACCGTCCCAGATATTTAACATGCCAGATATCTGGATTTTGTCTGAGAGGTGTCAGCGACGCGTCAGTGAGCCTCTTTGATGCGTCATTGAGGAGTCCTGGGGAAACCTGGTGTCACCTGAGCCAGGTGTCAATAGGTCTTACATATTCATGAATAGTCATTGATTATTCAGTGAAACAGAGGCTCTGTTGAAAAAAGTTAGGCACATCAGTCATTCATTCATTCATTTATTGTCTATACCCACTTATTCCTAGGACTCCTAGGGTCACGGGGGTCTGCTGAAGCCTATCCCAGCACACATAGGGCGAAAGGCAGGGGTACGCACATCAGTCACTTTACCCCAAATAAAAGGTCTTTCTGAGTGTTATAATTTAGCTGTTTTTCTATGGGCCCACACCCAAGACTTTCCTGAACTCAGTCCTGTGTTCAAAACAATCTGCAAGGTTTGTTTATTCTCCATTTTCACTGTTTTTCTGCTAGAGTTCAAAATTCTATTTTCGTGTATGTGTATTTTGACATAAGCTTAAAAGTCACACATGAATCTAACATACTTACATCAGCCATATTATGAAAGCCCAGTTTGTGCTCTATGTAAATAAGTTGAAATGTATTAGCTACTACATTGGTAAAGATTTGAAATTTACACAAATTTAAGAAGAGCCCAGATTCACTGCAGATCTTCAAAAAGGCCTCAGACCCCAGAGGGTTAAAGGTACCCCAAAGTAAGCCCAGCAGGGGGCACCTGGATTTGAACCAGGGACCTCTTGATCTGCAGTCAAATGCTCTACCACTGAGCTATACCCCCACAGGTAAAGGCTATCAACTGACAACAGGTGTATTCTAAATGGATGCACTTTCAAAGTGTTTTAAACCTGTCATTTTAATATTGGACCAAGGGTTCATAGATTAAAAGTCAATCCGCAGTTTCCTCCTGCCATGGGATTATCTACACATGACATCATTTGTGTTTGGTCATTTCCAGACGACTTTTAATGTTGTAAACTGTTAACCAGTTAAGGATACCTGAATCAGTGGAGTCAGGCAGGGGTACACGGATTCGTCCAGGGGGCCTTCTGATCCGCAATAAAATTCTCTAACACGCACTCTGCTTGGTCCCAATGAAAAGAGTGTCAACTGGTCTAGGTGGTCTACTGGTGTGGGAATTATTTGTTACAATGAAAACAGTCCCTGCTGGTAGACGTGGCATAATGATCAGGGCAATATATTACTGTGGAGACAGTCCCTTGTTGGTGCAGGGTGTGTGGAATTTGTTCATAGCAGATGCTGGGCAACTTAACACAAATCAATCTCCACTTGAAAGCCAAAGCCTATTTGAGCATCTTTGCTATCCAAGAGCATCCCTTCAAGGTGACAATTTACCCATCTTTGTAAATTCACCACGTTGTGTAATCCATTCCATGGATAAGTGAGGCTGTCGGAGGATGAAGGTAGGTCTTACCCTGGATAAAATACCATCCCAAAATTCATACTATGATAACTAATACATTAACAAACAGAAAACCCAAAACAAATGGGTTAGTGCAAAGGGCACTATTTACACACACACACACACACACACACACACACTGACAGACCCGCAGCACAGGCGATCTCACCCAGTGTCCAGCTCTTCAAGTCCTGCAGAAATCCGCGGAAGTTTTGATAATTTTATGATCATTCCTAAATATTATACATTACATTAGTAATATTGACTGTCAGATACTGAGCCAGGAAGTGGTCACGTGATGAACGAACGAACGAACCAGACCGAAGACGGTACTGACTGCAGAGCCGTAGCCTATGAGGCTGTCACGTGACGAGCAAGTTTCCCCGCACAGAACCAGATAGGATCTTGCGCATGCGCGGTCAATACAAAATGAACGAATCTCTCCCAAGTCATATTAAGGATTCATTCAAAATGAACGAATCTTTCATGAACGACACATCACTATCAAACACAGTGATTCATAAAAGCATTGTTAAACATGTATAAACAAAAAGTGACCGTGTGCCTTTATCATGAATTAAAGTTTAAACCTATTTTTCTCTACTAAGAAAAAAAGGCAGAAATCCCTTAGATTAACATTTCACATGGAAAATTGTGTCTTCTTAATTAGAAAAAATAATATTTTGTGTGCAGTGTATATGACTTACCAACATCAGCAAGAGTGAAAAACACCACGAAGAGGAACAACATTGTTTTCCTGAGTGTTTAGTTCAAACCTCTAGCTTTAGAAATGAATGTCAGTGTTACTATTTGATGTACATCTCCACCTCTAGCTCCACCTACTTGTATTTATGCATATTCATGATAACTGTTCTATACTGTATACTGTTTATATAAATCTGTAGAAATGTTTTTGTATTAATAAACAATGTGGTCCTAAGCCATGGATTCACTCGTACCATTTACTCAATTTTCCTGTGATATTTTGACATTGTTAGTTACATCACTTGTTTTTGCGTCTCTCTCTCTCTCTCTCTCTCTCTCTCTCTCATTAATAAAATAAGAATCTTTTAATGGATGGACATTCAGGAATTGTTATAATATGTAATGAAGTCCTTTCTTTAGTAGTTGGTGTTTGTGACTGCACTGTGTGACACTGGTTGCATAGTGCTACTTTCCATTTGTAATTTTACAGATTGTTCTATTGCCTCATTGTTCTGTGAAATTCTATCTAAGACTAAATTAAAGATTAAATCTACTTAGCAGTGGTATTTATTGGTTTTGTGTACAGAAATCTGTTTTGTTTATTTACCTTCCTCTGTGTGTCATTTGTGGCAGCAGAAGGTGGCTTATTGTTAGACCCATTAAAAGAATAAGGTTTATTTGAGAATACAGAAGAAATATTCATACAAAAGTATGTCTTCATAACCCCCCATATATTTCTCTTTAAATACTGCTGAATTTGTCATTTTCATGTTTGAAAGCAGCTATAAAACTCAACTCCACTGAATTGGCCATTAAGAAAGTCCTGTCCTACATCTTGTCCTAACAGGGAAGTAAAGACACAAAATTACCTTAAATTTACTTAAATACTTGATTATTAATCACAAGATAATATTTGAAACCAAAATACAATTAAGAAATAATTCTTAGTTGTTGTTTTTTTATCTTTCCCACACTGAACACTGTGTAAAACAGTAGAAAAAAGCAGTTATTTATAAAGGCTTTTTTCTCTGTAATACTTTAATACATTGTGTTAGTTTTTGCCTCTTCAAGGCAGTGGTGGTGAACTTGCTGTTGTTCACTGCAACAAACTCAAAAGATTCAGTGCTGCCTTCCATGATATAGTGTTGGTATATTGTATATTGTAAAATTCTGCTGTGATGATTGAAGGATCCTCAATGGTGGATAGATAGACCCTAATCATCTTTCTAGTGGTTTTCATTATCTTCCATAGAGTCTTCTGCTCTGACACGGAGTGCAGTTTAATATTAAACAGCTGAATAGTTTCACATGATGCTATCAATATTTCCCTGAATGTAATGATGAGGATGGGAGAGAGGGGTCTGCTCTCCTATCTCTACATGAAATTGAGACACTTCTGGGATTTTCTGGCTCAGATAAGATTCTATGTGATGCACCATAAAAACTGTCATCACTGTGATGCCAACAGTCATGTATTTTTTAACCTGTGGATTGTTGCTTTTACATGGCTTTAAGCCTCTTCTTCTTCTTTCTGCATGTAGACTCATCAGAGCATCTAAAGAAATCCCCAAGAAGATTGAATACCAAAATAAGGAAAAGCTACTTTTAAAAGTTATATTAATAATCCCTCTCTAAACCAAATATTATACCATTAATGAATGCAAAATATTTAACTAATTTTTACTTTTCAGTCACTGATGAACTGTCAGACAAAGACATCAGATAGTATTGCTGCCTCACAGTTCCATGGTCCCCAGTTCGAGATTGAGCTCAGGTTTCCCTCATTTCCAGTGTTGCCAATAAAAGCTATAGATCTCTGAACAGGATAAAGTGGTTAATGAAGCTTAAAAATCAATTAGCTATCTCCTAATAATCCAACATTTGTCAAACTATAACATATTTATGAACCCTTTATAAATTGCAAGAGAGACAGAATTTGCCAAAAAATAGCATGTAAATAGCAGCTCAACATCATCAGCAGAACTGCTTTCAATATAACAAAACTGTGTGAAAGTTTTTGTACAGTGCAGCTGGATTTCCTGTCACTGTGGGCGCCAGAGCACAGTAGTATAGAGCAGAGTCTGATACAGCAGCAGAGGAGATGATCAGATCCACTTGTTTAGTTTTATCATCAGCTTTAGCAGACATTCTTGGGTCAGGTTTGGAAATTAAATTTCCTTTTTGGTCAACAATAATAAGGAACTCAGGTTTAGATTTTGGATATTGCTTGTACCAGTGCAGGTAGTTTTGTGTAGTAAAGCTTGATTTGTATTTGCAGGACAGAGTAACATTGTCACCTTCATCTACAGCTTTATGAGGGAAATCTGGCTCTATTGAATCTGCCATGGAGTCACCTGTCATAGAGAAGAGAACATAATGTTTTAATCTTTAAATAATCAACAGGAAATACTTAAGTCAGACCCACACTCTGCATTTTCACACTGCATCACCACACAGACTAATATTTAATATAATATAGTTAATATTTCTGTAATAAGAAAAAGTCAATGTTAACTCACCTAGTGAAAGCCACAGATACATGAATATAACAGTGAACATGATGACTGGTCTTAGCTCAGTGAAAATAGTGGAGATCTTTCTGTAATCTAATATGTTAACACCATAAAGCTTCAAAATTGCTCCACCCCACAGCATCACATGACAGTGTCACCAATGTTGTTGTCAGATTGTTGATTGTTACTGAAACATCCTGGCTTTACATTCAGCCTCATATGGGAAACCTGTCCAGAGGACATTTAAGTAAACACATACTGAAAGCAGGAAATAAAGTTTTGTTGTAAATCTGAAAAATAAAACTTTCCTGTACTCATGACAGCATCAGAAGAAAAGAAAGAAGAGTAAAGGCAGATTTACAGATAAGTTTCCAGTTTTCAGTGTTTCTGACACAGAAGGTGCTTTTGCTTGTCAAAGAAATGACATTAGATGAGTATTTATTCTTATGACAGTTTAGTGTTAAGTGGACAGTTGTGTTGTTTAATCAGAATGGTATCTCTGAAATTAGCTTAGGCACTAAGAGTAACCAGGGCAGGGGTTAGGATATTATATCAGCAGTATGTATGATAGAAGAACAAGTATACTCTATGTCACAAAGGTTTTACTGTGAAAAGTAGCTTCCATCATCTCAGAGAATGTGAGCAGGTTGTGTGGTAGTGTCTCTAGTACTTAACCCACAATAAGATAAGTGTCTGCGCCATCTTGTGTTCACTGAAGAGAAAAACCTTAACACACTAATAAATAAAGCCCTGCAAAAAGGTCATACAGCCACACATATATTGGATTTTTAATTTTTATTAGACCTTATATTTAAATTGTATTTACAGTTTGGGGTGTCATCCATTTCTCTCTTAAATACTGCTGGGTTTGTCACTGTATCTTTGTTTTTTTATATTTTCTTTACATTACTTAATACAAAGCAGAAAAAATTAATAATATGGAAACAGATGTTGAACACGGTTGTAAAACTCAACAACTAAACTAAATTGGCCACTGAGAAATGCTTTATATTCACATGATATACTTTCTGTCCTATCAGGGGATTAAACACATACAACTGCCTTTAGATAAATTTACTTAGATGCTTGGTTATGAATCTCAACATAATATTTTAAACCAACATACTTTTATGAAATGATTCTTAGTCTTTTCTTCAAATGTTCTCACACTGAATACAAAAACAAACCAATGCAGTAATGAATGATCCAGTTCTAGTCAACCGTAGTGTTTATAAAATCTGATGACACTGATAATGCATGATGACAGGATAATGCTAGGTGAAGTGCAGGCCAGTTGGTGGGTGCATGTGTAAAAGTTTAGGATTTAAAACAAAACAAGAAAATCTAAATAAACACCATATAAAATAAATAACAAAACTTCACATCAGACGCACTTCAGCAGTTCATTATTTTCTGTGATTTTGTGCACCATAGTTTATTAGCTTTTTTTATACCATGAATGGTCTTAGCTGAATAGAAATATTCTTTCTGTACTCTAATATGTTCATTTTATGAAGCTCCACCCCACAGCATCACATGACAGTGTCACCAATGTTGCTGACAGATTGTTGATTCTTACAGATAAATCCAGGATTTACATTCAACTTTAGTTAAAGGACCTATATATATATTTTAAGCAAACCCAAAGCAGGAACTATTTGTAATATACAGATAATAGCAACAATATAATTAAACAAATGTAATTATTCTAATGATAATTATACAATTGTTAAGCCATAATATAAAAATTAAACAAGTTTTAAATTAATTACACATTATATGTTTGCAATCAGGCAGCTTAGTGGTTAGCACGTTCGCCTCACACCTCCACGCGTCCATCTCCATGTGTCCTGGGTTCGAGTCTTGCTCCTGCTCACTGTGTGTGTGTGTGTGTGTGTGTGTAGAGTTTGCATGTTGCTTGGTGGGTTTCCTGCGGGTGCTACAGTTTCCTCCCAAAGACATGCTTCTAGGCTGATTGGAGTTCTGTAGTGTGTAAATGAGTGTGTGTGTGCACCCTGTGATGAATTGGCACTCTGTCCAGGATGTATCCTGCCTTGATGCCCGATGATGCCTGAGATAGGCACAGGCTCCCTTTGAACTGAGAATAGATCAGATAAGTGGTACAGAAATGAAAGGTTTGTAATCAGTGGTGTCTGCATCTACATCTGGAATATTCCAATCCAAAATAGTTTCTAAAGTATCTAAATCAGTGGTGGGCCATCAGTGCCAGCAAGGCCTTCTCTGCTGGCCTAAACAGCAGTGATCTGAATCACTGATTTGCATTTTAATATATTTTTCCATGCGTGTGTATTAAATTCTTCCCAATAGTCTATTCTCTACATTTCCTAGCTTTGCTCTTGGTTGCGCTGCTTCCAGTAATGATAAGAATATTTATCTAATCATATTTCAGCCAGTGGCTGACATCATGTGTTGCCAGAGTGAAAGAAATCTGTTTTAAGGCCTTCAGAATGAATAGTGCAGGCGCCCGTAGCTTAAAATAAGTGGCAATTAAAATTGTTACATTAACCAATCAGATTTCGAGTTGGCGTCATTGGCGCCATCTAGCAGGCATACGATTACGTCAGCAATTTCCCGTCCTTTGATTGGACAATTGGAGTAGACAGAGGCAGAGAACCACACAAACTAAATAAAATTATTTTAACTCACAATGACTGACAGAGGAGAAGAAATCGATTTGGTGGCAGACATCCTTACACATGCATTTTCAAGGCAGACTGTAATAAAATTGACTATTCCTTGTGAGGTGTGAAATACTCTAGCCTAATTTCTATTTTACTTTGCTATTAAACGGTTGAGGACACCAGTGAAGACCGCAGGACGCGGGTAACCATAGTAACCAGTGATTTCCGGATTGGACCTAAGATTTCCAGCCCAGCTACAGCTTAAAACCCGTCCATTTAAAAATAAAATAAAATAAAATAGCAGCCCCAAATGCATACTGTGATAACTAATACATTAACAAAGAGAAAACCCAAAACAAATGGGTAAGTGCAAAGGGCACTATTTAGACACACACACACACACACACACACACACTGACAGACCCGCAGCACAGGCGATCTCACCCAGTGTCCAGCTCTTCAAGTCCTGCAGAAATCCGCGGAAGTTTTGATAATTTTATGATCATTCCTAAATATCATACAACATTACATTAGTAATATTGACTGTCAGATACTGAGCCAAAAGTGGTCATGTGATGAACGAACGAACGAACCAGACCCGAAGACGGTACTGACTGCAGAGCCGAAGTCTATGAGGCTGTCACGTGACGAGCAAGTTTCTCCGCACAGAACCAGATAGGATCTTGCGCATGCGCGGTCAATAAAAAATGAATCTCTCCCGAGTCATATTACGGATTCATTCAAAATGAACGAATCTTTCAAGGAACCGAATCGGAGCCACGGAGGCCAGCTGTACGCCAACCGCATCTTGTTAAAACGTAAAGAAAACAAAAAAATCTCTGTAATTCACTTATGGTGTTTTAGATGGCTACTTAATTTACACCTTAACAAGAAGCAGGATGTAAGCCTAAACATGTCCTGTTCTCCAAAAAAGATGATGTACTGTACATTTCCTCCCGCCGCCCCATCATAAGTGCTTCTTCTCATCGCAGTTTCATAATAACACATCTAACATTCTGTCACGTTCCTTACAGTAAAAACAGCTTGAGTAAAATAAAGGAAAGGTTTGTTTACTGGTTAAAAGGTTTGCATTACTCATTACGATATTTATCTTAAACGTCAGAGAGACCCTGATGTTTCTAGTGTTTTTTTTGTTCTGCTGTAGGTACTTGTGCTCTGAGACTCTGGGACTCAGAGACTGAGGGAGATGTCTGTTGTTCTGTCTCTGCAGGAAATTGAATCGCTTTTGGGATTTTCTGGCCCAGAAAAGATCCTAGGTGATTTGCACCCCCATACCTCAGACCAGCAGAGGAGTAATTTCTCAAAATGCCATGGTAATGCAAAATTATTAGTAGATCTACTTTCAATATAACAAAACTGTGTCAGTGTTTTTGTACAGTTCAGCTGGATTTCCTGTCACTGTGGCCCTCAGAGCACAGTAGTATAGAGCAGAGTCTGATACAGCAGCAGAGGAGACGATCAGATCCACTTGTTTATCATCAACATTAACAGACATTCTTGATGGATTGTTGGGACTGATTGGTGTTCCTCTTTGGTGAATTTACAGAAGGAACTCAGGTTTAGATTTTGAATATTGCCTGTTCCAGTGGAGGTAGTTGTTTGCTGAACTTGTGCTGGGTTTGTATTTGGAGGACAGAGTAACATCATCACCTTCATCTACAGCTTTGTGAGTGAAACGTGGTTCTATTGAATCTGCCATGGAGTCACCTGTCATAGAGAAGAGAACATAAAGCATTTAACCTTTAAATAATCAACAGGAAATACTTAAGTCAGACCCACACTCTGCATTTTCACACTGCATCACCACACAGACTAATATTTAATATAATTTTGTTAATATTTCTGTAATAACAAAAAGTCAATGTTAACTCACCTAATAAAAGCCACAGATACATGAATATAACAGTGAACATGATGACTGGTCTTAGCTCAGTGAAAATAGTGGAGATCTTTCTGTAATCTAATATGTTAACACCATAAAGCTTCAAAATTGCTCCACCCCACAGCATCACATGACAGTGTCACCAATGTTGTTGTCAGATTGTTGATTCTTACTGAAACATCCTGGCTTTACATTCAGCCTCATATGGGGAACCTGTCCAGAGGATATTTAAGCAAACACATACTGAAAGCAGGAGTTCAGGTTACTGTCAGTTTGTGTGCAGTTTTACATCACCTCCAAAAACATGACAGTAGGACATTTTTCTAGGAGAAATAATGCTTTTGTGTGAATGAGTGTGTGAAAGGGTAAGTATATGGTTTGTATATGGAGCTCTCCAAAGGGTGTTTTCCTACCTCATGTGAACAAAGTTCATACCATATCAACCATGACCATGACAGAATCCCCCAAAAGGACATGTAACTTTCTCTAAAGCATTGGGAGAACTTCTTTCAGTATAACAAAACTGTGTCAGTTGTGCTCTTTGTTAAGTTTTATGGACAATCGTGGATGAGGTGGTTGAGCCTCAGTGACATATTCACTGCTTTCATCAATCAGCAGCAGAAACTCAGGTCTTGATCCAGGTTTTTGTCGATACCAGTGGAGTCTGTTAACTGATCCAGTATATGTGCAGGACAGTGAGATGTTGCTGCCTTCCATTGAAAATACATTGGTTTGATCTGGTTTAATGTTATTGTCAGCAGCCTCTGCTATAAAAACATTACAACAATATTTTGATTATTTTAATAATAAATGACACATTTCACATGAAAAATTGTGTCTTCTTATTTAGAAAAAATAATATTTTGTGTGCAGTGTATATGACTTACCAACATCAGCAAGAGTGAAAAACACCACGAAGAGGAACAACATTGTTTTCCTGAGTGTTTAGTTCAAACCTCTAGCTTTAGAAATGAATGTCAGTGTTACTATTTGATGTACATCTCCACCTCTAGCTCCACCTACTTGTATTTATGTATATTCATGATAACTGTTCTATACTGTATACTGTTTATATAAATCTGTAGAAATGTTTTTGTATTAAGGTCCTAAGCCATGGATTCACTCATACCATTTACTCAATTTTCCTGTGATATTTTGACATTGTTAGTTACATCACTTGTTTTTGGATCTCTCTCTCTCTCTCTCTCTCTCTCTCTCTCTCTCCCTCTCTCTCTCTCATTAATAAAATGAGATGGACATTCAGTAAAGTCCTTTCTTTAGTAGTTGGTGTTGGTGACTGCACTGTGTGACACTGGTTTTGTTGGTGTGTAAACTAAAACCATCACTGGGTCACACGGTTATCACAGTGTCTTTTGCATAGTGTTACTTTCCATTTGTAATTTTACAGATTGTTCTATTGCCTAATTGTTCTGTGAAATTCTATCTAAGACAGTTTTACTGGATTAAATCTACTTAGCAGTGGTATTTATTGGTTCTGTGTGTAGAAATCTGTTTTGTGTATTTACCTTCCTCTGTGTGTCATTTGTGCAGCAGAAGGTGGCTTATTGTTAGAACCATTAAAAGAATAAGGTTTATTTGAGAATACAGAAGAAATATTCACACAAAAGTATATCTTCATAACCCCCATATATTTCTCTTTAAATACTGCTGAATTTGTCATTTTCATGTTTGAAAGCAGCTATAAAACTCAACTCCACTGAATTGGCCATTAAGAATGTCCTGTCCTACATCTTGCCCTAACAGGGAAGTAAAGACACAAAATTACCTTAAATTTACTTAAATACTTGATTATTAATCACAAGATAATATTTGAAACCAAAATACATTGATATATATATATATTGAGCTTATTTGTTTGTTGTGATAAACCTGTTATACTGTATTTCACTGAGGTAATGAACAAACCAGCCTCTTTTCTTTCTTTGTCTATTTTATGTTGTCATTTGACTCTGATCTGACTTTGATTTTAATGTAATTGATATAGACATCTGCTTAATAAAGCCACTGTGAAAAAATTAGTTTAGCTGATGGATCCAGGCACAGCAGCTGCACTTTGCAGTTCACAGAAAAGTATTGATTCACCCCTAATTATTAACAGTAGTACAGATTTATTATCAAATATAATTAGGATCATTTGTGACTTGGGGCCTGAAACAAAAATCTGACTGAGTTTCCTAAACAGACAGGTTTTTCTTTTACAGGTTCCACAGATGCAGGGTCTCAGAGGGTAACAGACATATTCCCAAAACCCACAGCAATTAAGTGCTGAAGTATTTCAATCAATGTCAAAAACACACTGGGAAATCAAACTAGAGGACATTCTTATTATTCAAGACTCAAGACCAAAGTAAACCTGCAAAGAAACATATGTTGAACACGTCAGATCTCAAGCACAATAAACACAGAAATAACTGTTCATCAAATAATTCATATTTTAGAATTAATATTAATAAAGCTGCCACCACTGGCTATGAGAACTGCCCTTAGTGCTGTGGAGACTGAGTGAACATGTGGCAGCACAGTGAGAGTCTGGAGTGGAGCAACCATTTCCATTTCAACCACAACTTGTGATTTCAAGTGCTATTTTATAATCTGCCAAATAATGAAGAGTGAAGTCTTCAGTTCACTAGTGTTACATTAAAAATCAGCACCTTAAAATACTTAAATACATATTGTTAGTAAACCTTGTGTTATATTTTATTACATCAGGAGAATAACAAAATAACACCATGAGCATTAGCAAAAATATTTTTTTTATTAAATATTAACATTTATTTTTAACGGATCTATTCTTCTCTGGTTATTCAACCAATAATCATTAGCAACATATCCAAGACGATCATTGTTGATATTCAAGCAAATGAACGTCAAAGTCTGAGAATTAAGAAAGAAAAGTGTATTTGAATGAAACAGGTAAACATCTCCCCCTGCTGAGAAAAAAAACAAATGCAGCTTGACTTTTTGTACAGTCTGTATGAGTTTTGTGTCACTGTGGGCTCCATGGTGCAGTAGTACAGTGCAGAGTCTGATACTGCAGCAGGAAAGATCTCCAGATCTACTTTCTTGTCCTTTTTACGAACTTTGGTGGATAGTCGTGGGTCATGTTCAGATTTAGTGACACCATCTGTGGATTTATGAATCAGCAGAAGAAACTCTGGTTCTGATTGAGGTTTTTGTCGATACCAGTGGAGATAGTCTGCTGAGTCATCATATGTGCAGGTCAGTGTGATGTTGCTGCCTTCACTTGAAGATATGATGGTTTGGTCTGGTGTAATGCTGCTGTCAACAGCACCTGCTGTAAAACATTACAACAACATAAACATTTCTACTTTCATTTTGTAAGTTAATTAATCATGTTTAGGTATCAGCTCATTTCCAGCATTCACCTAAAGTTTGTGTATAATATAAATGACTTACCGATGTTTTTAACAACTATGAAAATAAAGAAGAGTAACATGACTGTTGTGTCTCTCTTGCAGTAGGTATAAATGGCAGGATCTCTGTGAAACTTTCTAAACTGTATCTTACCACATCTAGCTCCACCCACTTTTACTCATAGTCATGTCAGATCTGGTATCATATGTGATAAATCCATTGTTTAAGTTAATTGACTGAAACAAGCAATGAATGTTCATAATATATTTTATGTCATGTTTAAATCTGTTAAGGCTGATTTTTGCTAAATTTAATGATAATTTTAAGCAGTTCACTAGAATAAGTCACCCTTTATTAATTGCATATTGTGTCTGTATTTAATAACTGCATTCAACCATATATTTAAATTAATTTAAGTTATTCTGTAGTGCTACATGCTACACAATGTAATTAATGCTATGAGCCTCCCCTTGATAAAGCACTCCCTAAATAAAATGTTTCACTATGCTGGAGTAAACAAATACTTGACTAAATGAGTCCCATTTGTCTCAGAAGGTATGAATACCATCTAAATTTGAAAAAGTCTTACAATATGTACAAATTCATCTAACAAATAACTGATTACAAGTTTCTTTTCATCATTAATGCTATAGACTAGCACTGGTTCTGAGGTTCACATCTGGTTCACATCTGTTCTGAGGGGTTTGTAAAAGGTCATTGCTCTAGCTCACATCCAACAAAGTAACAGTGATCTGTACAAACATAAAACACACAAGACTGAATGAATAAATGAATGTACCATTTTATTTATTTATTTGTTTGTTTGTTTGTTTGATGATTTCAAATGACTATTAATTACAGTGAATCATGGACAAAACTGGCATGAAAAGATCAATAAACTTAATTTCATGTCATATGCACCCAAACATCCAAAACAATGGATCCGTGTCTATAAAATACTGTTTGTTCATAACAATGTAGATTTGTGACTTTAATGTGATGAATGTGCGGCTTATGTGGTTTTTAAACACATTTTACTTTTATTTATTAGTTTGCTTGCTTACTTTTTTATTTATTCAGTTATACCACAGAATTACCACAAACATTGTTTGTGTCTGTGGTTTTCTGATAACAGGTTGGTAAAGGAAGGATCTTTGATGTGGTTTTAGAATCTTCATTTATACTGGTTTATACGTTTTTGTAAAGCCTTTCAGTGACTCTGTATCACTGTGTTCCAACTTTTAGAGCACAAAGATAGAGTGCAGAATCTGAGAGCTTTAGTCCTCTGATAGTAAGTTCAGTAGAGTCTCTGCTTGTTTTTGTCTCTAATCGAGTGTCAGTGGGATTGCGCTCTGCTGATAATGACCTTGCGCCTTTATGCAATAAAAACTGTGGTGCGCTGTTAGGATATTGTTTGTACCAGTAAAGATAAATACCATTACTGCTTGCCTCATATGAACATTTCAGAGTAACAGTCTCTGTTTCCTTCATGACAATGTTGGCATCTTCATCTTTCGGCCAGATTTTATCTGCAAAACTACCTGTTGTAAAGAACATTAAGAAAAAAACTGTAAGGCATTTTAAAAACCAGATATTGACCAGAAAATTAGAAAATTACTATATACTCTAACAACGTAATTATTACTTAATACAATGAATTAACTAATGAAAATAAATGACCTGTAACTAGAGTGAGAATCAGTGGTATGTATCTCACTATGTACAGTAAGTTGTATAGTTGATCCATTTCTGAACACAGCTCTGTGAGGATTCTGTATAATAGTGCTGTATGTGCTGAACTTTACACGTCTCTAGAAGGACACACCCAGGAAGTGATGCTGTTGTAGTGTAACTTTGTACAGATCATCACTTCACACAGTTTCAGTGACAGAAAATAGAGTCATTAATGTAGCTGTGTTGTATTTTAAGATTTATCATCTATACAATACTATAAGCCTTTACTTGTTTTTTTGGTGTTTACATTATTTGAAAACTATAAACAATTATGATATTTTACTGTTAATCTGTAAATGTGATAAATAGGCTCATTGGCCACTACATCAAGATATTTGTATGAAAAGTAAATGCAAACTTTTTATAATAATGATCATAGAACAACAGAACCAGATTCGTACAAAATCTCTTTTTACACATACATTTGCCCAATAGGTAAGTATAGGAAAGCTGATTAGTGTAATTATATCTAAATAATAATTTCATGTCATTGCTTTTTCACAATTACTATCATTAATTAATCTTTAAATTTATATAGCCTTTCTTCAAAGGTAAATAATAAAATATTGGTACTCAAAATTGACATAGTAGCTAAAAATCCAAAACAATCTCTTTATATACCTGTGTGTTCACAGTTTAGCATGAGAAGTAAATATCTATTCTACTTTGAAGGTGCTGATAGTAAGAATTAAAAGACCAAAATTATTCAATTATTGTTCATAACATACAATAAGTTAAGCGTGTGAGAGAAATGTCTGAGGTGGTGTGTCTGTGCTACATTTACAGGAATCTCTTTTGAATTTTGGAGGTTTTATTTAGATTTTTAGTTTAAAGAAGACTAATAAAAAGGAATTGAGGAACCAGTAAGAAGAGTTTTACTGAGTGTGAGTTTAAATGGATAGATGAATGAATGTTAGTGCCAAAGGGTGATATCTATTTTTTCTGTTGCTGCCATTGTTGAATAAAAAGGATTCCAATAAACATGAAAGTCAATTAAATAGCATACATCAGGTAATTGTTGTGAATATGTAATATAAACAGAGAGAGACTAATGTCTAGGATCCTGCATTCTCCCCACTGTGGCCTAAGCACAGAACCAACCCAGCCACTGGTGGTTGCACAAGTCCGTGCATTTTCAAGCTGAGATTAATTGGGAGGTGTGGGAGTAATTTTTGAATGGTTTAAAGTGGTTTAGAGCGTTTAAAGTGGTTTTGAATGTTTTAGAGTGTTTAGAGTGTATATGAATGCATTCTTGTTTGTGTTTGTATAAAATAATCAGAGGACAGCATGGTTGGGTTGTCAGGCACCACCTTAATTTATTGGTCACCTCTATTTACAGTTTTAACAATGAACGGTTAAACACTACGAGGTTTAGGTGCGAGACTTTGTTGACAGTAGATGAGACTTGGACGGAGTTTCAATCTTGGTATGGCTGGGGTTGGAGCTGTGCCCAAGGTCCTGAGCAGAAGCGCAGCACGTCGTAGGAAGTCAAGGGTAGCAGGAGATAGAGCTAGGAATAATTGGAGGGAAACTGTGATTAAAACTACAGCAGGTGTAGAAGTGAAAGAAAACATTGTTTGCAATGAATTAAAACTAAGCAATCAAAGACAGAGCAGTGGCCCTGAAACTTACCCATGCTGTCCTCGGAGGTCAAAATGAACTGTTTGATGAAAACAAGCTGGAAAAGTCCTATTGATAAGTGCACAGATGTCCACTATTTTTATAACTGACCTCGGAAGTCCGATTATAATGGAATGTGAAAGAGTTAAAAAGTAAGAGATAATGGTGTCCAAAAAGAACCTGATATTTCAGGAAGAAAATAGGAGTGACTTTCTCAGCAAAGAGGATTTGGTTTGAATATTATGAAAAGATAAGGGAAAAGAATAAAAAGACTATGTTTTGTGATGATTATTTCGGAGGTTGTTGGGATGTTCATTCGTGAGCAGCTCAATTCTTGTAACCAGCGCTGATTGCAAATAAACCTTGTATCTGCATTCATCCAGTCTGGGCAGTTTGGCTTTTTTTAGTTAGAGCCTTGCTTGACTGAGCTGTCAGGTCAATGTGGAGCTGGAGACAGATTATTAATTGAGACAGAAGTATTAATTGAGTAGTATTAAATAGAGCGTTATAGTATTGGATAAAAATATTTTCCACAGAGGGTTGCATCAAGAAGGGCATCCACTGTAAAACCTGCATCAAATCAAAATATGCAGATCAATGATCCACTGTGGCAAACCCTAACAGGATCAGCCGACAGAAGAAAAAACAGTAGTACTGTACGTTTGCCTTCAGTGTAGTTAAACTGTGTGAAAGTTTTTGTACAGTGCAGCTGGATTTCCTGTCACTGTGGGCTGCAGAGCACAGTAGTATAGAGCAGAGTCTGATACAGCAGCAGAGGAGATGATCAGATCCACTCGTTGTATGTTTTTATCAACATGAGCTGTTCA
This sequence comes from Hemibagrus wyckioides, assembly GCF_019097595.1. Classification (NCBI taxonomy): domain Eukaryota; kingdom Metazoa; phylum Chordata; class Actinopteri; order Siluriformes; family Bagridae; genus Hemibagrus; species Hemibagrus wyckioides. The sequence goes on along the minus strand of NW_026690769.1, from coordinate 303,046 downwards.
GATGTGGTGGGATTGGATCACTTTTATACCCACTTGTATCAATATAAAGAAGGAACTCAGGGTTAGATGTTGGATATTGTCTGTACCAGTACAGTGTTACTGAAACTCCGCTGAATTTGTATTTGCAAGACAGAGTAACATTTTCACCTTCATGTACAACATTATGAGGGAAAACTGGCTCTATTGAATCTGCCATGGAGTCACCTGTCATAGAGAAAATAACATAATGTCAGTAACCTATGTGTGGATCAAGCCAGTGTTACATAAATCTCACATTCTGCTTTTTCTCATCACCACACAGACTATTTAACCATTAATTCAACTTTTAATATTTATGCAATAAACAAGGCAATTTACTCACCTAGTGAAAGCCACAGAGACACGAATATAACAGTAAACATGATGAATGGTTTTAGCTGAATGTAAATATTCTGAGGTCTTTATGTACTCTGATATGATCATAAATGTTCATGAAGCTCCACCCCACAGCATCACATGACACCAATGTTACTGACAGATTGTTGATTCTTACTGAAGCATCGCTGTTTGTGGAGAATATTTCCACATTGTATTCAAGTTCAAGCAGGACATTTATTTAATTAATTTCACAAAACGCAGATGCAAGTGCAAATTGCAAACTACCAGAAAATGTAGAAGCTGTGCTACACACAACAACCACAACGAGAAGTCATTTTCATTCACAAAGTATAACAACAAATACTACTTTCCAGAACATTACATAACATTACTCTCCTGAACTCCTGAATTTGTAAAGCTTCAGCTGCTTAACTTGAGCTTGCTTCAGCTTCTAACTGTCCTCACAGTCAGGCATTTCAGAAGTGAATGTAAACATGTAAATAGCTCCATCTTGTGAGAAAAGCATGGCTCTGCTCCAGTCATGTGTAGTGCTTTTTGTACAGTGTGGTTGGGCAGCAACAGTAAAGAAAAGCAAGAAGAGGAGTAACATTGTTATCCTGAGTGTTTAGTTCAGGTCTCTAGCTTTAGAAATAATTGCCAGTGTTGTGTATTTGAAATGTGTCTCTGATGTCTAGGAGAACTACTACTATAATTGGGATTACATTTTTTTCTCTTTTCATTTTATTTCTTTTGTCTGCAGTATATAACATATAACAGTATTTAATATATTCCATCAACAGTAAAATGCGCTATTCTGAAAAGACCATTAATTCACATGTTTTATTGAATCTTTTCTTGTGATAATGAATTCATTGATTTTTAATCATCTTTAATTATTTCTATAATTATCACACGTTGCAAATTATACACGAGCCCACATCTACATTATAAACAATATAAGCATGAAGAAAGGAAGGAAAGAATGAGAGTAAACTGGTTACAATGAATCATCAGGACAACTGGACAGAAAAGGTCAATTCTATTTTAATTCTATATCAACAACTGACACTAAATGTTCTGTTAGCATCAGACAAAATATACTTAAAAATGTACAAATTTACTGCAGTGTTTAGTTGAGTATTCATTTTTCTTTTCAGTTGCATATGTTACCACCACTGTATTTTGTCTGTTGTTAGCTGATAAGTTGGGAAAGGGAAAAGGAGAGTAAATTCAATTCAAGATAGAACTGTAGAGAAAACCATCATGCTTTAATTTCCTCAATTCTTCTTTAAGTTTCCTTTTTATGTTACTGTAAATGTCAAGTTTCCTTCTACTCTGTCTTCAGTGAAGCATATAAGCATTTCTTGTGTACAAAGCCTCAACTGTAGCTTCCCTCTGTTTTAACCAATCAGAGTGCAGGATGTGCCACATTATGTAAAATACACACACATGTTCTAAAAGAATATAATGGTTAAAAGATTTGTATATTTATTTACTACACTTCCTATTTCTATAAAGTAAACATTTTCTAATCTACAAAATATATTGTTGCAATTACAACACTGTAAGGCTTTCTATACTTTCTATACATTAGAATTGATTATATCACATTAATAATTACTAATGAAGTGTTACTGTATTGTTACTTAATTACATTTGCATATACTTGGTTTGAAGTAATGCATTACTTCAATAATCTTTTTTAATCAAACAATTCTTCCACAGGCACTGCAGTGACTGATACAATTTTAAAAATTCCCCATAAAATTATAATAATATAAAACCCCTAATACAATTTATAAGCATCTTGTATTAAGCTCAATGCTCTTTTAAGTATCTGTGGTCATTCAAGTGTTTCCCTTAATATCAGTGCTGGATCAAGTGCTATTTTATAAGCTGCCAAATAATGAAGAGTGAAGTCTTTAGTTCACTAGTGTTACATTAAAACCCAGCAATTTAAATTATTTAAAGACATATTGATATTTAACTTTGTTTTACATTTTTATTGCATCAGGAGAATAACAGCATGAACCTTAGCAGAAATAATTATTTTTGATTAAAGATTAACATTTATTTTTAAAAGATTTCTTCTCTGATTGTTCATTGTAAGTATTAACAACATATGTAAGAGGATCATTGTTGATATTTAAAGGAAATAAACAGCAAAGTTTGAGAATTAAGAAAGAAACGTGTATTTGAATGAAACAGATAAACATCTCCCCCTGCTGAGAAAAAAATCAAGCTTGACTTTTGTACAGTCTGTTTGAGTTTTGTGTCTCTGTGGGCTGCATGGCTGTAACAAACCTCCAGACACCGGGTGAGTAGGATCCATGTGCAGTTTATTAATATAATTCAAAACGACAGGCAAGGTAAATGTAATCAGGGACCGGCAGAAAGGTCAGAGAACCGTAAAGACGAACCGCGATGCAAACTAATCCGAAAAACATAAGGACTGACTCAGAAAACCGATGAAACAAAATGAGATCAAAACCACAATAGCAATCAGACAAAGAAACACGAGAAACAGCTTGGTACAGAGCTAGTCACAATACTCTGTAATGTGCATCCAAGACTGTCTCCATGATCAGACCAGCAGAGGAGCAGAGATTCATCACTGAGGCTCACAAGTGATAGATTTGTGTCTGAATGAACATACTGTCTCCTAATAATACATGTGTCAAAAATCTAATGTGATTTATAAATATACTCTTTATAAATCACATTAGAGACAGAATTCCTCCAAACATGGCATGTAAATGATCAGTAGATAATAGATTTCCATATAACAAAACTGTGTGAAAGTTTTTGTACAGTGCAGCTGGATTTCCAGTCACTGTGGGCTGCAGAGCACAGTAGTATAGAGCAGAGTCTGATACAGCAGCAGAGGAGATGATCAGATCCACTTGTTCATCTTTAACTTTAGCAGTCATTCTTGGGTCAGTGTTGGAAATTAGATTTCCTTTTTGGTCAACATTAAGAAGGAACTCAGGTTTAGATTTTGGATATTGTCTGTACCAGTACAGGTAGTCTGTTACACCACTTTTTTTATATGTGCAGGACAGAGTAACATCATCACCTTCATCTACAGCTTTATGAGGGAAAAGTGGCTTTATTGAATCTGCCATGGAGTCACCTGTCATAGAGATCATAATGTTTTTAACCTTTAAATAATCAACAGGAAATACTTAATTCAGACCCACACTCTACATTTTCACACTGCATCACCACACAGACTAATATTTAATATAATATAGTTAATATTTCTGCAATAACAAAAAGTCAATGTTAACTCACCTAGTGAAAGCCACAGATACATGAATATAACAGTGAACATGATGACTGGTCTTAGCTCAGTGAAAATAGTGGAGATCTTTCTGTAATCTAATATGTTAACACCATAAAGCTTCAAAATTGCTCCACCCCACAGCATCACATGACAGTGTCACCAATGTTGTTGTCAGATTGTTGATTCTTACTGAAACATCCTGGCTTTACATTCAGCCTCATATGGGGAACCTGTCCAGAGGACATTTAAGTAAACACATACTGAAAGCAGGAAATTAATGTATTTATGTTATTTTACATATGTTAGTGATATCTGTAATTTAGAGAAAGTTTGTGTAAACACCAGCAGGTAGATTAATGTTAGAAACACTAAGTGGAAGAGAATATGATTTATTTAAGAATGAGGAAGAAATTAGTAGTTTCCCTTGGTAATTAAGGTTGAATTAATCCCTTATTTCTCAGCTCTAACAGTTAAATCTGAAAAATAAAACTTTCCTGTACTCACAATAGCAACAGAAGAAGAGAAAGAAGAATAAAGGCACATTCACATATAAGTTTCTAGTTTTTAATGTTTCTGACACAGCAGGTGCCAAAGAAATGACATTAGATGAGAATTTATTCTTATGACAGTTTAGTGTTAAGTGGACAGTTGTGTTGTTTAATCAGAATGATATCTCTGAAAATAGCTTAGGCACTAAGAGTAACCAGGGCAGGGGTTAGGATATTATATCAGCAGTATGTATGATAGAAGAACAAGTATACTCTATGTCTCAGAGAATGTGAGCAGGTTGTGTGGTGCTCTGGTTCTTGACCAACATTAAGATAAGTGACTGCGCCATCTTGTGTTCACTGAAGAGAAAAACCTTAACACCAGAAAAATTGTTTTTGAACTTACCAAATATGTGCAGAAATATAATTGAAAAAAAATAATTGTTTCTCTCTCTCTCTTTCACACACACACACACACACAGCCATTTGCTCACCCATTCACACCTAGGGGCAATTTAACATTATCAATCAATCTACTAAGACTAGCATTATTTAGATATTACTTCAAACTTGTTGCAAAATATACACTAATAATATTAAACATTAGATGATTGTTCAGTAGGTGGCAATATACAGTATCTCACAAAAGTGAGTACACCCCTCACATTTTTGTAAATATATGGCAACCTGTAGCTCTGGTGAACTCCATGCCCAAGAGGGTTAAGGCAAAGCTGGAAAATAATGGTGGCCACACAAAATATTGACACTTTGGGCCCAATTTGGACATTTCCACTTAGGGGTGTATTCACTTTTGTTGCCAACGGTTTAGACATTAATGGCTGTGTGTTGAGTTATTTTGAGGGGACAGCAAATTTACACTGTTATACAGGCTGTACACTCACTACTTTACATTGGAGCAGAGTGTCGTTTCTTCAGTGTTGTCACATGAAAAGATATAATAAAATATTTACAAAACCGTGAGGAGTGTACTCACTTTTGTGAGATACTGTATGTCCATGTGTCCATACAGCCCTAAAACATCAGGCATGTGTGGCTTGGGGTGCAGTCAGAATTCTAATTCATCCCAAAAGTGTTGAGTGGGTTTGAGTTCAGGGCTGTGTGCAGGTAACTCATTTTATTCCACACCAAACTTGTAATAAACATCTTCATTGAGCTGGAACATGTTTTTGTAAGAATATAAAAACATCCTATACAATTGTGCAGCAGTTTGGAGAATGCCCACATACTGGTGTGATGGTTAGGTGTCCACAAATATAGCCATATTGTACATATTCAGGACTTTGTTAGAATTAGTATTGTTGTAATAATGTTGTAATAACTGGTTGTGCATGTCAATAAAGAAATATATGTAAAAATAGAATAGAATTAATTTACTGAACCCTTCTCAATATCTCAGTACCTCAGGTTATGGACTCTCCTTTCATACATATGCATACTTGTACCCTTTTTTAAAGGGCTACTGCAATATAAGCAGAACATTCATAAAGCTGCAACAAAATGTTCCCAGTTATATATTTGCTTGAAATCTAATTTGTGCAAAGCCAATATTAAGTTATAACTTGTACTCAATTCACAGACAGATTAAAGTGCACAGTAGAATTGCACATTTTATTAGGTAGAATGTGTGTGTGTGTGTGTTCAGTGATTGTTTGCAGTCCGAATGGCCCAGGGGAAGAAGCTGTTTGTAAGTCTGGTGGTGTGAGACTTTGTTGACCTTAAGCGCCCCCCAGATGGCAACAGGTCAAACAAGTGATGAGCATGATGTGAGGAGTCTCCTGTGATGGCCTTGATTTTGCTGAGGCAGCGGGACCTGGACATGTCATCCAGGGAGGGCAGAGGGCAGCCGATGATTTTTTGAGCTGTTTTTCACCCTCTGCACAGTTTGTCTGTCCTCATCTGTGCAGCCTGTGTACCACACACCCAGACAGTATGTCAGTGTGCTCTCCACAGAGGTCTATAAGAACTGAGCCCTTGGGTAGCGTGGCCGAGTGGTCTAAGGCGCTGGATTTAAGCTCCAGTCTCTTCGGAGGCGTGGGTTCAAATCCCACCGCTGCCAGCTGAGCCTTTTCAAGGCAGTGGTTGTGGGATCTGGCACCCCAAAGGCTTTACAGGGTTGTGGCTCCTGTGCCTTCTGCAAATGTGCTTAAGAGTTGCCGTTAGCTGGCTGCCTGGCTGCAAAAAAAAAACCGAGCACGCTCACACCGTACCGGAGCCCCCAGACCCGGGTGCTGAAATAGCTCCCAGGTTTGGGCAACTGGTGTCAACACCTGGCTTTGAGACGCTGCTCCGTTTCACACCTCGCTTTTTCAAACAGCAAGTCCAAACAACCACAGAACGGTACGCAAAACACGGTTTCCGTGTGTGTGAGCCGCATCAGTTGTGCCCTTACCATGGTTACGAGCTACCAACAAAACAACAATTCAACCAAGAATAAAAATTCAACATAAGAAGTGGTGGCCAAGAGGTTTGGGCAATGGAGTGCAAGTGCCAGGTGCACTGAGGTGTAAGGTCATGTGGGTGACCTAGGATGCCAAGAGGTTAAGGAAACAGACTGCTAATGCACGTGGGATGGGCTCCAGTTGCTTTGGGAACAGGCTTGTTTAAATGCGTTGAGTTATGGCGCTCCTCTACGGAATTGTTGCGGTCTCTGTGGACATTTGGTGGTGGGTGCAACACCTGCGCCTGACGAGGTGGCCGAGAGGTTAAGGCGATGGACTGCTAATCCATTGTGCTCTGCACGCGTGGGTTCGAATCCCATCCTCGTCGCTTGTGTGCTCTCTACCACAACTCTTGCACGCGGAGTGCTAGAGGGGATCGAGAAAAGCTAGCCCTGAGCCTAGGTGTTTTGCAACCGTGGGCTGTATTTCCATGTTGGTTGGACACAGATGCTGTAAGGCTGACGGGTCGCCATTGGAGATCAATGCAGTGCACAGTCCCGAAGACAGCGGCCCGGATCGTGCACCTTTATATATCTCATCAAAACCAGATGAAATATGTAATTGATCTAGATTAACTGAGTGTGTTAAAGATATTAGAGATTGGATGGCCGATAATTTCCTATTATTAAATTCTGACAAAACGGAGATATTACTTATTGGCCCAAAAACTAGTACACAGAAGCTCTCACAATTCAGCTTGCACCTAGAAGGATGCACTGTTACTACTAGCTCAACAGTGAAAGACCTGGGTGTAATATTAGACAGCAACTTATCCTTTGAAAACCATATTTACAATATCACAAAAACAGCCTTCTTCCATCTTAGAAATATTGCCAAGCTTAGGAACATTTTATCTGTATCTGATGCAGAAAAGCTAGTTCATGCATTCATGAACTCCAGACTGGACTACTGTAATGCATTACTAGGTGGTTGTCCTGCATCTTCAATAAACAAGCTACAGTTAGTCCAGAATGCAGCCGCCAGAGTTCTTAACAGATCAAGAAAATATGATCATATAACCCCAATATTATCATCCCTGCACTGGCTACCTGTTAAGTTTAGAATTGACTATAAACTAGCTCTACTCACATACAAGGCTCTAAATGGTTTAGCTCCCACCTATCTATCCAGTCTTCTAACACATTACAATCCACCACGCTCTTTAAGATCACAAAATTCTGGACTTCTAGTAGTTCCCAGAATATCAAAATCCACAAAAGGAGGTAGAGCGTTTTCGTATTTAGCTCCAAAACTCTGGAATAGTCTTCCTGACTGTGTTCGGGGCTCAGACACAGTCTCCCAGTTTAAATGTAGACTAAAGACTTATCTCTTTAGCCAGGCATACATCTAACACTTCCCATAACCTTGCACTCCAGTACATCTGATTAAATGCACATTCAGCTAGTACTGCTAATATTATGAACAGCAGCTACGCTAATGCTGTTCCATTGTTTCCTTTCTTCTACCCATCCCGAGGCATACAGAGACTGTGCCGGCTCCAGTGGCATCCGGAGATGGACCAGCTCCAGCCGGGTTCTGCTTGTGAGGATTGGGATATTCAAGCAGCGCCATGGACAACAACCTCCTTATTGATTCACATAACACTATACACATGCTGTATCTGCATCACACAATTGTCACACAAATGAGGATGGGTTCCCTTTTGAGTCTGGTTCCTCTCAAGGTTCCTTCCTCATACCATCTAAGGGAGTTTTCCTTGCCACAGTCGCCTCAGTCACCTCAGGCTTGCTCACTTGGGATAACATCTAGGACTGTTTGTCTGTTTGTCTGTTCATATGTTTGTTGTTTTCTTATGTGGTATCTCATTTAAAGCTGCTTTGAGACAATGCTCTTTGTTACAAGCTCTATACAAATAAAATTGAATTGAATTGAATTTATTGCAACAGACTGGGATGCAAGTTCATATCAGCAAACCTTGTCAACAAGAGCCTAAGCCTTTCAAACCTTTCCTGGGTTTGGATCTTGAATCACGTCTGGTAATGGAAGCATGCGTGGTACAACCATTGCGACTGCCTGCCAGAGTGCCTCTCTTTCTCGACCTGGCAGGCCTCCCTTGACCACAGCCCCACAACCCTCCAAGTGCATGGGTAGCGTCACCAAAAAAAACATGGTTATTAATTAATGTAATTAATTAACTGATTAAATATGATTGTGATAGTTAAATCTATTGATAAACTGATGAAAATGAATTACCTGTAACTAGAGTGAGAATCAGTGGTATGTATCTCACTATGTACAGTAAGTTGTATAGTTGATCCATTTCTGAACACAGCTCTGTGAGGATTCTGTATAATAGTGCTGTATGTGCTGAACTTTACACGTCTCTAGAAGGACACACCCAGGAAGTGATGCAGTTTTAGAGTTATTTTGTACAGATCACTTCACACAGTGTCAGTGACAGAAATCTAGAGTCATTATGGCTGGTGTTGTATTTCAAGATTCATCATCTATACAATACTATAAGCCTTTATCTGTTTGTGTGGTTTTTAAATTATTTGTACATTTATAAATAATTATGATAATTTGCTGTGGAAAATCATAGGAAACTGATCCAGATTTAAACAAAATCTCTCATAAGTAAATTTGCTGTGTCTATAACCAAAAGGTAATTAAATTCAGTTCAATTCAATTCAGTTCACTTCATTTTTATTTGTACTGCACTTTTAACAATGGACATTGTCTCAAAGCAGCTTTACAGAAATTCAGAAATTCAGAATAGAAATTACAAAGTTGAAAATTAACTTTACCCCTAATGAGCAACTCTGAGGCAACAGCGGCAAGAAAAATCTCTGTGAGACGATATGAGGAAGACTCAAATGTGAACCCATCCTCATCTGGGTGATACCAGAGAGTGTGATTATGAATAAATTACCTTCTAATTGTATATTATCAAACATTAAAAGCAGCAGAGGAGATGATCAGATCCACTTGTTTAGTTTCATCATCAACTTTAGCAGACAGACGTGGTGGCATAGGGATTTACCTCCACATGGACTGATGAAAAAAAGGAACTCAGGTTTAGATTTTGGATGTTGTTTGTACCATTGTAGGCTGTTTACTGAACCACTGTCTTTGTTGCTGCAGGACAGAGTAACATCATCACCTTCATCTACAACTTTATGAGTGAAAAGTGGTTCTAATAAATCTGCCATGGAGTCACCTGTTATAGAGAAGAGAACATAATAATATTTAGTTTTGAGTTATATAACTCATATTCTATTTTTTCTTAACATCACACAGGCTAATTAATCATTAATTTATTATCTCCTTTCTGAAAAGATCAATGTTAACTTACCTAATGAAAGCCACAGACACATGAATATAACAGTGAACATGATGAATGGTGTTAGTAAAATGACAATATTCTGAGGTCTTTCTGTACTCTATTATATTAATATTTCAGAGGTTCATGTCTCCACAAAGTGTGACATTCTCCATCCCACTCCCTGTATTCCAGAGAGAGGCTCCAGGTTGGAGCTTTAATTTTCAGAGGTAGTTACAGTGGGATTTGAACCTCCTTGGACCTCTGGAGAAACAAGCTTCCAAGCGAAAACCAAGCCGGCCGTGCAAGTTTCCATGAGTTTTATCCCAACCACTCTATTCCATTTAAAACCAGGGCTCATCCGGGATTTGAACCGGGGACCTCTCGCACCCGAAGCGAGAATCATACCCCTAGACCAACGAGCCAGGTCGTCCCTGTTGAGCTTGCTGTGCGCCAATGGAGGTTCACTGTACTCTGTAACTGTATGACCTTCCAGTTCATATGGACTGGGGTCCGAGTAAAAGGAACTCAGTTACACAAAGTCAAGTTAACAATAAAGCGAGGGCTCCTGTGGGATTTGAACCTTTTTGGAATCGAGACGCTAAGTGTGAACCAAGTAAGCAGCTCTTGCCATTGGGCCAAATATATCATTAACCTCGGTGGACATGAAGATCAAAATCAATTCTTGTAGAACAAGCTTGCTTTAGTGTCAGGTGGAGGTTTCAGTATAGGTCAAGTTTACAGGATTGTAGCTTCTTTGCTGGAAACTGTACTGTTGCTCCAGTATAGCTTGGTGAATATTATGAGGCTTCAAGTAGTTTCTGTGACATTTGCAGTAAGTTTAAAAATGATTCCAGTTGGTAATAAAATTGAATTAGCTGGTTGCTAAAGAAACTCAGGTGGCTGGTGGGGTATGGTTTGGTAACTGTTACAAGGTCTCATCTGTTCGATAGGGTGACACTAGGAAGCTGTAATGGAGTCCCATGTGGTTGCTATGGATTTTAAAAAATATTTTAGTATGATTTATGTCATTTACAGGGTTGTTACTGTAGTCTTAGATTTCTGTTCTTGGTGAACAGGAATGAAACCCGATGTGGTCTTTAGCTGTTGTAGCTCATCTACCTCAAGAATTGATTATGGGGCACTATTTCAGTGGAGCTTATTTATTTCCTGATTGTGTGATGGAGACTGTGTTTTTATTTTCCACAATTCTTATTCTTAGTTATACATACTTTCAGGTATCCTGTAATTTCCCTTTTTATATTCCTGTAATATAAAAAAATATATTAAAGATCCTGCAAAGACACACATGATGAACACATTAAATCTCATGCTGAGAAACAAACAAACAAACATAAAATAAAATAAAAATAAATCAGATCAGCTGCTTGTCAAAAGAGTTGTACAATATGCACATTTTTATTCCTAGAACAGAATCAAATTCCAGCATGTGATCTTTACACTGTCATTAAGTAAATAAACCATCAAACCTGCCACTATTGTTTATGAGAACTGCACTTAATACTGCAGAGGGAGTGAACATGTGGCTTCTTCAAACACACACCTAACTTTTCTATCTGTATTTGGATTCACTTAGAATGTTTTGTCTATTCAGTTCAAATAAAGTATTCATATATGGTTATATACATACATTTCTATTGGATCAATAATCAGAATGCTGATGTTATGCATAGCTTCCAGTCTTTTCTTCTTATTGTGATTCTTTAACACTTTCATGTTTGAGGTCTCTGTAGGTTTTTGGACAGTGAAGTTGACTTTCCTGTCACTGTGGGCTGTAAGGCGCAGTAGTACAGTGCAGAGTCTGATACTGAAGCAGGCGAGATCTCCAAATCCACACGCTTCAGACTCTTATGAACTTTAGCAGGCAAATGAGGATGAGGAGTATCACCTGTCTGATTCCCTCCCGATTCCGTCAACAGAACGAGGAATTCTGGTGCTGCATTGGAATATTGTCCATACCACTGTAGATTGTTCATAGAAACAGTGTATTTATAATCACAGGAGAGTGTAACTGCTTGCTCCTCTTTACCATAGACAGCAGAAGATGTTGGAGTAATGCTGTCCTGTGTGCTCTCACCTGAAGAGGACATTTATTTCAGAATATTATCATTTTATATTATACAGTATACATACAGTACATGCTTACAATCTAAAACACTCACACATGGAAACATTTCTTTACTAGTTATAAAACATTTAAACATGATATATGGGGATATATAAAATATAAGCTTACCTATGAACATGGTAAAAAACAGAAACATACAGAAAACCATCATGTTTTAATTTCCTCTGTTCTTCTGAAAGTTTCCTTTTTATGTTACTGTAAATGTCAAGTTTCCTTCTACTCTGTCTTCAGTGAAGCATCTAAGCATTTCTTGTGTACAAAGCCTCAACAGTAGCTTCCCTCTGTTTTAACCAATCAGAGTGCAGGATTTGCCACATTATGTAAAATACACATGTTCTAAAAGAATTTAATGAGCAAAAGATTCATATATTTAGTTCCTGTATTTCCTATTTATATGAACTTAAACCTTTTCTAATCTACAAAATATATTGTTGCAATTACAAACAATTCTTATTGTGAAATTAAATTCGTCAGCAGATTTATAGTACACCCTTAAAGTCTAAACAAAACACCAGAGGTACTGTAGTGATTGATAGGATTTTAAAAAATTCCCCATAAAATTATAACAATATAAAACCCCTAACAAGGTGGTGTTTGAGAGCATGTGCACAAATACATAAGCATCTTGTATTAAGCTCAAGATTCTGCAGTAATTCAAGTGTTTCAGTCGGACTGCACTCCACACACCATGTATCTGTGCTGAAGCTTTGTTCAGGTTTAATGTTCATGGCTACTTTAACACTCCACATGGTTCTGTTGTGTCCAGGTCCAATCAGGTTCAGTTCTAGAGTATTTTCATGTCATGTACTGCCATCTGCAGGAGCTGAATTTAAATAGACATATACATTGTTTACATCAAGAACCATCAATATATTTTAAAACAAAAGTATTGCTCACCACGCTGGGAATAGTTCACAGTTTCAATTCACAGATTCATTTGGAATCATTACAGCATTTCAGCATATCAGAACACAAGAATAACCCGTCTTTTTCTTTTTTATCTGTATTTCTGACATTAACCTAGACAAAAACAAGTCCTCAGATTCAGCATCCTTAAAGAGACAAATTTGCTGGTGTGCTTGTGATTATTGTCCTTTAATATGACCCAGTTTCAGCACAACATAAGCTCATTGACAGTCTTACATTTGTCTCAAGAATATTCTAATATAAAGTGGAGATCATCAATGTCCAAATGATTAAAAGTTTTCTAGAGCCTGTGGCTGCAAAACAACCGAATCCTCACCCCTCCACCACCATGACACTTGGTATGAGGTGTTTGTTGTGATAAACTCTGTTTGACCTTCACCAAACATGAAACTATGAATAATGATTAACCATCAGTCCAAAAAAATATTGTTCCTGAATTTCTTAAGATGCTGCCATGTTTTTTTGGAGAGAAAGGGCTTCTTCCTCTCACCTCCTCCATGAAAGCCATATGTGGAGGCAGGACTGAGGTGGAGCACAGGTTTGTGAATGGAAGGTGGTGCAGGGAAGAGTAAGTGCTGTTTCCACAGGTCAGGGTCATAACACTTAAGACCTGGGAAATGCAACTGTGAATGGATTTTTGCTGATCCATTTAAAATTTGGCAGACATTGTACATCCATTTAACTGAAAATACAAATGTTAATACACAATTTCCATTTTCATTTCATTTTCACTCAATCTTGATGAATTTCATTATGATCAATAAAAGGAAAGCAAATTTGACTAACACTTTCCTTATTCATCCATTTTAACTTCTTGTAACTATACAATGGAATTATGGTCTGGAGTGCTCACATTTTGTTCTGGATCTTAGTTCACATTTGGTAAAGTAACATACATTTATACACACAGGTATAATAAACACATGAAAGAATAAATAAATGTATGAATGGAAAAAAATTACAGGATATATAATTATAGGATATTGTTTGTACCAATAAAGCAGAATGTTATCTCTGCATCACTTATATGAACATTTCAGAGTAACAGTGTACTGAATAAACAAAAAGTAACCATGTGCCTTTATCATGAATTAACTTGAATGAATCACAGAACCAGATAGGATCTTGCGCATGCGCGGTCAATACGAAATGAACGAATCTCTCCCGAGTCATATTACGGATTCATTCAAAATGAACGAATCTTTCACGGAACCGAATCGGAGCCACGGAGGCCAGCTGTACGCCAACTGCATCCTGTTAAAACGTAAAAAACAAAAAAATCTCTGTAATTCACTTATGGTGTTCTAGATGGCTACTTAATTTACACCTTAACACGAAGCAGGATGTAAGCCTAAACATGTCCTGTTCTCCAAAAAAGATGACGTACTGTACATTTCCTCCCGCCGCCCCATCATAAGTGCTTCTTCTCATCACAGTTTCATAATAACACATCTAACATTCTGTCACGTTCCTTACAGTAAAAACAGCTTGAGTAAAATAAAGGAAAGGTTTGTTTACCGGTTAAAAGGTTTGCATTACTCATTACGATATTTATCTTCATGATGCTACCAAGTTAATTATCCAGGCTTGCTAACAGTGTAGATAAACCAGTGTTTTTTTCACCCACACCCAGAAATAGAGGATTTTGATATTTTAAAAAAAGGGAGACGTAAAAATACAAAAATTTCTTTTTTAACGCCGAAAAGTTAATGAACCTGTGAGTTTGTAAACTAGTTAAGCTGAGAATAAACAGACAAATATTAGCATTAGTTAGCATTATCTCGCATTAGCATTAGCTTGGGGTAATTCACCGTACATGGTGACTGATTAAAGTCTCAAAAACCTCCTGTCCCAGTCCATCATCCGAAATCTATCTAAATATTATACGGAATAATTATTAAAACCTTCACCCGAGTTCAGCAAGCTTTACACTCTATATGATATTGTGTAAATGAAATGATTAGCGAGGTTCGCTAGCTAGATAACATACATCTGTAACCAAGTCCTTTGGGGCGCTAACTGGATAATCACTAGTCTAATCATGATTTAGTGTGAAACCAGTACTCAGGGTTGGGAAAAGTGATCTGTTTGATGGGGTAAATATTATAATGTGGAAATAAATTCTCGTTAGCTGAGCTCATCAGCTTGGTTCAGGAGTTTAGCATTAGCACCAGTAGGCAAGTTTGCTAGCAGGCTAACTAAATATTATATTTACATCAACTGACCCAAACAATTGTGTAATAATTACAACAAACAGACAAGCTCTCTCAGTAGATAACATTAATCTATAATTTATTATTTACACTAGCTAGCAAGCTGCCCAATCACAAGACTTAGCATGTTTAAGTTTTAAACAGTAGCCAGGGTTCTTAAAGGTGTCCTACTACTGGGGTAAATATTACATTGTATTGTATATTATGTTATATTATATTGTATATTTATTGTTTATTGTATATTTATTGTAAAATCAGTGTGACATTAAAGGATAAAGATCGTCCTACCGTGAGGGGCTGAGTGTTGTCAGAAGGAGCTCTTTCTCCCCGCAGGACGCGGTAACCATAGTAACCAGTGATTTCCGGATTGGACCTAAGCTACAGCCCAGCTACAGTTTAAAACCCGTCCATTTAAAAATGAAATAAAATAAAATAGCAGTCCCAAATGCATACTGTGATAACTAATACATTAACAAACAGAAAACCCAAAACAAATGGGTAAGTGCAAAGGGCACTATTTAGACACACACACACACACACACACACACACTGACAGACCCGCAGCACAGGCGATCTCACCCAGTGTCCAGCTCTTCAAGTCCTGCAGAAATCCGCGGAAGTTTTGATAATTTTATGATCATTCCTAAATATTATACAACATTACATTAGTAATATTGACTGTCAGATACTGAGTCAGGAAGTGGTTATGCCCAAGGCATTAGCGAACTAAGCGGCTGCTTAGGGCCCCGTAGCCACCAGGGGGCCCCCAAGAGTACATGAAATGACCGTCTTTTTTTGATATCTGTCAATGGACAATGATTATTATACAAAATGACAATAATTTGTTATAATTAGTCATATTGGTGGCACAGAGGGGCCCCCGAAATAAAATGTTAGGATATTGTTTGTACAATTAAAGCCAAACATAATGACTGCTTGACTCATAAGAAAGTGTCTGTTTCCTTACTGACAATGTTATCATCTTCATCCTACGGACCGATTTTATCAGATTAACATCATCACCTTCATCTACAAGTGTGAGCAGAGTCCTAGCACCTGACCCACAATAAGATAACTCACTAAACCATCTTTTTGCTCTTCTTTTTCATTTTTAAGGTAATTGAAGGTAATTTATTTATTAATGACATTAATAAATAAACTTCTGAACTATAATTAATATTATATAATGTATATATTTAGTATTTTGTGCATTTCTTTGTATAGCCTTCCCATACAGAGTTCCATAGAGTTCCTGGACTAAATCGCTGTTTCACTTCAAATATTTTTCCATCTGATTTTATTCAGTAGGGTTAATTAAGTGTAGTGACCAAAGAACAAAACTGGAGCTATGATTGCACTGGTGTTAATTACAATCATACAGGTCTCACAAACAGAATATTGTCTATAGAGAAAAAGAGCTGCAGAGGAACAGGAACTTTTCCTCCAACAATTTTCTTCATCTATTGATCAAGAGGAGAATAAACTGTGCACCTGAGCCTTTCCTCATTAATGTTCAAGAACACGTCTGTTTAACAATTGTGTTCAACAATTTATTATTAAGCAACTTTTTAAAATACTTGTTCTTTTGGTTTGTAACTTGCAAACCAAAGGACTTAGCAATATCAGCAATAGTGAAGAAAACCAAGTGGGCATAATAACATTGTTATCCTGAGTGTTTAGTTAGTTTGTGTTTATCTTTTGAAATAAACATCATATTTATTCATATTCATGACAACTCTGCTTTACCTCACACAGCAACTCTTTCTCATCTACTAAACAATTAGCAAATCTTAGTATGCTAAAACTACAGTAAAACCAAGCCCCAGATCCATAAGCTGCAGCTGCAACCTAATGAATGGTCATTCAATCAGAGTTTATTTTTAGTACCTACTTTATCCTGGTCACACTTCCACAACTGTCTATATACATTATATATACACACCTTCATTCATTCATTCATGCTTTGTCCTGGGCAGGTGAATCTGGAGCTTCTCCCAGCAACACTAGGGATGATGCATGAATACACCCTGGATGATACAGCAGTCTAATGCAGGACAAAATGCACAGACACATTCACACACTCATTCAGACTTAGGGGAAATTTAGCTCCAGCTGCAAATGTTTTCACAAATGTTGTTTGTGTCTGTGGTTAACTGATAAGTTGGTAAAGTGAGTCTCTTTCATCTTCTGTGGTTTTAGAAACTTAATATACCATGTTGATGTTTTTGTAAAGCCTTTCAGTGACTCTGTATCACTGTGCTGTTACTCTTAGAGCACAATGATAGAGTGCAGAATCTGAGAGCTTTAGACCTCTGATAGTAAGTTCAGTAGAGTCTCTGCTTGTTTTCGACTCTAGTCGACGATCATCAGGAGTGCTATCATCACCTGCATATGACCTTGCGCCTTTATACAGTAAAAACTGTGGTACACTGTTAGGATATTGTTTGTACCAGTAAAGATAAATACGATCACTGCTTGATTCATATGAACATTTCAGGAATAACAGTCCTCTGCTTCTGTTCCTGACAATGTTTGCATCTGTTGGCCAAATTTTATCTGCAAAGCTTCCTGGTGTGACAAAAATATAAAGAAACATGTCAGTGAAGTATTTTTTGTAATTCCAATATTGACTTAAGGAATCAAGAAATTACTAGATTAATACAAACATGCTTATTAATTAATGCAATTATTTAACTGATTAAATATCATTGTAATAATTAATAACTGATTGAAATTTACCTGTAACTAGAGTGAGAATCAGTGGTATGTATCTCACTATGTACAGTAAGTTGTATAGTTGATCCATTTCTGAACACAGCTCTGTGAGGATTCTGTATAATAGTGCTGTATGTGCTGAACTTTACACGTCTCTAGAAGGACACACCCAGGAAGTGATGCTGTTGTAGTATAACTTTTTACAGATTATTACTTAACAATATCAGTGACAGTGAACTGAGTAACCAGTACAACACAGAACAAAAACACTGTTACTTCACAAACCATTGCATCAGACATGCTATTTTATCATTGTAAAATATTTATTCCTAAATAAAAGGATATAAAGGTTTGACAGCGGCACACGCAGCACCGCACGCTGAGTGGTCTCCTTGTTTGTAGCAGTATCCATTGTTCAACTTAAACTGAATTGACTTTATTTTACTGTGAATACTGTGCACAAGAGCAGAAAACAAATGATGCACTAATAAATAAGGCAGTTATAGTCACTGCTAAAAACCCCAGAATTGTTCTGTAGTGGTTATACCATCTGTAGAGATATTGCTATGTGGAGAGCAGGTTTCCTGTGTCAAGCTTTAACACAAACGAATGAAAGTACACACATTGCAGTGTTAAATTACGCAGATATACTACATAACTAATAAGACTAATTACATCTAATTAAAAACAATTTCTGAATCTACAAAAATCAATGTTAACTCACCGAGTGAAAGCCACAGACACATGAATATAACAGTGAACATGATGGATGAGCTTATAAATGAAAATAAAATTTCTGCAGTCTGATGTATTAACATTATAAACATTCATGAAGCTCCACCCCCCAGCATCACATGACAGTGTCACTAATGTTACTGACAGATTGTTGATTCTTACTGAAGCTTTCTGGCTTTACATTCAGCACCACATGGATAAATTTTCCTGAGCACATGGTAAACAAACACAAACTGATAGCATGAAAAAATACTTCAATAAAATAAATGAACTAATGAATGTGGAAGTGAGTGTGCATTGTGGGAAGTGGAGTCTGGTACAATGCAGGATGGGAAATGGAAATTTAGGTGTGTGTAGACCTAATGACCTGTTTATTAAATAGGATTACAAACAGTTGAGGAGTATTTTACTGTGGTGAGGAACAAACCAGCCTCTTTTCTTTTTCTAATCTATCATTTTTTATCAATATCATCTGTATTGATGGATTTTTATATCATTATTTTTCATTTAAGCATGAAACTGTGTACAAATAAAGAGTGTAGTATTTATATTATCTCATGACAAACATCCCATTGCAAGTGAACATGTACATTTCATTTTTACAGAAATTGCATGTATAGCCCTACTACAAGTACAGTTTCCTTTCTGGATTCAAGCAAACTCCTTCCAAGGCTTGATGATGTGTTGAAAATGACACTAATTAGCTTGATTGTACAAGCAGAGATTATTAAAACATTCTGATTGGTTCTAGACTTTTTTATATATAAAAGTATTATCTATGTAAGGCTGAAGAATAGCTGTAGTCTTTATAATTGTGTAAAGTATTCATAATCATAATGTCAGCATCTCTGGGGGATGTAAGCAGAATCCTAGTACTTGTCCAACAATAAGATAACAGCCTCCACCATCTTGTGGTGAAAGGAAAGAGACTTTAACACACCAAGGTCTTTTCTGTTTGAACTTAGTTATTTATTTATTTTTTACTCAATCATAAAACTATGCAGGAAGTGAACTGCATAGTTCACTATGAAAGCAGGAAATTAATGTATTTATGTAAAAATGATCAATTTAATCTAGTAAAAATCTAATCTAATAATTACATTGTCAGTATTTTAATTATATATGTTAGTGATGTCTCTAAATTAGAGAATTATTGTATAAACACCAGCAGGCAGATTAATGTTAGAAACACTAAGTGGAAGAGAATAAGGTTTAATTGAGAATAAGGAATATTTTTTTACTTGATAATTAAGGTTTAAACTCACAATAGCATCAGAAGAAGAGAAAGAAGAGTAAAGGCAGATTTACAGATAAGTTTCCAGTTTTCAGTGTTTCTGACACAGAAGGTGCTTTTGCTTGTCAGAGAAATGACATTAGATGATTATTTATTCTCATGACAGTTTAGTGTTAAGTGGACAGTTGTGTTGTTTAATCAGAATGATATCTCTGAAATTATCTTAGGCACTAAGAGTAACCAGGGCAGGGGTTAGGATATTATATCAGCAGTATGTATGATAGAAGAACAAGTAAACTCTATGTCACAAAGGTTTTACTGTGAAAAGTAGCTTCCATCATCTCAGAGAATGTGAGCAGGTTGTGTGGTAGTGTCTCTAGAACTTAACCCACAATAAGATAAGTGACTGCACCATCTTGTGTTCACTGAAGAGAAAAACCTTAACTTGGACAAAATAAAAACCTGCAAACAGTTCATACAGCCATACATATATATTCATACTGTGGATTAGTAATTATATATTATAACTTACATTTAAATTGTATTTACAACACCAGGTTACGTTATTTAATGTAAAGCACAAAAAGAAATAATAATAGAAAACTAAAAGGAAACGTTGAATGATGTTGAAAACAGTTGTAAATCTCAACAACTAAACTGAACTGGCCATTGAGAAATATTTTATGTTCACATGACATACTTCCTTTCCTATCAGGGGATTAAACACACACACACACACACACACACACATCTTATTATGGTTTGCTGATAATAAGATAATCCTTAGTTTTGAAGATGATCTCCTTCTGTTGAGGTTGAACTTGTTGAACATTGGGCTATAACTGATTAGTTTGACTATTATATATGTGAAGTTACTACACTTAGACAAGAAAATGCCCTTCATCTGCAGTGTAATTACTCCAGACAGAACAGAGAGGATCATGAGTCCACTGGCATTGTGGAATTCTGCTATGAGGATTGACCTGAGCCTTGTCTTTAGTGCACTTGTTATCAGTCAATATGGAATTGTACCATGAGGGTAGAAATCTTTCTTTATTATAAAAATTACTCCATACTGCAAGAAAATACTTTTCTTGGGAAGGATTTTAGCAGGAGTTTAGGTTAGTGTCAGTTCCAAAAAAACATGACAGTAGGAAAATATGCTAGGAGAAATTGCACTTTAGTGTGAATGAGTGTGTGAAAGGGTTTGTGGAGTGCAAAGGACTGACATCCCATTCAGGGTGTTTTCCCACCTCATGTCTGGGACAGACTCTGTATCTACTATGACCCTGACCAATAGAGAGAAAGAGAGAATCCCCCAAAAGGACATGTAACTTTCTCTAAAGCATTGGAAGAGCTGCTTTCAATATAACAAAACTGTGTGAAAGTTTTTGTACAGTACAGCTGGATTTCCTGTCACTGTGGGCACCAGAGCACAGTAGTATAGAGCAGAGTCTGATACAGCAGCAGAGGAGATGATCAGATCCACTTTCTTATTCGTTTTATCTTGCTCTTTTTTAAGTTTTATGGACAATCCTGGATGAGGTGGTTGAGCCTCAATGACAGTTTCAGTGCTTTCACTAATTAGCAGCAGAAACTCAGGTCTTGATCCAGGTTTTTGTCGATACCAGTGGAGACTGTTAACTGATCCAGTATATGTGCAGGACAGTGAGATGTTGCTGCCTTCCATTGAAAATACATTGGTTTGATCTGGTTTAATGTTATTGTCAGCAGCCTCTGCTATAAAAACATTACAACAATACTGTGATATTTTAATCATAAATGACACATTTCACATGGAAAATTGTGTCTTCTTAATTAGAAAAAATAATATTTTGTGTGCAGTGTATATGACTTACCAACATCAGCAAGAGTGAAAAACACCACGAAGAGGAACAACATTGTTTTCCTGAGTGTTTAGTTCAAACCTCTAGCTTTAGAAATGAATGTCAGTGTTACTATTTGATGTACATCTCCACCTCTAGCTCCACCTACTTGTATTTATGTATATTCATGATAACTGTACTATGCTGTATACTGTTTATATAAATCTATAGAAATGTTTTGTATTAATAAACAATGTGGTCCTAAGCCATGGATTCACTCGTACCATTTACTCATTTACTCCTGTGATATTTTGACATTGTTAGTTACATCACTTGTTTTTGGTCTCTCTCTCTCTCTAATAAATAAAATAAGAATCTTTTAATGGATGGACATTCAGGAATTGTTATAATATGTAATAAAGTCCTTTCTTTAGTAGTTGGTGTTTGTGACTGCACTGTGTGACACTGGTTTTGTTGGTGTGTAAACTAAACCCATCACTGGGTCACACGGTTATCACAGTGTCTTTGGCATAGTGTTCCATTTGTAATTTTACAGATTGTTCTATTGCCTCATTGTTCTGTGAAATTCTATCTAAGACAGTTTTACTGGATTAAATCTACTTAGCAGTGGTATTTATTGGTTTTGTGTGTAGAAATCTGTTTTGTTTATTTACCTTCCTCTGTGTGTCATTTGTGCAGCAGAAGGTGGCTTATTGTTAGAACCATTAAAAGAATAAGGTTTATTTGAGAATACAGAAGAAATATTCATACAAAAGTACACTATATTGCCAAAAGTATTCACTCACCTGCCTTGACTCGCATATGAACTTAAGTGACATCCCATTCCTAATCCATAGGGTTCAATATGACGTCGGTCCACCCTTTGCAGCTATAACAGCTTCAACTCTTCTGGGAAGGCTGTCCACAAGGTTTAGGAGTGTGTTTATGGGAATTTTTGACCATTCTTCCAGAAGCGCATTTGTGAGGTCACACACTGATGTTGGACGAGAAGGCCTGGCTCTCAGTCTCCGCTCTAATTCATCCCAAAGGTGTTCTATCGGGTTGAGGTCAGGACTCTGTGCAGGCCAGTCAAGTTCATCCACACCAGACTCTGTCATCCATGTCTTTATGGACCTTACTTTGTGCACTGGTGCACAGTCATGTTGGAAGAGGAAGGGGCCAGCTCCAAACTGTTCCCACAAAGTTGGGAGCATGGAATTGTCCAAAATGTCTTGGTATGCTGAAGCATTCAGAGTTCCTTTCACTGGGACTAAGGGCCCAAGCCCAGCTCCTGAAAAACAACCCCACACCATAATCCCCCCTCCACCAAACTTTACACTTGGCACAATACAGTCAGACAAGTACCGTTCTCCTGGCAACCGCCAAACCCAGACTCGTCCATCAGATTGCCAGATGGAGAAGCTCGATTCGTCACTCCAGAGAACGCGTCTCCACTGCTCTAGAGTCCAGTGGCGGCATGCTTTACACCACTGCATCCGACGCTTTGCATTGCACTTGGTGATGTATGGCTTGGATGCAGCTGCTCGGCCATGGAAACCCATTCCATGAAGCTCTCTACGCACTGTTCTTGAGCTAATCTGAAGGCCACATGAAGTTTGGAGGTCTGTAACGATTGACTCTGCAGAAAGTTGGCGACCTCTTCGCACTATGTGCCTCAGCATCCGCTGACCCCGCTCCGTCAGTTTACGTGGCCTACCACTTCGTAGCTGAGTTGCTGTCGTTCCCAAACACTTCCACGTTCTTATAATACAGCTGACAGTTGACTGTGGAATATTTAGGAGTGAGGAAATTTCACGACTGGATTTGTTGCACAGGTGGCATCCTATCACAGTTTCACACTGGAATTCACTGAGCTCCTGAGAGCGACCCATTCTTTCACAAATGTTTGTAAAAGCAGTCTGCATGCCTAGGTGCTTGATTTTATACACCTGTGGCCATGGAAGTGATTGGAACACCTGATTCTGATTATTTGGATGGGTGAGCGAATACTTTTGGCAATATAGTGTATGTCTTCATAACCCCCATATATTTCTCTTTAAATACTGCTGAATTTGTCATTTTCATGTTTGAAAGCAGCTATAAAACTCAACTCCACTGAATTGGCCATTAAGAAAGTCCTGTCCTACATCATGTCCTAACAGGGAAGTAAAGACACAAAATTACCTTAAATTTACTTAAATACTTGATTATTAATCACAAGATAATATTTGAAACCAAAATACATTTAAGAAATAATTCTTAGTTGTTGTTTTTTTATCTTTCCCACACTGAACACTGTGTAAAACAGTAGAAAAAAAAGCAGTTATTTATAAAGGATTTTTTCTCTGTAATACTTTAATACATTATGTGTTAGTTTTTGCCTCTTCAAGGCAGTGGTGGTGAACTTGCTGTTGTTCACTGCAACAAACTCAAAAGATTCAGTGCTGCCTTCCATGATATAGTGTTGGTATATTGTATATTGTAAAATTCTGCTGTGATGATTGAACCAAGCTTTTACTTTTTATTTCCAGGTTATCAAGGAATATGGAATAGTATCATCAGTGTATAAAGATTTACACCTGACTATCTGAGTAAAGTGTCTGGAAGAGGCTTGGAGGCAACATCCCAAAGTTGTATATATTTTCTGGTAAGGATCCTCAATGGTGGATAGATAGACCCTAATCATCTTTCTAGTGGTTTTCATTATCTTCCATAGAGTCTTCTGCTCTGACACGGAGTGCAGTTTAATATTAAACAGCTGAATAGTTTCACATGATGCTATCAATATTTCCCTGAATGTAATGATGAGGATGGGAGAGAGGGGTCTGCTCTCCTATCTCTACATGAAATTGAGACACTTCTGGGATTTTCTGGCTCAGATAAGATTCTATGTGATGCACCATAAAAACTGTCATCACTGTGATGCCAACAGTCATGTATTTTTTAACCTGTGGATTGTTGCTTTTACATGGCTTTAAGCCTCTTCTTCTTCTTTCTGCATGTAGACTCATCAGAGCATCTAAAGAAATCCCCAAGAAGATTGAATACCAAAATAAGGAAAAGCTACTTTTAAAAGTTATATTAATAATCCCTCTCTAAACCAAATATTATACCATTAATGAATGCAAAATATTTAACTAATCTTTTACTTTTCAGGCACTGATGAACTGTCAGACAAAGACATCAGATAGTATTGCTGCCTCACAGTTCCATGGTCCCCAGTTCGAGATTGAGCTCAGGTTTCCCTCATTTCCAGTGTTGCCAAGAAAAGCTATAGATCTCTGAACAGGATAAAGTGGTTAATGAAGCTTAAAAAAACCATTAGCTATCTCCTAATAATCCAACATTTGTCAAACTATAATATGTTTATGAACCCTTTATAAATTGCAAGAGAGACAGAATTTGCCAAAAATAGCATGTAAATAGCAGCTCAACATCATCAGCAGAACTGCTTTCAATATAACAAAACTGTGTGAAAGTTTTTGTACAGTGCAGCTGGATTTCCTGTCACTGTGGGCACCAGAGCACAGTAGTATAGAGCAGAGTCTGATACAGCAGCAGAGGAGATGATCAGATCCACTTGTTTATCTTTAACGTTAGCAGTCATTCTTGGGTCAGTGTTGGAAATTAGATTTCCTTTTTGGTTAACAATAAGAAGGAACTCAGGTTTAGATTTTGGATATTGTCTGTACCAGTGCAGGTAGAAGGCTGTAACACTTGTTTCATATTTGCAGGACAGAGTAACATCATCACCTACATCTACAGGTTTATGAGGGAGAAGTGGCTCTATTGAATCTGCCATGGAGTCACCTGTCATAGAGAAGAGAACATAATGCTTTTAACCTTTAAATAATCAACAGGAAATACTTAAGTCAGACCCACACTCTGCATTTTCACACTGCATCACCACACAGACTAATATTTAATATAATATAGTTAATATTTCTGCAATAACAAAAAGTCAATGTTAACTCACCTAGTGAAAGCCACAGATACATGAATATAACAGTGAACATGATGACTGGTCTTAGCTCAGTGAAAATAGTGGAGATCTTTCTGTAATCTAATATGTTAACACCATAAAGCTTCAAAATTGCTCCCCCCCACAGCATCACATGACAGTGTCACCAATGTTGTTGTCAGATTGTTGATTCGTACTGAAACATCCTGGCTTTACATTCAGCCTCATATGGGAAACCTGTCCAGAGGACATTTAAGTAAACACATACTGAAAGCAGGAAACCAAGTTTTTGTTGTAAATCTGAAAAATAAAACTTTCCTGTACTCATGATAGCATCAGAAGAAAAGAAAGAAGAATAAATGCAGATTTACAGATAAGTTTCCAGTTTTCAGTGTTTCTGACACAGCAGGTGCTTTTGCTTGTCACAGAAATGACATTAGATGAGTATTTATTCTTATGACAGTTTAGTGTTAAGTGGACAGTTGTGTTGTTTAATCAGAATGATATCTCTGAAATTAGCTTAGGCACTAAGAGTAACCAGGACAGGGGTTAGGATATTATATCAGCAGTATGTATGATAGAAGAACAAGTATACTCTATGTCACAAAGGTTTTACTGTGAAAAGTAGCTTCCATCATCTCAGAGAATGTGAGCAGGTTGTGTGGTGCTTTAGTTCTAGACCCACAATAAGATAAGTGACTGCGCCATCTTGTGTTCACTGAAGAGAAAAACCTTAACACACTAATAAATAAAGCCCTGCAAAAAGGTCATACAGCCACACATATATTGGATTTTTAATTTTTATTAGACCTTATATTTAAATTGTATTTACAGTTTGGGGTGTCATCAATTTCTCTCTCAAATACTGCTGGGTTTGTCACTGTATCTTTGTTTTTTATATTTTCTTTACATTACTTAATACAAAGCAGAAAAAATTAATAATATGGAAACAGATGTTGAACACGGTTGTAAAACTCAACAACTAAACTAAATTGGCCACTGAGAAATGCTTTATATTCACATGATATACTTTCTGTCCTATCAGGGGATTAAACACACACAACTGCCTTTAGATAAATTTACTTAGATGCTTGATTATGAATCTCAACATATTTTAAACCAACATACTTTTATGAAATGATTCTTAGTCTTTTCTTCAAATGTTCTCACACTGAATACAAAAACAAACCAATGCAGTAATGAATGATCCAGTTCTAGTCAACTGTAGTGTTTATAAAATCTGATGACACTGATAATGCATGATGACAGGATAATGCTAGGTGAAGTGCAGGCCAGTTGGTGGGTGCATGTGTAAAAGTTTAGGATTTAAAATAAACAAACAAAAAAATCTAAATAAACACCATATAAAATAAATAACAAAACTTTACATCAGTAAATCATAATCAGATTCATTATTTTCTGTGATTTTGTGCACCTTAGTTTATTAGCGTTTTTTATACCATGAATGGTCTTAGCTGAATGGAAATATTCTTTCTGTACTATAATATGTTCATTTTATGAAGCTCCACCCACAGCATCACATGACAGTGTCACCAATGTTGCTGACAGATTGTTGATTCTTACAGATAAATCCAGGATTTACATTCAACTGTAGTTAAAGGACCTATATATATTTTAAGCAAACCCAAAGCAGGAACTATTTGTAATATACAGATAATAGCAACAATATAATTAAACAAATGTAATTATTCTAATGATAATTATACAATTGTTAAACCATAATATAAAAATTAAACAAGTTTTAAATTAATTACACATTATATGTTTGCAATCAGGCAGCTTAGTGGTTAGCACGTTCGCCTCACACTTCCACGCGTCCATCTCCATGTGTCCTGGGTTCAAGTCTTGCTCCTGCTCACTGTGTGTGTGTGTAGAGTTTGCATGTTGCTTGGTGGGTTTCCTGCGGGTGCTACAGTTTCCTCCCAAAGACATGCTTCTAGGCTGATTGGAGTTCTGTAGTGTGTAAATGAGTGTGTGTGTGCACCCTGCGATGAATTGGCACTCTGTCCAGGGTGTATCCTGCCTTGATGCCCGATGATGCCTGAGATAGGCACAGGCTCCCTTTGACCTGAGAATAGATCAGATAAGTGGTACAGAAATAAAATGTTAAAAAGTAATCAGTGGTGTCTGCATCTACATCTGGAATATTCCAATCCAAAATAGTTTCTAAAGTATCTAAACCAGTGGTGGGCCATCAGTGCCAGCAAGGCCTTCTCTGCTGGCCTAAACAGCAGTGATCTGAATCACTGATTTGCATTTTAATATATTTTTCCATGCGTGTGTATTAAATTATTCCCAGTAGTCTATTCTCTACATTTCCTAGCTTTGCTCTTGGTTGAGCTGCTTCCAGTAATGATAAGAATATTTATCTAATCATATTTCAGCCAGTGGCTGACATCATGTGTTGCCAGAGTGAAAGAAATCTGTCTTAAGGCCTTCAGAATGAATAGTGCAGGCGCCCGTAGCTTATTATAAGTGGCAATTAAAATTGTTACATTAACCAATCAGATTTCGAGTTGGCGTCATTGGCGCCATCTAGCAGGCATACGATTACGTCAGCAATTTCCCGTCCTTTGATTGGACAACTGGAGTAGTCAGAGGCAGAGAACCACACAAACTAAATAAAATTATTTTAACTCACAATGACTGACAGAGGAGAAGAAATCGATTTGGTGGCAGACATCCTTACACATGCATTTTCAAGGCAGACTGTAATAAAATTGACTATTCCTTGTGAGGTGTGAAATACTCTAGCCTAATTTCTATTTTACTTTGCTATTAAACGGTTGAGGACACCAGTGAAGACCGCAGGACGCGGTAACCATAGTAACCAGTGATTTCCGGATTGGACCTAAGATTTCCAGCCCAGCTACAGCTTAAAACCCGTCCATTTAAAAATAAAATAAAATAAAATAGCAGCCCCAAATGCATACTGTGATAACTAATACATTAACAAACAGAAAACCCAAAACAAATGGGTAAGTGCAAAGGGCACTATTTACACACACACACACACACACACTGACAGACCCGCAGCACAGGCGATCTCACCCAGTGTCCAGCTCTTCAAGTCCTGCAGAAATCTGCAGAAGTTTTGATAATTTTATGATCATTCCTAAATATCATTCAACATTACATTAGTAATATTGACTGTCAGATACTGAGCCAAAAGTGGTCACGTGATGAACGAACGAACGAACCAGACCCGAAGACGGTACTGACTGCAGAGCCGAAGTCTATGAGGCTGTCACGTGACGAGCAAGTTTCCCCGCACAGAACCAGGTAGGATCTTGCGCATGCGCGGTCAATAAAAAATGAATCTCTCCCGAGTCATATTACGGATTCATTCAAAATGAACGAATCTTTCAAGGAACCGAATCGGAGCCACGAAGGCCAGCTGTACGCCAACTGCATCTTGTTAAAACGTAAAGAAAACAAAAAAATCTCTGTAATTCACTTATGGTGTTCTAGATGGCTACTTAATTTACACCTTAACACGAAGCAGGATGTAAGCCTAAACATGTCCTGTTCTCCAAAAAAGATGATGTACTGTACATTTCCTCCCGCCGCCCCATCATAAGTGCTTCTTCTCATCGCAGTTTCATAATAACACATCTAACATTCTGTCACGTTCCTTACAGTAAAAACAGCTTGAGTAAAATAAAGGAAAGGTTTGTTTACCGGTTAAAAGGTTTGCTTTACTCATTACGATATTTATCTTAAACGTCAGAGAGACCCTGATGTTTCTAGTGTTTTTTTTTGTTCTGCTGTAGGTACTTGTGCTCTGAGACTCTGGGACTCAGAGACTGAGGGAGATGTCTGTTGTTCTGTCTCTGCAGGAAATTGAATCGCTTTTGGGATTTTCTGGCCCAGAAAAGATCCTAGGTGATTTGCACCCCCATACCTGGAAGCTTTCAGTTTAGCCAAGAATGGCATTCAAGCCCAGATTGTCTCCCACTACCTGGACAACTGTGAACTTAACAACACCATGAAATTCGGGGGTATCAACAGTGATGCCATCCCTCTCAAGACACCTGATCTCTTCAACAATAGGGCACAGCACTGCATCAAGACCATAGGTTGAATTGCATTATGTGATTTGAAAACTGCTAGAAGGAAGTGTGACCGTAAACTTGATAGCAGGTCTGGTGGCAAGCTCTTCATGATGAAATATATAAATCCTAACTTGTGAATCCCAGTCTTCGATCCAAGAGGATTGACAGTTTCACAGTCATCACTATACAGCAGTAGCAGAACTGAAACCTCAAGAATAGTGGATACGTTTTACAAAACTCCCCATCAAAGACATCCTGAAGTGCATCACCCTCTCTCTGCTGCCATTCTATCATGGCCTTCAAAATACCAGGAATTTCAAGTAGCTTGACAAGAAGGCACTGTAGTGGAATACGCTGATAGGAATCAGGAACTGCAACTTGTCGGACAGTGCCAGTGGTGGAATCCCATTGCTGTACATAGGAAACCCCAGGCAAAAACTCCTCAACTGGCTGAATAAAGTTTCCTGATTTAGCAAAATACTGCATCTGTTTATAGTCTGTTTCCAGTTCTCTGAAAGGCTCAGCTGCAAGAGCATGAGCTCTTCTACTTTTGGGCTTTGATCAAGACCAAACTGACTAAATAACGACATAGTCTGCAATTGTAGTCTGCTCACAATATCGAAGATTAAACTAGAGGTCTGTTGTACCACAAAGTTTAAGTTAGAAAATGTCTGGGCAGATCTAGACTTCAGATTAGCTAAAAAAAAAAAAGGGTCACCCATTCGATAATGTCCTCTTGCTGTAGTTCATCCCATTCATCCTCAACTTCCTGTCCTAACTCCTCTTCGGCATTAAGTTCATCATCAGGCTGGGCCAGCTGTTCGAGAGGCTCATCAAGAATCTGTTCAACTTGGTTTTCATGCTGCTCACTAGGTGTCTTCTGTAAGACCTGATGTAAGAAAAAGTTCTGCCACAACCATTTTCACTACATTGGAAATATGTTGATGAACTGTTTATATGGTGTACTGCTTGTAAATGTTTAAAGATACTCCTGACATCCCCAGGAATTTGCCTTTTACACCAAAAGCAAACATATGCCTTGGGAACGTTTAAAAAATGATCTGCTAAAATAATAGTGCAAAAAGTGGGGAAAATTAAGCCCTTTCCATCTGCAGTGACCGTAACTACTTACAAATTCTCTGAAGTATTTCATGAACTTTAGCCTTGGGCCAATTTTTGGGATTATGCAGTTGATGGTCCCCTCATCTAAAAGCAGAAAGCTTTCTTCATCTATTGCCTGATCTGAAAGACAAAACGACACAGAACACAAAGACATCTTGTCAACATTAAAATCATGGAAGCTAGTTATAATAATAATAATAAGAATAGTTATAATAATATTGTCATAACTCGGGAGAAATGCGGGAGAATTTTGATCACGGAGTAAATGGGGAGAGGGTAACGTTAATATCTATTGTCAGCTAGAGTCAGCTAAACTATCAAGCTATATAGCTCAGACCAGGCTGAAAGTTCGAGTGTAACGTTAACGCGGTAACAGTAATAAATGTTACAAACACAATGATAATTTTTTCTGTCATATGTGACTTAAGTGGGAGAAAATGTGTATACAGACCTTGTATTTAGCGTTATTTTCATTTAAATGCATGAGGGAGATGGACCGTCAGCGGCGTTGGAGCCCAAAAGAGAAGACACGAAGTTGACACAGCTGTTGAATACACCGCTGAACTTTGGGGGAGGGGCGGTCTTGTCTGTGATGTGTCAGCAGTCACTAGCTAACCCAACCCAAACCCAGCGGCTGGGTTACACAAAAAGTACCCAATTCTCTGTAAATAACCCAGAAAAATGACCCAACAGAGGCAACCCAGCATTTGGGTAGAAAAAATAACCCAGCATTTTTTAATGTATACAGTTAATCATGCTAAAGCTGGTGAATCTGATCAAATCTGTTGCTTCAGGTCTTAGCTAGCCACTGAGCTGAAATTTTCAAATTTTCAAGCATGCAGTTATAGCTTTTTTCATAACCTTATGTTAAATGTTAATTAAAAACAAAGTACCTGCTTCAGTAAATCCAAATACATTTTTTAAATCAGGGATGTCAAAAAACATAAGTTCACATTTATTAAATTACTAAACCTTTTAAACTATCAAAACTCTATCAACTTAACAAAAGAATATAAGTTAGGAGACCTGTGACCTTACTTAGTAAATTGAGTTAAGTCAACTACTTGGGTTAAAAGTTGAGTTAACTCAAAAATGCTGTGCAGCAAGTTGCCTTAAAATTTTAAGTTGAGTCAACGTTGTATTTTTTACAGTGCAGTTGCTTTGGGAGTATAATGGTATAATGTGACCAAACTCTACTTAGCTACTTCCCATAAATTTTCCACTATAAAATCAAACATTTAAAACCAAGATTTTTTTACCACAACTCTGCTCAAAACACATATCGGCTGTGATTACCTCCGACCAGATCTCAGGGTGCTGATATAACAGCATACCCTTTTGTTTTTTATATTGTTTAATATCTCACATAGTTAAAACATTTTAGACAATAAAAGCACATACTGCACTCATAAAATAAAGGACAATAAAATTCTTTACAAAGTGGTCAAAAGCAGAGCTTGCAAACACTGAACATTGTCTGTAAGTTTAGTACAGCTTTCCTAATTCAGTTCTCTTTAAAATTGTCTTCTAATAAAACTATTCTAAGACCAATTTAACATTAGATAAACTTGACATTGTTCAAAACATCCTTATAGATATTTTTCTTTTTCAACAATTGGAAATCACTGAACTATCAATGTAGTACTGAAAAATTTCCTTTAGAGTTCTCTTAAAGACAGCTCTATTTATTCTAGCTCAACTCAGGAATGGTTTACCATGGGGGAAAAAATCACATCATAGCAATGATTTTACTATTACTGCATCAGGCGATTTTTTAGTGATTGGATTTTAGGTTTGAGTGACTTGTGGCCAAGAGACAAAATCACTCTCTGTATGAAATCAAATGTGCTCTTCAGAGCTGCAGGATACTCTAAGTTTAGATCATAAATCAGTCCAAAGAGCAGACACATTGCTTGTGGAAGATTTTCCACATCATCCACAACCATGGTACCTTCCAAAATGATAGCTGTTGTTTTGGCATCAAGATGCAGGGAGTAGGGTAGTGTTGCAGTTGCTCGGGAGTCACCAGTCAAAATTCCAATTGCAATTTCGGACATTTCTTCATTGTCATCACAGTCCTAAAAACAGGGCATATAGCAAAAATAAGGTCAAAGTAAGACACAAAACATCTTTTAAGAGCATATACTCACAGTAAAATGTGAAACAAAATTAATAACACTACAATATGTCTAAATGTACAGGCCTTTTCAATCAGGACACAGCAGTGGATGCAGGAACGAATACAGACATTCAAACCACTGCATGAAAAGACAATAAATCAAACGGAAGGCCAGCTATATAAACTAAAACCTATTCTAAAACTCACAATTTGATATTTGAAAAGTTATCAAAATACATAATTATGGAGGAGAATTGACTGAATTTTTAAAAATTTTTTCTTTCTTTCAATCTAATCTCCTTTCTGTATTTTATATTTATTTTACTGTACTTTCTTACCTCTTTTACTGACTTCATCTCTGTTGCATCTGTCCTTTATTCTTCCTACCTGTCTAAATTTCCAACCTCCTGTTTATTGTCCTTCTTACTATTGTTTTTCTTTCTTTTCTTTATGTATTATAAAATGTCTTCTTACTGTCTTTTTTTCTTAATTTATCTTTACTTTCTTTTCTCTACCCCAGGTGTAGGCAAGTTCGGTCCTAGAGAGCAGTCCTGCAGATTTCAGCTCCAACCCTGAAAAAAAGATTTGCTTGCCTGTAGCCTTAGTAATCCTGAAAACCTTGATTAGCTTGTTCAGATGTGTTTGATTAGGGTTGGAGCTGAGCTCTGCAGGATTGCGGCTCTCTAGGACCTACCCCTGCTCTACCCCTTCTGTGTTTCAGTTTCCGTACTGTTTAGATCTCAAAACTGTTTAAAGAGCAGTTTGCCTGTCGAAACTACTTACAAAACCGGTCTTGTAAAAATTGGTGGGGTCCTCTCCAAGAAGAAATGGTAATCCAGAGAGAACGGCTGTTCGTCTCACGTTGATGTTGGATTTCTGCAAAGTTATGAAAATTATTATTTAATAGCGCTCATGGCACTAACACAACACAAAGCAAAGAACAACAGCAAAAGCAACAGTTGTTTTAATATAAAAAAAAATTGTGATGTGTGTGAGGAGCTTACATCATTTTTAATCTGGTGCAAAATCTTCTTAAGTTTGGATAAAATTCTGTCATCATTCACTTGCCCTCTGGTTTTTCCAAACCTGTATAAATGTCTTCCAGCCGAACGCAAAGGAAGATGTTTGTGAGAATGTCAGTAACCAAACAGATCTCATCCCCCATTTACTACCATAATAGGAAAAATAAATACTATGGAAGTAAATGGGGGATGAGATCTGTTTGGTTACTGAAATTCTTACAAATACGTTCTTTTGTGTTCAGCAGAACTAAAACATTTATACAAGTTTGAAACTATCTGAGTAAATGACAGTTTTAATTTTGGGTGAACTATTTCTTTAATGATCCATAAAACCAAGAATATTTATTCACCTGACTCTGTGTGAAAAGGGCTGGCCACCTTTCCACTGTATTCTTCACTGCAGGTTCCTTCTCTATCAGTTCCTTTCTACACAAGGCAAATGTAGAATTCATGTTCTGGGCTAGTGCAGAATTAACATGACGTTTCTTCATGTCTTCCACCATCTCCTTCCTTTTAGACTCCATGCTGGCTTCATCTTCACCATCAGGGAAGTTCGGTAGAAAGTTGATTTCAAACCTCTTGGGACTTGTGATGTTTCTCTGAGGCTGCTGTCCCCTTCTTTTCCAACCATTTATGGATATCTCCAAACATCCAGCTTGATGCAGTTTTGAGTGGTAGTTACCCATTTTCCATCTGAGGCTATCATACCACCTATTCCGCCCCTTAGATGAGCTCTCCTGACACTTGTAGATATGTTTTATCTCGCATGTATTGTAGATTTCCCTGATGTAATCTGTATTCAACGTCAACAGGAAAAGTAGGGATCTCAAAATATTCTGGCCATGCAGTCCATAGACTATGAGATGAATGATCATCAGAAGCCACAGACAGGACTTCAGTGTCAGCTGTGTTAGGGGTTGTTGTCATCACAGTTCCATGTGGGCTTATCTGGCAAGTCAGCAATGTAGGTAAGATTCACAAGGGAATTGCTGAATTCTGGATCTTCATACTGAAGCTTTTCTTCAAGTTGCTCCATCAGGGAGTCAACTGTCTGTGGTTTCGCAGGAAGTATGATTTTTCTGATGTCATTTTCACAAACTATAACTCAGAGTACAGTCCTTGTCTCCATATTTATTCTCTCTACAAAGGTTAAAGAATTGGGTTGGTTTTCTTAAATTAAAGTAATAGCTTCAACAGAAAAACAGTTGTCCAATTGCATAATTCTAAACCCATCCTTTGAAAAAAATGATTTGAAAAGTTTCACTCATCCTTGTTTAAATGTACTTTAAAAAGTACACAAAATAATTAATAATTTAATGTGACATCTGCCATACAGTCCAAGCATTTAAGGCAAATAAATTGGTTTGCTGAGAAATCAACTTCAATATATAATCCATTTCACTGGATCAACCCTTCACATAGAATAGCATTTAACTGCTGCTCTCTCAGGAGTGCATGCAGGATATGACCATTTAAAGAAAATGAATTACATTTCAGTTTGTTTCTTAATAAACCCATTGATACTATTCAAACACTTGAAGTTGAATGAAATTATATGATGGTTTTGTGTCCTCCTGAAGTTTGAGAAGCAATGCTTGCTATCTTCTTACATAGTAGTCAGACATCAGCAATCAGAAATCATTTCAAAAATAAGCCTTTTTGTCTTCCAAGTAAGAATGAGAGTAAATAATTTTTCAATAATTTCAAGTCTCTTTAAGCCTGAATTATCATTCATTCAGCATATGATATAATGTTTGAGTGTAACACAGGTCCTTCCCCGAAG
Organism: Hemibagrus wyckioides; assembly: GCF_019097595.1. NCBI lineage: Eukaryota > Metazoa > Chordata > Actinopteri > Siluriformes > Bagridae > Hemibagrus > Hemibagrus wyckioides. The sequence goes on along the minus strand of NW_026690769.1, from coordinate 267,291 downwards.
TTTATAAGAGTTCTGAGAGTTTGGTGATTGTCAGTGATAGCACATGACAGCAAAGTTCAAAAGAACGCAGGTGCTGAATGTACCAACATGTCAGATCTTTACACACAAACAGAACAGCACTGTTGATGACAAGAATTTTGAAAAAACTGTCTGAAATCAGACAGGCCTGGAAAAGTACCAACAGATACAACCATATCTGGATTATACTTGATTCCATCATTGCTCACAGATGATGCTGTGAGGACAGGATATCAAGGGCCACCATGAGGGGCAGAAGTCTAATAAATGCCCAATTCTCATGGGCATTACCCCCAGTGGTACCTTATGAGGCAAATGTGCCTGGGATGATCTGAGGCTGATAAACTTTGTCTGAGAATTTGTAAGGTAACTGCTTGATAGCTTGAGTCAGGGATTCAAGAGATATTAATTTCCTTGATACCAAATCATTAATGCACAAGGACATTTCAATAGGGATGACACCCTCCATAAGGTTGTGCATTATGTCAGGTGGAAAACCACCAACTGTGTGAAAATGTTCCAACCTTTCACTTAACACACAGCCACCTTTCACACCATGTTCCCGACCAGACCTCCTTCTCCTGGATTTCACTCCTCTTTGCAAAGCAGAACCGACATGGGTGCTCAACACTGAAACTCTCCTGTAGTCCTGCAAAAGAATGTGCACCTAGATTATCAGATGAAACAAAAAGCAAACTTCCTTTCAAACAGTCTCCTAACTGTTCAATATATACACCATGCTTTTCAAGAGTTTCAAGGTCCCTAACAAGTGGGTGCAAGATGTCTTTGTAACCATGATGTTAAATTGCACTAGCTCTGCATAAAAATGCTAGCTGAATTGTCTGAAGTGATGAAAGATCTTTTGAGGAAAGGTTGGCTAGAACCCAATAGAGAGCAAATATTTTATGTTTCTTTTGAGAAGTGCCAAGGGGATTGGCAAGCTCAAATTCATCAAAATAAAGACCTAGGACAATCCTGAAGGTCTCAGTGTTGAAAAAGTCATTTTCTTGATACTGAGAGAATCCATGGCCACTTCCAGAACAGCGGAGACTCCCGGCACATGTGGCAGGGCATCCAGGCGATCACCAACTACAGAACATCACCACCTGCCTGTGACAGTGACGACTCCCTTCCAGATGCACTGAACGACTTCTACGCTCGGTTTGAGGCACAGAACAACACAACAGCGAGGAAGACCATCCCTCCTCCAAACGTCCAGGTGCTCTGTCTCACCACAGCTGATGTGAAGAGAACTCTATGCAGAGTTAACCCACGGAAGTCTGCTGGACCAGACAACATTCCTGGCAGAGTGCTGAGGGAGTGTGAGGAGCAGCTGGCATATGTCTTCACTGACATCTTCAACATCTTGCTGAGCAGCTCCATCATCCCAATGTGCCTCAAGACAATGACCATCGTCCCTGTGCCTAAGAAGTCTACGGTTTCCTGCCTCAATGACTATCAACCCGTCGCACTCACACCAATTGTGATGAAATGCTTCGAGAGGCTCGTCCTGAGGCACATCACAGTGGAAGTCACAGCTTCCACCCTCACTAATCCACGGATGACACCATCACCACAACCCTCCATCTTGCCCTCACACACCTGGACTGTAAAGACTCCTACGTTCGAATGCTGTTCATAGATTTCAGTTCAGCATTCAACACAATCATCCCTCAGTGGCTGATTGAGAAGCTGAGCCTGCTGGGCCTGAACACTTCTCTCTGCAACTGGATCCTGGATTTCCTGACTGGGAGACCTCAGTCTGTCAGGATCAGGAACAGAATCTCCAGCACCACCACACTGAGCACTGGAGCTCCTCAGGGCTGTGTGCTCAGTCCACTGCTGTTCACTCTGCTGACTCACGACTGTGCAGCAATGCACAGATCCAACCACACTGTCAAGTTCGCCGATGACACAACTGTGGTGGGTCTCATCAGTAAGAGCAATGAGTCAGCTTACAGAGAGGAGGTGCAACATCTAACAGCCTGGTGCAGAGCCAATAACCTCTCCCTGAACGTTGACAAGACTAAAGAGATGGTGGTTGACTTCAGGAGAGCACAGAGTGACCATTCTTCGCTGTTCATCGATGGATCCTCGGTGGAGATCGTCAAGAGCACCAAATTCCTTGGTGTTCATCTGGCAGAGAACTTCACCTGGTCACTCAACACCAGCTCCATCACCAAGAAAGCCCAGCAGCGCCTCTACTTCCTGAGGAGGCTGAGGAAAGCCCATCTCCCTCCCCTCATCCTGACTGTGTTCTACAGAGGGACCATCGAGAGCGTCCTGAGCAGCTGCATCACTGCCTGGTTTGGGAACTGCACCGTCTCGGATCGCAAGACCCTTCAGCGGATAGTAAGGACAGCTGAGAAGATCATCGGAATCTCTCTCCCCTCTATCACGGACATTTACACCACATGCTGCATCTGCAAAGCTAACTGCATTGTGGCTGACCCCACACACCCCTCACACACACTCTTCACCCTCCTGCCATCTGGAAAGAGGTACCGGAGCATTCGGGCCCTCACAACCAGACTGTTGAACAGTTTCTTTCCTCAAGCCATCAGCCTCCTCAACACCCAGGACTGAACTGTAGAACAACTCTCTCTCACACACACACATAAACACACACACACACTCAAGACTGAACTGTACAAAACTCTCTGTCTGTCTCACACACATACACACACACACACACTCTCTCTCTCTCTCTCTCTCTCTCACCTGGATGGATACACTCACACACACACACACACACATAATTTAAATTGTTCATTACTTGTGGCACTACCACTACCTGTCATACGCTGCTATAGTTATACTTATGTTTATTTCTATTTGCACTACCTCAACTGCTGCTGTTGAATTTATTTTGCACAATATTTTTTACATCATTTCTTTTTATCTTATTTTATTTCACTTATATTCCATTACACATGTTCTTTTCTTTCTTTTCGGCACTAAGTGTCCTGTGTTTTTGTGTTGCCTTTTGTTTGTATTTATTATTTTTGCACTGTCTTGTCTTCGATCTGTTTGCACCTAGCTGCACACTGTGCACTTTATGTGGCTAAGACAAACTTCTGTCCTAGCTCTGTGTTTTTTTTGTGTTTGATCTTTATGTTGTATGTTTCTGTAGCACCAGGTCCTGGTGAAACGTTATTTCATTTCACTATGTACTGCGTCAGCTATATGTGGTTGAAATGACAATAAAGCTTCTTGAATCTTGAGTGCCATCTCTGTAAGTCTTAAATTCATTAACTAATCGATCATTGCAAAGAACCCTATATAGAATGTCAGCCCAGTTTAGCATTTTCTGCAACATTTGCAGAACTGGCACATAAGAGACTGACTCTGAATCAAGCTTGTATTCAACTGGCATGGCAATCAGAAATTCACTCTGAAAATATGATGCTCCTCTGCTTATTGTGGAAAGAGGCTCACCATCTTTGGTCATTGTCAAGATGAAAGAAGTAAAATTTGATTTATATGTTGAATTATTTCCTGTGCAGCCAAATCAGAAACATGCAAAATCACCTGCATTTTGAGAGAGTGAGGCTATAATTTGAGAAAGAGTGAGGCTCCAACTGAGGACGCAATTCATCAAAGTTTTCAATCTCTATATCATTTATCTCCAAAAGTTCATCTACAGGATCAGCGCTCAAGGGCTATTCTTGTTGCACATTATCTACACTGTGTGTAGCAACATACAAGAGAACGTCAGATTTTAACTGCCTCTGATCAAATGCTCCATGCTCTCTACATTTATGGGAATTAAATGTAGAGTAGATATTGCTCTCAAAATTGCAATAGTTGTAGGGAAACTGCACAGTTCTATGATTTTTGAGATGCTGCCGCAAATGAGAAATAAAATAGACTCTGTGCAGGGCTCCTCAAAACTGCAAAGTGGGCAGTGAAATATCAAAGGGATGTTATCACATGGACTGGATAGGCTACCATGTGCCTGATGTGAATGATGTTTTGTTAAGTGTACACTTATTGCATTAAATGATTTGAATGAGCACAGACAATCTGTGTAGAGACATGGAATTGGAGTACTTCTAGTGTAGCTTCCATGTTTTATTCTGTAGTGTTTCAACAGCTGAGCCCACTTTTCACACGAAAACAAGCAAAACCTACACTTCCACTGCATGAATTTAAGTCCCCTAAATAAGCACACACTAAATAAAAAACACAAAATATGGTACATGCTTGTTAATTAAGCTATCTTAATTCAGGCATCATGTTGTTCATTTCCATGTGAACCACACATGCGGATCAAACGTTCTAGAAAGAATGTTCATAAAGGCCGCACAGGTTTTTACATATCATTAATGATAAACCATGAACTTACAACCGATTAAAATAGCTTAGAAATGTAATAAAACAAGTGTTCAGTAAAAGTCGATTTTTGCAACGTAGCACTGGTCGCATTTGACATAAAACTACTTCAGTGTGCCTTTTTATGTCTTTTCCTCTTTCCACACAACTAGCAAATAAAATTGTATTTAAGTTGTAAGAGACACTGATGTTTATAAACAGATCATTGTGAGCATACCTAGTCATTCTACTACATCCCTAAAACGTGCTGTTCTTTGAGTTCTTCTTCGTCAATGTCTTCTCCAAACACCTGTGTTCTGTCACATTGCGCATGCATGAGACAAAAGCGTGTTTAAGAAATTAGAAGAGTAATTCTAATTGTGATAGTAATAATAATTGTAATAGTAATTGTTTCGTCCTATGCTGAAACTTAACCAAAGGCCAGTAAATATATCAAGCTCTGTTCATACAAATATGGTGGATTGTGATGTAGCAGCAGCTGATTGGCAATAAGCTTAAATCTTACTGGTTTCCAGGTTATTTTATAGCGCAAAGGGGAAAAAGACCCAGAACCTATAAATAAATAAATAAATACTCTTAAGTACTCTTAAGTTTAGTTCACACTACACAGTCTAATCAATTTAAATCAACAAATTTTCAAAAGTCAGTTAAATTTACAAGTTTTTCTTGAGTAGATTCAACAATTACTTTTTACAGTGCATGTGTTTGACTGGTCTATACCACAAAAAGAAAATACTGTATATTACTGTTAAATTCTATGGTAACTTGCTTAAGATTTTACAAGTATGTTACTGTATCGTACTGTTTGGAAAAACAGTATGTTGCTGTTAGAATTTGGATGTAATTTTACAGTCTGTCACTGCTCGAAGTCCATGTTCATAGCTTGATATTGGCTAATATGGCCCACAAAAATGAATTTTGTTATAAATCATGATCATTTCTGAAAGTAATTGAATGAAAACATTCAGGGGGAAAACACAATCTTATCTCTATTATCCCAATAGGTGGCAAAATAAGTCAACAAACATGATTTAATATACAGTATTATATATATAATCATGATATACTGTGTAATCCAAGTTAAGTTCATTTCAGGTCCAGGTTGTAACAGTACAAAATGTGAAAAAAATATATAAGCACTTAAAAATGTATATTTCTTTGCAGTATGTCTTTCAATAGATTATGCAGTATGTTGGCGATATATCCATGTGTACAATCAGAATATAGTATGTAGATGCTGATAAATGAACGGATTCAAGAGGAAATGTGTTTTTTGGTCACTAATCTGGTTTTATTTCTGGCCCACTTGTTCATTTCTTTGGCATGTCCCATGTTATCTTTTCTTGGTGAAACCAGTTTCTCTGTTGTCCTGGTTTCATGGTTGTTAAATTTTTTTAGCTACTTATTTGGGTAAACAGGTTCATTACATAATTATAGATACTTTAATGTAATGAATGTGAACAGAGTCAGAAACTTTAATTTAATGAAATACTTTGCAATTGTAGATTTAAATCAATCATGAGTAACCGAAAGGAAACAGTTACATGGAGGAAACCTTTGAGATGACATGAGGAAGAAACTTTATGACTTTAACTCATTAGAGAATACAGGTTGTAGCTACTCAGGCAGTGAGGGCTTAACAGACATACATGAGACAGCGAAGGTTAAAATTCACAGTGTATTTATTTGGTGCACATAGGGAAAAAAAGAATCTTTGAGTACAAAATTCAGTGAAAATAGAAAAAGGAGCAAAATAGGGAAAACATGGTTACACAGCCATGGTTGATGGCTGAAAGGGGCTGAAAGGGGTCCAGGTACGGTGGAGCAGTGACGAGTGCAATGGCTTAGGGATGTCTTCCCTAAGTGTCAGGATGGCCGAGCGGTCTAAGGCGCCAGACTCAAAGTTCAAACCTTCCCCCTGATGTAAGGAGGATTCTAGTCTCCGAATGCAGGCTTGGGTTCGAATCCCACTTCTGACATGATCCTTTAGGGGCAGTGGTGGCTCAGGTGGTTAAGATCAGGGGTTCAAGCACTAGCGCTGCCAAGTTGCCCCTGTTGGGCCCTTGAGCAAGGCCCTTAACCCTCTCTGCTCCAGGGGCGCCCTGTGCTCTGACCCCAACCTCCAAGGATGGGATATGCGAAGAAAGAATTTCACTGTGCTGTAATGTATATGTGACAAATAAAGGCATTTTCATTTCATTTCTTCGGTCTCCAACAGCTTTGCCATGCTTCACTCGCTCCACACCGCAGCCATGTGCTCCTCTGCTATCCAAAACATTGATGGTGCTGAACCAGCACAGTCTGTTCAGGTTTTTTATCAAGAAGAAAAACCTTAAAACATGTATCTTCAATTCAGTAAAACTTTCAATATAACAGAACTGTCAAAATTTTTGTACAGTGCAGCTGGATTTCCTGTCACTGTGGGTTAGGGTTAGAGCAGAGTAGCATAGTGCAGAGTCTGATACAGTTGCAGAGGAGATGAACAAATCCCCCTTTTTTCTCCATGGACTTTAATGTTGAATCAGAAAAAAACACTTTAGTCTAAAGTGAACAGTTGTTTTATATGTCTGAAATTAGTTTAGCTCCTGAGATTAACAATGGCAAGGGTTAAATATTTGTGCAGTATGAATGATAGAAGAACAGGCAGAGCCTATATTACAGAAGGTGCTCTTGTACTTGTCAGACCATAAGATAACCAAGTTCGCCATCTTGTGTTCATCAAGAAACATATCTTTCTTTTCCTCTATTTATGCTATTTATATTCTTGAGTCTACAAAACTTTCCCTAGGTTCTACCTAGCTTTAACCTTGCCATTTTAAAAAACATGTCCCCACCAAGAGATGTCAGAGTGACCATTTTAGCAATTATAAAGGAAACCCAGCAAATCTGTACACTCTATAGATTACACTGAGCACCTGCTTAGATACAGAACTGCTCTGAACAGCAGCTGGTCAGCGTATTTCTCTAATATCAATAATGCCAGCTGTAATAATTGATTTATTTTGAAGATGAGAGCCCGAGCTGCTTCTTTATATTTTCTGTAGTGTAGTGGTTATCGCGTTCGCCTAACACGCGAAAGGCCCCCGGTTTGAAACCGGGCAGAAACAACCCAAGGCTTTTGAGCTTTGCTTCAGTATGCGTCCACTCGTCCTAATCGGCACCCTGAAGGCGACTGGAGCAGTTTCTCCACAATGTGATGCCTAGTTTGAAATGCGCTTTAGTGCTTAGAAAATGAACAAGTGTCTACTTCAAATCAAGCAGCGCGTAGGGGCTTTTGCTGCAGGCCGCAAGCCATCACTTACACCGCAATTGTAAATCGGAAAGAGCTCTCACCAAAGAACTCTGGCCAAAGCCTGTCAAATGCAACTGGTGGACTTTGCCGTTCCGTTTTGACTTTCGAGACCGGGCAGAAACAAGCCTTGAGCTTTGCTCCAGTAAGAGCCCACTTGTCCTAATCAGGACCCTGAAGGTGACTAGAGCAGTTTCTCCACTATGTGGTGCCTAGCTTCAAATGGGCTTTAGTGCATGAACAAGTGTTTGCTTGTTCGAGTCGAGCAACAAGTAGGGCTGTTTTTTTTTGGCCTCAGGCAGCAAGCATCCACTTAGAACACAAGTGGAAATCACTTGTGGAAAGACCTCTCACAAGCAGAGAAGCCTTCGTCACACTCTTGCCAAAGCCTGCTAAATGCAGCTGGCGGACTTTCCTGTTCCGTTTGCCTTTTCAAGGGCAGCCCTCGTACATTTGCCACGCTCCAACATGCGGCTTAAAAGTAGTGCGTTGGCCGGGAATCGAACCCGGGTCAACTGCTTGGAAGGCAGCTATGCTCACCACTATACCACCAACGCCTGAGGCCGTGTACTCATTACTCGGTTGAAGGAACGCTTAAGCCTTTGCGTTGATCGAATATTTATTTATTTACTTACTTTGCGGTTCCCCCGCCGAAAGGAAACTCTTTCCTTTGCTTCTGTTTCTGTAGTGTAGTGGTTATCACATTCGCTTCACACGCGAAAGGTCCCCGGTTCGAAACCGGGCAGAAGCATCTTTTGGTGGTCAGGGGCTTGTGCTTTGCGTCGAATAAGACTCGAGTTTTGCGCTCTGTAGCACCCATGCCTTGGGAACAAGCTGAAACTGAGATCCGGCCCCACTCCCACATAGTTTCTGTAGCGTGACTGTTTTCACGTTTTCTGCTCATTTGCACTGGCGAACAAAAGTCTTGATATTGTCTTTTTTTTGTTTTCTTTTTTGGTTTAATTGATTTATTTTGAAGATGAGAGCCCGAATAGCTTCTTTGTAGTTTCTGTAGTGTAGTGGTTATCACGTTCGCCTAACACGCGAAAGGCCCCCCGGTTCATGCATGGTGTCCTATAAGAGGCTTCAATCCAAGGACCCACCCTACTCCCAGCATTCCTGGGGTAGGCTCACGGTTGGAGCTTTGATTTTCAGAGGTTATTTGGTGAAATACACCATGGGATTTGCACCTCCTGGGACCTCTCGATAAACAAGCTTCCAAATGAGAACCAAGCAGCCGGCACTCCAAGTTTCCATTAGTTTTGTCCCACTCAGGCTATTCCATGTAACATTTTAACAATATAGGAAGGGCTCATCTGGGATCTCTCACACCCAAAGTGAGAATCATAACTCTAGACCAATGAGCCAGATTGCCCTGGACAGGGAAGTTGTGCACTGATGCAATTTCATTGTACCCTGCAAATGTACATCTTCCTGTTCTATGGGCTCATGCTAAACTTTTCAGTTGATGACTATTGTAATAATTTCACTAACTCCATTTTGTTGGAAAGGAGACATCAACAAGCAGTGTTCTTGGGGATGTGCCCAAAGAACAGAAAGGAATGAAAGGAAGCCAATATTAAGTGGCAGGACCTTGGTTCATTTCATGCAAACAATCAACATTAACTAAATACAAATTAATTTCTTTTCATTAAGTAGCACTGGTTTCAGTAGAGATGAAAATACTTACACAAATAGTGACAATGTGCAAAGCTTCATGTACATGTACAATCTCAGTACTTTTTCCACACCTGTGATATGGTATATTCCAGTGGTGGGCTGTGCATTTCACACCTAGGCCTTCACTGGTGTCCTTCCTGAATTAATCCACCTCTATACCATCATTATGACGCCACGGCAATAGATACTATTCAACCTTTAAATAGCAAAGTATATATTCTCTGATTATCCAATTAAAGGACGGGAAATTGCTGACGTAATCGTATGCCTGCTAGATGGCCCCAGTGACACCAACTCGAAATCTGATTGGTTAATTTAACAATTCCATTGCCATTTATTTTAAGCTATGGGCGCCTGCACTATTGATTCTGAAGGCCTTAAGGCAGATTTCTTTCACCCTGGCAACACATGATGTCAGCCAGTGACTGAAATATGATTGGATAAATACTCTTATCATAAATATACACTACTGGAAGCAGCGCAACCAAGAGAAAAGCTATGAAATGTAGAGAATAGACAATTGGGAATAATTTAGTACACTTTCATGGAAAAATAAATTAAATATATTAAAATGCAAGTCAGTGATTCAGATCACTGCTATTTAGGCCAGCAGAGAAGGCCTTGCTGGCACTGACGGCCCACCACTGGTGTATTCCCTCCTTATGCCTAGTGTGTCCATGATAGATTCTGGAGCCACAGTGACTCTGATTAGGAAGATTAATGAATGAACCCATTGTGGAATTCAGTTATGTAATGATACACATGTAAATACATAATTAGTCATAATTAACATGTTTGTGTTGTAGCCTGGGAATTATGTTTGTTGGCAAAATTTCCCGTCTTCTGTTTAGGTCAGTAAAACATTTTAAAACTTTATCTACTGCCATCTGTACAGTGTGTAAGCTCTTCTCTCTGGCAATACAGGTCCATCACAGACATAATTAAACTGATCAAAGTGTTACATTTATAGAATGAGAAATGCAGCATAACTAACCAGGTTTTAGACATCTTTAGGCAGACTGACTGCATTTACTGTCATGGACTGCTGGACAGTTCCCTGCCAGGACACCAGAGGGTGGTCTGGCAGGGTTTAATTATGTTCCCATGTGTTTTTGTTAACGTTGTATGCACCCTACCGCCCCACCGCTGCACACCTGTTCCTTACTTTTCAATGACTTTATCAGTACCTACTGCTTCTGATTCAGTATCTTCTGCTCGGCCACTGATACAGTACACATTGATCAGTATAAGTGTGTAGTATAAATACAATATTGATATTCTTCATCTGTCATGTTGACATGGTGACCTGCAACTGCAAATCTGTAACAGCCTGCCAGTTAGAGCACCTGAACTTATTTTAATGATATTTATGGCTTTTGTCTGCATTTTGATGACATTTGGAAGTCCAAGACAATGGAGGCACCAGACAAGTGCTTTTTTTTAATCAAAATACATAAGTATCATCATCATCAAGCACATTGCATAAAATTTACCTCAGGTTTGATTCCCTGACTCCCCTGTCCTCCACAAAACCTTTAAGAGAACATTGGGGAAAATGCCATTGGGATATTTTCTGCAAGGTTGACAATGTTACTTTGGGACACCTTTGAAAATATTATTCTCCTTCCCTAGATTATACTACACCTCTTAAATTAGACACTTCTGAATGTTGTGAATCCCCAAACAAGTTGTACAATATTGTGCCTCTTAGAATACATGACAAATCCTAATTTGTGTTTGTATATATACATGAATGAAAATTCATTCGAATTAATCATGGGGAAAAACTGCAGCAAAGTACAATGAATTAAATTTTAAACAGTACACACCAGCAACAAGTGACACAGAGCCTCTTTATTTTATTCTCTTTCTTCAGCTGCATATGTTACCACAAATGTCTTTTGTGTCTGTGGTTAACTGATAAGTTGCTAAAGGAAGTATCTTTGATATTTAACGTTGAACTTCAAATGAATTATTTCATAGGTTTTTGTACAGTCTCTCAGTGACTCTGTATCACTGTGCTACTACTCTAAGAGCACAGTGATAGAGTGCAGAATCTGAGATCTGCAGATGTTTGATAGTGAGTTCAGTAGAGTCTGGGGATGTTTCTGCATTGAATCGAGAGCCAGAGGGGTTGTGCTGAGCTGAACTTGCTGACTTTGCACCTTTATACAGTAAAAACTGTGGTGTGCTGTTAGGATATTGTCTGTACCAGTAAAGCCAAATGCTACCACTGCTTGATTCATATGAACATCTCAGAGTAACAGGGTCTGTTTCCTTCCCCACAACGTTGATATCTTTGTCCTTCGGCCAAATTTTATCAGCAGAACTGCCTGTTGTATTGAACAATTATTAATAAAGACATAATACAAATATCGAAACATTCTAAAAATGTTTTTTGTGTAACACCAAAAACACTGACATTAAAAATAAATGAATTAATTCTATGAATATTAGTTAATTCCATTAATTAATTGATAAACTGATGAAAATTACCTGTAACTAGAGTGAGAATCAGTGGTATGTATCTCACTATGTACAGTAAGTTGTATAGTTGATCCATTTCTGAACACAGCTCTGTGAGGATTCTGTATAATAGTGCTGTATGTGCTGAACTTTACACGTCTCTAGAAGGACACACCCAGGAAGTGACACTGTTGTGCTGTAACTGTATACAGATCACCACTTCACACAGTATCAGTGAACTGTCTCCAACACAATACAACATTATTCCACTACAGCTGAATAACCACAGTCGGGAATTATTGTTCTTTTCTCTTTCATTTGCAGTCAGATAATACAATAAGAATATAAACAGCAGTTAATAAAGCTATGACTGAATACATTTTCTCTATTAAACACAATTCTTTGCTCATGTATTCTGTAGTTTGCTTCTTCAGAGCATCTCTTATTAAACTATTTGTATTTAAATGCATTTCAGATGAATTTGTCTGAATCTTGTTTACACATGAATATACACATACAATATAAATCACTTCAAAACATTCAAATGGAAATTAGTACGTCATGTTAATATAGATTTATTGATATTAATAACAGCTGGTATAACAGGGTGGATAAGTAACATTTGAGAGTGACAAGGTGGGAAGACAGAACAATAGGAAGGGTGTGGCACAAAGTACAAGGGAAAACAAACAGAAAAGCAGGCTCTGCTGATCCACCTGTCAGCACCTCTCCAGTGGAACTGTCCCAGTGATTCCTGACACTACCAACAGCAGTTATAGTTATGTAGGTGTAATCATGTATACATACATGATAAGTGCATACAAACCCTCTCTACCTCATAAACAATATAAGCAGCTGCTTACTGTCCTGCAACTGCAGCTTAAAAATGTTAGCGGATGAAAATATGTTGTCAGTAAAGCATGAGTACTAGTATTATAATCAGGTCAAATATTATCAGGACATTGTCTTAGCTTAAATGCAGCAAAGTAACATGCAGTTGTGTGTACATGTATAATGACTGTCTGAATAGATGAATAAACATTTGTTACAATGAATCGTATAAACTGTAAAGAAACTACATCCCTATACATATTTATATATGTATGTATGTTTATATGACATGCTTGACATGGTTCATTTTTTTCTGGTCATCCACGTCATCCAGATCTTCTCTATTAATAATTTTATATTAGATCATATATTTAAATTGCATTTACAGCACTGGGTAGTGTGATGGATTTATAATTCCCAATGTATTTCTATCTGAAATGTTGCTGAGTTTGTATTTGGGCATGTTATTGTTTTAAAGAGTTGTTGAAAACAGTGATAAACCTCAATAACTAAACTGTATTGGTTGTTTCAGAAATCTATCAATTCACATGATATACTTTCTGTCCTATCAGGGGATTAAACACACAAAATTCCCTTTAGATGAATTCGCTTAAACGCCTGATTATAAATCACAGCAGGATATTTTAAACCATTCAGAAGATTTAAGAGATAATTCTGTCTTTGCTTCACACTTTCTTCTTTTTCCAAACTTTTGCTAGAGTCTTTGCTTGCAGTCCATTACATGACAAGAGCATACCTAATAATCTGTGGTCTCTGGGTTTGTAACAGTGTTCAGAGTTAAAACTGAATTGAATTGAACTGAACTCAAACTGGAGACTGTGCACAAGAGAAAAAAAAAACAATGGACTAATAAATAAAGGCAGCTCTAGTCACTTGTGTAAAAATACCAGGAATTGGTCTGTAGTGGTTATACCATCTGAAGAGATAATTCTATGTGAAGTGCAGGTTTCCTGTGTAATGCTTTAACACAAACAGATTAAAGTACACACAACATATAAAATGAATTGACAAAACACTGCAGTGTTAAATTACACAGATATACTCCATCCCAACAGAAGCAACAAAGCATGAGAGGTCTAATTCTTATATCCTGCAAAGCCTCAAACTCATTCCTTAGTTCTGGAGATTTCCTCATTACCTCATCACTGGTCTGAGTGAATTATCCTAGATGCTATATATAGTTCAATGTTATATATCTGGAGCCATAGCTTGTCTTTAGTGCACTTCTAATTTAATTAGAAATTGCCCCTAAGAGTGAAGGAGATTGTGAATGTGTGTGCATGATGCACTGTGAAAGACTGGCATCCCATCAAGAAAGGAGCTGTCTCTAAATAATACAACATTTACCAGTAATATAAACTAAATTAAAAATATACATTTTGAGAGAGAAAGAAAACAGTGTCAATGTTTTTGTACAGTGCAGCTGGATTTCCTGTCACTGTGGGCGCCAGAGCACAGTAATATAGAGCAGAGTCTGATACAGCAGCAGAGGAGATGATCAGATCCACTTTCTTATCTTTAAGTGTAGCATTCATTCTTGGGGGAATGTTAGCACTTAGATCTCCATATTGGTGAATATAAAGAAGGAACTCAGGTTTAGATTTTGGATATTGTCTGTACCAGTGCAGAGAGAATCCTGTAGCACTTGTTTCATATTCACAGGACAGAGTAACATCATCACCTTCATCTACAACATTCTGAGTGAAAAGTGGCTTTATTGAATCTGCCATGGAGTCACCTGTCATAGAGAAGAGAACATAAAGTTTAACACAATCAAGCCAGAATTACACACAGAAATCATGCTTTCTATAACACCAGACAATTAATAAACAATACATAATATCTAAACTAACAAAAGGTGTTAACTCACCTAGTGAAAGCCACAGACACATGAATATAACAGTGAACATGATGACTGGTTTTAGCTGAATGAAAAAGCTCTTTCTGTACTCTAATATATTACCATGATAAATGTTCAGGAAGCTCCACCCCCCAGCATCACATGACAGTGTCTCCAGTGTTGATGACAGTGAAACATCCTGGCTTTACATTAAGCCTTGTTTGGGAAACTGTGCTGAAACTCTTTACATAGTAAACAAAAAACAAAACAAAACTGACAGCAGGAAAAAATAATACTAATAATTAAAACGAGTAAATATTTGATTTTATTATTTTTTTATTTTTTATAAGTGGTGTCTGGACAATAAGGTATTTGAAAGCATGTTTATTAAATAGAATTACATTTTCATGAGGTGGTATTTTATTATGTGAGGAACAAACCAGGCTCTTTTCATTCTGTTATCTATTATTCTTTATTGTCATTTAACTCATTGCTTAATAAAACCGCTGTGTAAAACTAGTTGACTTGATCTCATATCTGCTGATTGGTCATTTAAACATGAAACTGTGTTTATATAGAAAGGGTAAAGTTTCTTATCCTATGATGAGAGAATCTGTCCAGAGCCCATTTTATTCAATGCAGCTGTAATGTGCTTGTCCTTGCTGGAGACAAATATATTACAAATATAAGTCAAACATTTTTAATGAAATTGTTCGTAATAACTGCAAATTCTACACATACAGTTGAAGACAAAATTATTAGCCCCCTATAAAATCTTTTATTATTTTTCAAATAATTCCCAAGTGCTGTTTAATGGAGAGAAGATTTTTTCAAAACAGCATTTTTGAACATAATAGTTTATTTAGGAAGCTTGGAGTGTTTGTAATACAAACAGAAACAAAATTATAACCAAGAATAAAAAAAGTCTACAGGTCAAAATTATTAGCCCTCTGATGTTAATAGTCAATAGTGAATTTCTCAAGCTCCTCCAGATTTGTTGGTCTTCTGGCATGAACTCTGGACTTTAGTGTGCCCCACAGATTTTCTATTGGATTTTCTAAAGTCTGGGCTTTGTGCAGGCCAGTCAAGGACATTCACTTTGTTCCTTTGTAGGTAGTTCTTCACCAGAAGTGAGGTATGCTTTGGGTCGTTATCATGCTGGAAGACAAAACTCAGACCAAGTTTTGTTGCAGACTGTCTGAGGTTGTCTCTCAAAATCTTTTCGTAGTCTTCCTTTTTCATGGTTCCTTCAACCCTGACGAGATTCCCAGTTCCAAACGCACTGAAACATCCCCACAGCATTATACTCCCACCGCCATGTTTCACTGTGGGAACGGTGTTCTTTGTGGTTGAACATTTGTGGCAACATCTCTATGGCCAAAGAGCTCTAGTTTTGTCTCATCTGACCAAAGGACATGTTTCCAGTATGCATCATTTTTCCCCAGGTTGTCCTTAGCAAACTTCAGTCTAGCTTGTAGGTGTTTCTTTTTCAGAAGTGGAGTCTTTCTTGGTCGGCAACCTTGCAGTCCATTCCTGTGCAAGGCTCTAGTGACTGTCTTCGTTGATACATCAATCCCAGACTTTGCTAAGTCATTCACTAGAGTCCTGGCAGTTGTTCTTGGGTCTTTAGAAACCTCTCTCACTAGTTTTCTTTCCAAAGTTTTTGAAATCTTTCGCTTCCTGCCTCTGCCAGTCTTGTTCTCCACTGTGTGGGTCTCTTTAAACTTCTTGATAATACTTCTCATGGCAGTTCTTGACACTTGAAAACGCTTTTATAAACGTATATATCCTTCTCCTCATTTCTGAGCATGAACAATTCTTTTTCTCAAGTCTAAACTAGTTTCTTTTGTCTTTGCCATGATGATGGTACATATTATTTTGCTAGTTGTTTTGCAAGATAATAATCCTTAAAGTGCAATTTAAAGGCTTAACTAGGTTAACTGGGTTAATTAGGCTAGTAATTGGACAACAGTGGTTTGTTCTGTAGCCAATCAAACAAATAATTCCTTAAGGGATCTAATAATTTTCACCTTAGCAGATTTTTCATTTTTAAAAATAATTATTTTATTTCAGACAAACTAAAAGAAATCAGACTTTCTCTAGAAGAAAAATATAATAGGAAATTATGTTAAACATCACTTGGGAAATAATTGAAAAAGAATTACAATTTCACAGGGGGGCTAATAATTTTGTCTTCAGCTGTAGGTCTAGCACTATGTATGTAGGATTAAACAACAGATAGAGTCTATATTATTTTGCAAAGAATTATGTATAATCACAGAAGTCTACATATTTGGGCATGTGAGCAGGGTTCTAGTATTTGGCCCACAATAAGATAACTCACTACACCATCTTCTGGAGAAAAGAGAAAGACATTAACAAACAAGTCTATTTTTATTCACAAATCATAACAACAGATTATAATTTGCAGAAAATAACTTTATTCAACTTCTGAACTTTAATCAGCTTCTGCTTTAATTAAGTTCAGAATTTCTGTAGACTTTTCTAGAAAACTTTCTATCTAATGTAACTGAGTAAACTAGGAAACTACAGTATCTTTCAAAACAACAATATTTTTCCCAAATCAACAAACTGTTGTTTATAGTCGACAAAAGTAGCCATCTAATTATATTTTGTCAGAATGATTTACATTCCAGAAACTTCACTGGGTTGGGTTCAGTATCTGCTATAACATTGTGATGCAGTGCAGCTGTGATTCAAACTGGGCTGCATTAATCTGTGTATTACTGCATTATGCATGTTTGATTATCTTTATATAACAATTCACAACTTTTTAATTAATGAAGAAATAAAGGAGTCAAAAAAGCATAAAATGAATTTTTTGGTAATGATTTTGAGATCCAGCAGGGATGCTGCTCTGTACAGCAGGTGAACTGTGTGAGCTACAGCATGACAACTCTCTAAATCAAACAATATTCCTTTTTAAATGTTGAACCAGTTTGAGCAGACCTATGGTAGAAATTACCACTGACAAGAGACAGAAAAAAACGTGTGTCTCTTTTTTAATATTCATTTTTAATAAAGTAACATTGCCTAAATCAATCACTCATGCAGAAATTCATTCTCATTGCACATCTCTAGTGCATTGGTTTTCACTTAGAGTGTGTTTAGTAAAGTGAGAGTAAACTGAAAGTCTGCACTTTAATCCATTCATTAATTTCAGCTCCAATATTTCACTTCACACAGTTACATTAACCATAATAATATTTGATTTTCTGTCTCAGATGTCTCCAAATGTAGCTCTGCCCACTCATATTTATTTATATTTATTACATACTGCAATGTAATATTTCACTCATCTACTACACCATTAGCACAGCCTAGAATGAAAAAAAACTACAGCTTTAAACCTTGTGGAACCAAGCCCCAGATCCACCCTGAAAAATCCCCAACCTTGCTATGAGGAGGAGGAGGACAGAAAACTGATACAGGACTTCGTTGCATGGTGTGACTGTAACCATCTGCACCTCAACACAACAAAGACCATGGAGATGGTGGTGGACTTCAGGAGGCCCAGGCCTCAACTGGAGCCTGTGACCATCAACGGTGACTGTGTGGAGTTTGTCAAGACCTACAGATACCTTGGAGTACAGCTGGATGATCAAATGGACTGGACTGCCAACACAGACACTCTGTGCAGGAGAGGACAGAGCCACCTGGACTTCCTTAGAAGGCTGGTGTCCTTAAATATCTGCAGATAGATAGATAGATAGATAGATAGATAGATAGATAGATAGATAGATAGATAGATAGATAGATAGATAGATAGATAGATAGATAGATAGATAGATAGATAGATAGATAAAACTTTATTGTCATTGCAAAGTACAGGTACATAGTGACGAAATGCTGTTTAGCATCTACCAGAAGTGCAAATAGTAGAAATTGTGCAAATGAACAATTGCAGATAAATATGTAAATATGTACAACAATAAATAAGGCTATGTCAGAGTGTGCATATAGAGGTATGTGCAAGTTGTATTTACAACAGATAAAGTGTAAAGTGTAATCATAAAGCACAGTAGTATAGAGCAGAGTCTGATACAGCAGCAGAGGAGATGATCAGATCCACTTTATTATTATTATAATAATATAAACTCTTTATAAATCTTAAGAAAGAAAGAGAGACTTCCCCAAAAGGGCATGTAGCAAAACTGTGTGAAAGTTTTTGTACAGTTCAGCTGGATTTCCTGTCACTGTGGGCCTCAGAGCACAGTAGTATAGAGCAGAGTCTGATACAGCAGCAGAGGAGATGTTCAGATACACTTGTTTATCATCAACGTTAACAGACATTCTTGGGGGAGGATCAGAATTATAAGTTCCAGTTTGAACAATCTGAAGAAGGAACTCAGGTTTAGATTTTGGATATTGTCTGTACCAGTACAGGTTGTCTGATGTACCACTTGTTTTGTAGCTGCAGGACAGAGTAACATCATCACCTTCATCTACAGCTTCATGAAGGAAATCTGGCGTGGAGTCACCTGTCATAGAGAAGAGAACATAAACTTTAAATAATCAATAGGAAATATTTTAGTCTGACCTCCTCAGCATTTTCACACTGCATCACCACACACACTAATATTTAATATAATATAGTTAATATTTCTGCAATAACAAAAAGTCAATGTTAACTCACCTAGTGAAAGCCACAGATACATGAATATAACAGTGAACATGATGACTGGTCTTAGCTCAGTGAAAATAGTGGAGATCTTTCTGTAATCTAATATGTTAACACCATAAAGCTTCAAAATTGCTCCACCCCACAGCATCACATGACAGTGTCACCAATGTTGTTGTCAGATTGTTGATTCTTACTGAAACATCCTGGCTTTACATTCAGCCTCATATGGGAAACCTGTCCAGAGCACATTCAAGTAAACACATACTGAAAGTAGGAAATTAATGTATTCATGTAAAAATGATCAGTTTAATCTACTAAAAATCTAATCTAATAATTACATTGTCAGTATTTTAATTATATATGTTAGTGATGTCTCTAAATTAGAGAATTATTGTATAAACACCAGCAGGCAGATTAATGTTAGAAAAACTAAGTGGAAGAGAATAAGGTTTAATTGAGAATAACGAATACTTTTTTTACTTGATAATTAAGGTTTAAACTCACAATAGCATCAGAAGAAGAGAAAGAAGAGTAAAGGCAGATTTACAGATAAGTTTCCAGTTTTCAGTGTTTCTGACACAGCAGGTGCTTTTGCTTGTCAGAGAAATGACATTAGATGAGTATTTATTCTTATGACAGTTTAGTGTTAAGTGGACAGTTGTGTTGTTTAATCAGAATGATATCTCTGAAATTATCTTAGGCACTAAGAGTAACCAGGGCAGGGGTTAGGATATTATATCAGCAGTATGTATGATAGAAGAACAAGTATACTCTATGTCACAAAGGTTTTACTGTGAAAAGTAGCTTCCATCATCTCAGAGAATGTGAGCAGGTTGTGTTGTAGTGTCTCTAGAACTTAACCCACAATAAGATAAGTGACTGCGCCATCTTGTGTTCACTGAAGAGAAAAACCTTAACTTGGACAAAATAAAAACCTGCAAACAGTTCATACAGCCATACATATATATTCATACTGTGGATTAGTAATTATATATTAGAACTTACATTTAAATTGTATTTACAACACCAGGTTACGTTATTTAATGTAAAGCACAAAAAGAAATAATAATAGAAAACTAAAAGGAAACAAATGTTGAAAACAGTTGTAAATCTCAACAACTAAACTGAACTGGCCATTGAGAAATACTTTATGTTCACATGACATACTTCCTTTCCTATCAGGGGATTAAACACACACACACACACACACACACACACGCGCACACACACACACACACACATCTTATTATGGTTTGCTGATACTAAGATAATCCTTAGTTTTGAAGATGATCTTCTGTTGAGGTTGAACTTGTTGAACATTGGGCTATAACTGATTAGTTTGACTATTATATATGTGAAGTTACGACACTTAGACAATAAAATGCCCTTCATCTGCAGTGTAATTACTCCAGTCAGAACAGAGAGGATCATGAGTCCACTGGCATTGTGGAATTCTGCTATGAGGATTGACCTGAGCCTTGTCTTTAGTGCACTTGTTATCAGTCAATATGGAATTGTACCATGAGGGTAGAAATCTTTCTTTATTATAAAAATTACTCCATACTGCAAGAAAATACTTTTCTTGGGAAGGATTTTAGCAGGAGTTTAGGTTAGTGTCAGTTCCAAAAAAACATGACAGTAGGAAAATATGCTAGGAGAAATTGCACTTCTGTGTGAATGAGTGTGTGAAAGGGTTTGTGGAGTGCAAAGGACTGACATCCCATTCAGGGTGTTTTCCCACCTCATGTCTGGGACAGACTCTGTATCTACTATGACCCTGACCAATAGAGAAAAAGATAGAATCCCCCAAAAGGGCATGTAACTTTCTCCAAAGCATTGGAAGAGCTGCTTTTAATATAACAAAACTGTGTGAAAGTTTTTGTACAGTGCAGCTGGATTTCCTGTCACTGTGG
This sequence comes from Hemibagrus wyckioides, assembly GCF_019097595.1. Classification (NCBI taxonomy): domain Eukaryota; kingdom Metazoa; phylum Chordata; class Actinopteri; order Siluriformes; family Bagridae; genus Hemibagrus; species Hemibagrus wyckioides. The sequence goes on along the minus strand of NW_026690769.1, from coordinate 246,253 downwards.
GCACCAGAGCACAGTAGTATAGAGCAGAGTCTGATACAGCAGCAGAGGAGATGATCAGATCCACTTTCTTATTCGTTTTATCTTGCTCTTTTTTAAGTTTTATGGACAATCCTGGATGAGGTGGTTGAGCCTCAGTGACAGTTTCAGTGCTTTCACTAATTAGCAGCAGAAACTCGGGTCTTGATCCAGGTTTTTGTCGATACCAGTGGAGACTGTAAACTGATCCAGTATATGTGCAGGACAGTGAGATGTTGCTGCCTTCCATTGAAAATACATTGGTTTGATCTGGTTTAATGTTATTGTCAGCAGCCTCTGCTATAAAAACATTACAACAATATTGTGATATTTTAATCATAAATGACACATTTCACATGGAAAATTGTGTCTTCTTATTTAGTAAGAATAATATTTTGTGTGCAGTGTATATGACTTACCAACATCAGCAAGAGTGAAAAACACCACGAAGAGGAACAACATTGTTTTCCTGAGTGTTCAGTTCAAACCTCTAGCTTTAGAAATGAATGTCAGTGTTACTATTTGATGTACATCTCCACCTCTAGCTCCACCTACTTGTATTTATGCATATTCATGATAACTGTACTATGCTGTATACTGTTTATATAAATCTATAGAAATGTTTTTGTATTAATAAACAATGTGGTCCTAAGCCATGGATTCACTCGTACCATTTACTCATTTACTCCTGTGATATTTTGACATTGTTAGTTACATCACTTGTTTTTGGGACTCTCTCTCTCTCTCTCTCTCTCATTAATAAAATAAGAATCTTTTAATGGATGGACATTCAGGAATTGTTATAATATGTAATGAAGTCCTTTCTTTAGTAGTTGGTGTTTGTGACTGCACTGGGTGACCCTGGTTTTGGTGGTGTGTAAACTAAACCCATCACTGGGTCACACGGTTCTCACAGTGTCTTTGGCATAGTGCTACTTTCCATTTGTAATTTTATAGATTGTTCTATTGCCTCATTGTTCTGTGAAATTCTATCTAAGACAGTTTTACTGGATTAAACCTACTTAGCAGTGGTATTTATTGGTTTTGTGTGTAGAAATTTGTTTTGTTTATTTACCTTCCTCTGTGTGTCATTTGTGCAGCAGAAGATGGCTTATTGTTAGAACCATTAAAAGAATAAGGTTTATTTGAGAATACAGAAGAAATATTCACAGAAAAGTATGTCTTCATAACCCCCATATATTTCTCTTTAAATACTGCTGAATTTGTCATTTTCATGTTTGAAAGCAGCTATAAAACTCAACTCCACTGAATTGGCCATTAAGAAAGTCCTGTCCTACATCTTGTCCTAACAGGGAAGTAAAGACACAAAATTACCTCAAATTTACTTAAATACTTGATTATTAATCACAAGATAATATTTGAAACCAAAGTACATTTAAGAAATGATTCTTAGTTGTTGTGTTTTTATCTTTCCCACACTGAACACTGTGTAAAACAGTAGAAAAAAGCAGTTATGTATAAAGGATTTTTTCTCTGTAATACTTTAATACATTATGTGTTAGTTTTTGCCTCTTCAAGGCAGTGGTGGTGAACTTGCTGTTGTTCACTGCAACAAACTCAAAAGATTCAGTGCTGCCTTCCATGATATAGTGTTGGTATATTGTGTATTGTAAAATTCTGCTGTGATGATTGAACCAAGCTTTTACTTTTTATTTCCAGGTTATCAAGGAATATGGAATAGTATCATCAGTGTATAAAGATGTATACCTGACTATCTGAGTAAAGTGTCTGGAAGAGGCTTGGAGGCAACATCCACAAAGTTGTATATATTTTCTGGTAAGGATCCTCAATGGTGGATAGATAGACCCTAATCATCTTTCTAGTGGTTTTCATTATCTTCCATAGAGTCTTCTGCTCTGACACTGAGTGCAGTTTAATATTAAACAGCTGAATAGTTTCACATGATGCTATCAATATTTCCCTGAATGTAATGATGAGGATGGGAGAGAGGGGTCTGCTCTCCTATCTCTACATGAAATGGAGACACTTCTGGGATTTTCTGGCTCAGATAAGATCCTATGTGATGCACCATAAAAACTGTCATCACTGTGATGCCAACAGTCATGTATTTTTTAACCTGTGGATTGTTGCTTTTACATGGCTTTAAGCCTCTTCTTCTTCTTTCGGCATGTAGACTCATCAGAGCATCTAAAGAAATCCCCAAGAAGATTGAATACCAAAATAAGGAAAAGCTACTTTTAAAAGTTATATTAATCATCCCTCTCTAAACCAAATATTATACCATTAATGAATGAAAAATATTTAACTAATCTTTACTTTTCAGCCACTGATGAACTGTCAGACAAAGACATCAGATAGTATTGCGGCCTCACAGTTCCATGGTCCCCAGTTCGAGATTGAGCTCAGGTTTCCCTCATTTCCAGTGTTGCCAAGAAAAGCTATAGATCTCTGAACAGGATCAAGTGGTTAATGAAGCTTAAAAAAACAATTAGCTATCTCCTAATAATCCAACATTTGTCAAACTATAATATATTTATGAACCCTTTATAAATTGCAAGAGAGACAGAATTCGCCGAAAATAGCATGTAAACAGCAGCTCAACATCATCAGCAGAACTGCTTTCAATATAACAAAACTGTGTGAAAGTTTTTGTACAGTGCAGCTGGATTTCCTGTCACTGTGGGCTGCAGAGCACAGTAGTATAGAGCAGAGTCTGATACAGCAGCAGAGGAGATGATCAGATCCACTTGTTTAGTTTTATCATCAACTTTAGCAGACATTCTTGGGTCAGTGTTGGAAATTAGATCTCCTTTTTGGTTAACAATAAGAAGGAACTCAGGTTTAGATTTTGGATATTGCTTGAACCAGTGCAGGTAGTTTTGTGTAGTATAGCTTGATTTGTATTTGCAGGACAGAGTAACATCATCACCTTCATCTACAGCTTTATGAGGGAAATCTGGCTCTATTGAATCTGCCATGGAGTCACCTGTCATAGAGAAGAGAACATAATGTTCTTAAACTTTAAATAATCAACAGGAAATACTTAAGTCAGACCCACAGTCTGCATTTTCACACTGCATCACCACACAGACTAATATTTAATATAATGTAGTTAATATTTCTGTAATAACAAAAAGTCAATGTTAACTCACCTAGTGAAAGGCACAGATACATGAATATAACAGTGAACATGATGACTGGTCTTAGCTCAGTGAAAATAGTGGAGATCTTTCTGTAATCTAATATGTTAACACCATAAAGCTTCAAAATTGCTCCACCTCACAGCATCACATGACAGTGTCACCAATGTTGTTGTCATGAAACGAAAACGAAACAAAACAGCCTTTATTTGTCACATATACATTACAGCACAGTGAAATTCTTTCTTCGCACATCCCATCCTTGGAGGTTGGGGTCAGAGCACAGGGTCAGCCATGATACAGCGCCCCTGGAGCAGAGAGGGTTAAGGGCAACTTGGCAGTGTTGGGGCTTGAATCCCTGATCTTCCAGTCAACGACCCAGAGCCTTAACCACTTGAGCCACCACTATCACAGACAGATTGTTGATTCTTACTGAAACATCCTGGCTTTACATTCAGCCTCATATGGGGAACCTGTCCAGAGCACACTTAAGTAAACACATACTGAAAGTAGGAAAATAATGTATTTATGTTATTTTAAATATGTTAGTGATATCTCTAAATTAGAGAAAGTTTGTGTAAACACCAGCAGGCAGATTAATGTTAGAATCACTAAGTGGAAGAGAATATGATTTATTTAAGAATGAGGAAGAAATTAGTAGTTTCCCTTGGTAATTAAGGTTGAATTAATCCCTTATTTCTCAGCTCTAACAGTTAAATCTGAAAAATAAAACTTTCCTGTACTCACAGTAGCATCAGAAGAAGAGAAAGAAGAATAAAGGCACATTCACATATAAGTTTCTAGTTTTTAATGTTTCTGACACAGCAGGTGCCAAAGAAATGACATTAGATGAGAATTTATTCTTATGACAGTTTAGTGTTAAGTGGACAGTTGTGTTGTTTAATCAGAATGGTATCTCTGAAATTATCTTAGGCACTAAGAGTAACCAGGGCAGGGGTTAGGATATTATATCAGCAGTATGTATGATAGAAGAACAAGTATACTCTATGTCTCAGAGAATGTGAGCAGGTTGTGTGGTGCCCTAGTTCTAGACCAACATTAAGATAAGTGACTGTTCCATCTTGTGTTCACTGAAGAGAAAAACCTTAACACCAAAAAAATTGTTTTATAACTTACCAAATTTATATATGTGCAGAAATATCATTGAAAAAAATAATTCTTTCTCTCTCTCTCTCTCTCTCTCTCTCTCTCTCTCTCTCTCTTTCTCTCTCTCTCTCTCTCTCTTTCACACACACACACACACACAGCCATTTGCTCACCCATTCACACCTAGGGGCAATTTAACATTATCAATCAATCTACTTAGACTAGCTTTATTTAGATATTACTTCAAACTTGTTGCAAAATTTACACTAATAATATTAAAAATTAGACGATTGTTCAGTAAGTGGCAATATACAGTATCTCACAAAAGTGAGTACACCCCTCACATTTTTGTAAATATATGGCAACCTGTAGCTCTGGTGAACTCCATACCCAAGAGGGTTAAGGCAAAGCTGGAAAATAATGGTGGCCACACAAAATATTGACACTTTGGGCCCAATTTGGACATTTCCACTTAGGGGTGTATTCACTTTTGTTGCCAACGGTTTAGACATTAATGGCTGTGTGTTTAGTTATTTTGAGGGGACAGCAAATTTACACTGTTATACAGGCTGTACACTCACTACTTTACATTGGAGCAGAGTGTTGTTTCTTCAGTGTTGTCACATGAAAAGATATAATAAAATATTTACAAAACTGTGAGGGGTGTACTCACTTTTGTGAGATACTGTATGTCCATGTGTCCATACAGCCCTAAAACATCAGGCATGTGTGTGGCTTGGGGTGCAGTCAGAATTCTAATTCATCCCAAAGTGTTCAGCGGGTTTGAGATCAGGGCTGTGTGCAGGTAACTCATTTTATTCCACACCAAACTTGTAATAAACATCTTCATTGAGCTGGAACATGTTTTTGTAAGAATATAAAGACATCCTACAATTGTGCAGCAGTTTGGAGAATGCCCACATACTGGTGTGATGGTTAGGTGTCCACAAATATAGCCATATTGTACATATTCAGGACTTTGTTAGAATTAGTATTGTTGTAATAATGTTGTAATAATTGGTTGTGCATGTCAATAAAGAAACATATGTAAAAATAGAATTAATTTACTGAACCCTTCTCAATATCTCAGTACCTCAGGTTATGGACTCTCCTTTCATACATATGCATACTTGTACCCTTTTTTAAAGGGCTACTGCAATATAAGCAGAACATTCATAAAGCTGCAACAAAATGTTCCCAGTTATATATTTGCTTGAAATCTAATTTGTGCAAAGCCAATATTAAGTTATAACTTGTACTCAGTTCACAGACAGATTAAAGTGCACAGTAGAATTGCACATTTTATTAGGTAGAATGTGTGTGTGTGTTCAGTGATTGTTTGCAGTCCGAATGGCCCAGGGGAAGAAGCTGTTTGTAAGTCTGGTGGTGTGAGACTTTGTTGACCTGAAGCGCCACCCAGATGGCAACAGGTCAAACAAGTGATGAGCAGGATGTGAGGAGTCTCCTGTGATGGCCTTGATTTTGCTGAGGCAGCGGGACCTGGACATGTCATCCAGGGAGGGCAGAGGGCAGCCGATGATTTTTTTAGCTGTTTTTCACCCTCTGCACAGTTTGTCTGTCCTCATCTGTGCAGCCTGTGTACCACACACCCAGACAGTATGTCAGTGTGCTCTCCACAGAGGTCTATAAGTACTGAGCCCTTGGGTAGCGTGGCCGAGTGGTCTAAGGCGATTGATTTAGGTTCCAGTCTCTTTGGATGCATGGGTTCAAATCCCACTGCTGCCAGCTGAGCCTTTTCAAGGCAGTGGTTGTAGGCTCTGGCACCACAAAGGCTTTACAGGGGTTGTGGCTCCTGTGCCTTCTGCAAATGTGCTTAAGAGTTGCCATTAGCTGGCTGCCTGGCTGCAAAAAAAAAAAAACGATCTCACATGGTACCGGAGCCCCCAGACCCAGGTGCTGAAATAGCTCCCAGGTTTCGGCAACTGGTGTCAACGCCGGCTGCTCCGTTTCACACCTTGCTTTTTCAAACAGCAAATAGTTTTGAGTTATATAACTCATATTCTATTTTTTCTTAACATCACACAGGCTAATTAATCATTAATTTATTATCTCCTTTCTGAAAAGGTCAATGATAACTTACCTAATGAAAGCCACAGACACATGAATATAACAGTGAACATGATGAATGGTGTTAGTAAAATGACAACATTCTGAGGTCTTTCTGTACTCTATTATATTAATATTTCAGAGGTTCATGTCTCCACAAAGGGTGACACTCTCCATCCCACTCCCTGTATTCCAGAGTTAGGATCCAGGTTGGAGCTTTAATTTTCAGAGGTAATTACAGTGGGATTTGAACCTCCTTGGACCTCTGGAGAAACAAGCTTCCAAGTGAGAACCACACCAGCAGGGCAAGTTTCCATTAGATTTGTCCCAACCACTCTATTCCATGTAGAACTGGGGCTTGTCCAGGATTTGAACCCGGGACCTCTCACACCCAAAGCAAGAATCATACCCCTAGACCAACGAGCCAGGTTGTCCCTGTTCTCCTTGATGTGCGCCAATGGAGGTTCACTGTACTCTGTAACTGTATGACCTTCCTGTTCATATGGACTGGGGTCCGAGTAAAAGGAACTCGGTTACACAAAGTCAAGTTAACAATAAAGCGAGGCTCCTGTGGGATTCGAACCTTTTTGGAATCCAGACGCTAAGTGTGAACCAAGTAAGCAGCTCTTGCCATTGGGCCAAATATGTCATTAATCTCGGTGGACATGAAGATCAAAATCAATTCTTGTAGAACAAGCTTGCTTTAGTGTCAGGTGGAGGTTTCAGTATAGGTCAAGTTTACAGGATTGTAGCTTCTTTGCTGGAAACTGTACTGTTGCTCCAGTATAGCTTGGTGAATATTATGAGGCTTCAAGTAGTTTCTGTGATATTTGCAGTAAGTTTACAAATGATTCCAGTTGGTAATACAATTGAATTAGCTGGTTGCTAAAGAAACTCAGGTGGCTGGTGGGGTATGGTTTGGTAAGAGTTCTTATTCTTAGTTATACATACTTTCAGGTATCCTGTAATTCTCAAAAATATATTAAAGACCCTGCAAAGACACACATGATGAACACATTAAATCTCATTCTCAGTAAAACAAACAAACAAACAAACAAACAAATAAATAAAAATAAATCAAATCAGCTGCTTGTCAAAAGAGTTTACAATATCCACATTTTTATTCCTGGAACAGAATCAAATTCCAGCATGTGATCTTTACACTGTCATTAAGTAAATAAACCATCAAACCTGCCACTATTGTTTATGAGAACTGCACTTAATACTGCAGAGGGAGTGAACATGTGGCTTCTTCAAACACACACCTAACTTTTCTATCTGTATTTGGATTCACTTAGAATGTTTTGTCTATTCACTTCAAATAAAGTATTCATATATGGTTATATACATACATTTCTATTGGATCAATAATCAGAATGCTGATGTTATGCATAGCTTCCAGGCTTTTCTTCTTATTGTGATTCTTTAACACTTTCATGTTTGAGGTCTCTGTAGGTTTTTGGACAGTGAAGTTGACTTTCCTGTCACTGTGGGCTGCAAGGCGCAGTAGTACAGTGCAGAGTCTGATACTGAAGCCGGCGAGATCTCCAAATCCACACGCTTCAGACTCTTATGAACTTTAGCAGACAAATGAGGATGAGGAGTATCACCTGTCTGATTCCCTCCCGATTCCGTCAATAGAACGAGGAATTCTGGTGCTGCATTGGAATATTGTCGATACCACTGTAGATTGTTCATAGAAACAGTGTATTTATAATCACAGGAGAGTGTAACTGCTTGCTCCTCTTTACCATAGACAGCAGAAGATGTTGGAGTAATGCTGTCCTGTGTGCTCTCACCTGAAGAGGACATTTATTTCAGAATATTATCATTTTATATTATACAGTATACATACAATACATGCTTACAATCTAAAACACTCACACATGGAAACATTTATTTACTAGTTATAAAACATTTAAACATGATATATGGGGATATATAAAATATAAGCTTACCTATGAACATGGTAAAAAACAGAAACATACAGAAAACCATCATGTTTTAATTTCCTCTGTTCTTCTGAAAGTTTCCTTTTTATGTTATTGTAAATGTCAAGTTTCCTTCTACTCTGTCTTCAGTGAAGCATCTAAGCATTTCTTGTGTACAAAGCCTCAACTGTAGCTTCCCTCTGTTTTAACCAATCAGAGTGCAGGATGTGCCACATTATGTAAAATACACACACATGTTCTAAAAGAATATAATGAGTAAAAGATTCATATATTTACTTCCTGTATTTCCTATTTCTATGAACTTAAACCTTTTCTAATCTACAAAATATATTGTTGCAATTACAAACAATTCTTATTGTGAAATTAAATTCTTCAGCAGATTTATAGTACACCCTTAAAGTCTAAACAAAACACCAAATTATAATAATATAAAACCCCTAACAAGGTGGTGTTTGAGAGCATGTGCACAAATACATAAGCATCTTGTATTAGGCTCAAGATTCTGCAGTAATTCAAGTGTTTCAGTCGGACTGCACTCCACACACCATGTATCTGTGCTGAAGCTTTGTTCAGGTTTAATGTTCATGGCTACTTTAACACTCCACATGGTTCTGTTGTGTCCAGGTCCAATCAGGTTCAGTTCTAGAGTATTTTCATGTCATGTACTGCCATCTGCAGGAGCTGAATTTAAATAGATATATACATTATTTACATCAAGAACCATCAATATATTTAAAACAAAAGTATTGCTCACCACGCTGGGAATAGTTTACACTTTCAATTCACAGATTCATTTGGAATCATTACAGCATTTCAGCATATCAGAACACAAGAATAACCCGTCTTTTTCTTTTTTATCTGTATTTCTGACATTAACCTAGACAAAAACAAGTCCTCAGATTCAGCATCCTTAAAGAGACAAATTTGCTGGTGTGCTTGTGATTATTGTCCTTTAATATGACCCAGTTTCAGCCCAACATAAGCTCATGGACAGTCTTACATTTGTCTCAAGAATATTCTAATATAAAGTGGAGATCATCAATGTCCAAATGATTAAAAGTTTTCTAGAGCCTGTGGTTGCAAAACAACCGAATCCTCACCCCTCCACCAACATGACACTTGGTATGAGGTGTTTGTTGTGATAAACTCTGTTTGACCTTCACCAAACATGAAACTATGAATAATGATTAACCATCAGTCCAAAAAAATATTGTTCCCGAATTTGTTAAGATGCTGCCATGTTTTTTTGTAGAGAAAGGGACTACATATGTGGAGGGACATACATATGTGGAGGCAGGACTGAGACATTTGGCAGACATTGTACATCCATTTAACTGAAAATACAAATGTTAATACACAATTTCCATTTTCATTTCATTTTCACTCAATCTTGATGAATTTCATTATGATCAATAAAAGGAAAGCAAATTTGACTAACACTTTCCTTATTCATCCATTTTAACTTGTAACTATAGAATGGAATTATGGTCTGGAGTGCTCACATTTTGTTCTGGATCTTAGTTCACATTTGGTAAAGTAACATACATTTATACACACAGGTATAATAAACACATGAAAGAATAAATAAATGTATGAATGGAAAAAAATTACTGGATATATAATTAAAGGATATTGTTTGTACCAATAAAGCAGAATGTTATCTCTGCTTCACTTATATGAACATTTCAGAGTAACAGTGTACTGAATAAACAAAAATTAACCATGTGCCTATATCATGAATTAAAGTTTAAACCTAATGTCATGTATTGGAGTTGAGTTGAAAATCAACATTTTATATATATACACATATCCTGATGTATAGAAATGATCTGACCGAGGCTGTAATAGATGCAAATGAAATACTTTATTAGAGTTAGGATTGGAGGATGATGAGAGGAGGGTTAATATTGGTTGAAATGATATTAGATGAAAGACAAACACAGATAATTCATTAACACTAAACCTGGAAATGTAACGAGAAAGCAATTATTTCTAGTGAGAATGATAAAATGCTACACAGGCTACAACTGACTGTGCAATTCTGGTCCTAAAGTCCTGGGATCATTGTGCAGACCTGTCAAGGGGAAAAAGAAGAGAGATATTTTAAAATGTGACAATTGAAATGTTACAAAATCAATTTATACTCATCTGTGGAGCGCTTGAGCAATGTAGGGACAAAATATGAACTGTAACAAAGTATGGAATGGGAACTTGTGCAATAAATTGTGTGTTTGTGTGTGTGTGTTGTGTTGGTGGGTACTGGGAAGGTGTAGAAGTAAGGGAAGGACATTGCCAAGAGCCTCTCCAAAGTCTTCACCATCTCCTTCTCAACATGCTGCCCGAGGAGATGCCTAACCGTGCTGGCTAAAGCTGGCGGGTCGGTGTAGAGCTCCAGGGGCTGAGAGAACAGTACCACAAAAAGGCCTGTAAGCTGATTCTATCAACAAATGACACAAACACAAATCCAGTGTAATGTCACTGTCTTAGAGATACAATGCTGACCATTTGTGTAACATGGCATCAGAAGATATTTGAACACTTACAATAAGCACTGTGAAGTAGATCTTTGCTCCAGGCTCCCGAACGTCTACAACCCACTTGATGAGCGCAAGCAGGCGCTCCGAGAGTCCTCCCTGAAGCTTTAGGAAAGGGACACGACAAGCTCCGTTAATGCCAGGGTTTAAAATATGGGAAAACAAAATGAAATAAAATAGATCCTGTTCTCAAACTACATTCAAGCATCGCTTTTAAATCTCCCGATAAGACGCTTACTGGCTGAGGCGTTAAGCCCTTCGTGAAGTATCCGCAGAGAAGCAGCTCGTAAAACACGTCCACGAGGTTGTAGTGGTAGGTCTGCAGAGAGCAGAAAAGTTACAAAAAGAAATTAACTTTACATAATGGAGTCCTAATGGAGTTCTCTATTATCAAAGTCTTTCAGATTTAAACAGCTGTCATGTTACACAGGCATTCAGAAGCTTACACAGGACCCGGAGAGCACTGCTTTGATGGAGTCCCGATGAGAAGGAGTCCTCAGGAACCGAATCGGAGCCACGGAGGCCAGCTGTACACCAACTGCATCCTGTTAAAACGTAAAAAACAAAAAACTCTCTGTAATTCACTTATGGTGTTCTAGATGGCTACTTAATTTACACCTTAACACGAAGCAGGATGTAAGCCTAAACATGTCCTGTTCTCCAAAAAAGATGATGTACTGTACATTTCCTCCTGCCGCCCCATCATAAGTGCTTCTTCTCATCGTGGGAAAGTTGGGAAAAGTGATCTGTTTGATGGGGTAAATATTATAATGTGGAAATTATGTCAGTTTGACATATTCTGCAATTCTCATTGCAGTTTCATAATAACACATCTAACATTCTGTCACGTTCCTTACAGTAAAAACAGCTTGAGTAAAATAAAGGAAAGGTTTGTTTACCGGTTAAAAGGTTTGCATTACTCATTACGATATTTATCTTAATGATGCTACCAAGTTAATTATCCAGGCTTGCTAACAGTGTAGATAAACCAGTGTTTTTTTCACCCACACCCAGAAATAGAGGATTTTGATTGTTTTTTTGTTTTGTTTTTTAAAAAGGGAGAAGTTAAAAAACAAAAATTTCCTTTTTAACGCCGAAACGTTAATAAACCTGTGACTTTGTAAGCTAGTTAAGCTGAGAATAAACAGACAAATATTTAGTTATATGCATTAGTTAGCATTAGCTTGTGTAAATTCACCGTACATGGTGACTGATTAAAGTCTCAAAAACCTCCTGTCCCAGTCCATCATCCGAAATCTATCTAAATATTATACGGAATAATTATTAAAACCTTCACCCGAGTTCAGCAAGCTTTACACTCTATATGATATTGTGTAAATGAAATGATTAGCGAGGTTTGCTAGCTAGATAACATACATCTGTAACCAAGTCCTTTGGGGCGCTAACTGGATAATCACTAGTCTAATCATGATTTAGTGTGAAACCAGTACTCAGGGTTGGGAAAAGTGATCTGTTTGATGGGGTAAATATTATAATGTGGAAATTATGTCAGTTTGACATATTCTGCAATTCTCATTGCAGTTTCATAATAACACATCTAACATTCTGTCACGTTCCTTACAGTAAAAACAGCTTGAGTAAAATAAAGGAAAGGTTTGTTTACCGTTTAAAAGGTTTGCATTACTCATTACGATATTTATCTTAAAGGTCAGAGAGACCCTAATGTTTCTAGTGTTTTTGTTCTGCTGTAGGTACTTGTGCTCCGAGACTCAATGCAGTTTCACCTATTAAACTCTGGTACAGCTGTTCAGGATGCTAGCAATATATTTTCCTGAATGTAGTGATGATGATGGAGGTGTGGGCCTCAGAGCACAGTAGTATAGAGCAGTAGTATATCATCAACTTTAACAGACATTCTTGAGGGATTGTTGGGACTGATTGGTGTTCCTCTTTGGTGAATATACAGAAGGAACTCAGGTTTAGATTTTGAATATTGCCTGTACCAGTGGAGGTAGTTGTTTGCTGAACTTGTGCTTGGTTTGTATTTGCAGGACAGAGTAACATCATCACCTTCATCTACAACTTGGTGAAATCTGGCTCTATTGAATCTACCATGGAGTCACCTGTCATAGAGAAGACAACATACAATTTTTAACCTTTAAATAATCAATAGGAAATACCTAAGACCCACACACTGCATTTTCACACTGCATCACCACACAGACTAATATTTAATATAATATAGTTAATATTTCTGTAATAATAAAAAGTCAATGTTAACTCACCTAGTGAAAGCCACAGATACATGAATATAACAGTGAACATGATGACTGGTCTTAGCTCAGTGAAAATAGTGGAGATCTTTCTGTAATCTAATATGTTAACACCATAAAGCTTCAAAATTGCTCCACCCCACAGCATCACATGACAGTGTCACCAGTGTTGTTGTCAGATTGTTGATTCTTACTGAAACATCCTGGCTTTACATTCAGCCTCATATGGGGAACCTGTCCAGAGCACATTTAAGTAAACACATACTGAAAGCAAGAAAACAATGTATTTATGTAAAAATGATCAATTTAATCTAGTAAAAATCTAATCTAATAATTACATTCTTAAATATTTAAATGATGTATGCTAGTGATGTCTCCAAATTAGGTAACTGTTGTGTAAACACCAGCAGGCAGATTAATGTTAGAACCATTAAGTGGAAGAGAATAAGGTTTATTTCAGAATAAGAAAGAATATTTTTCCTTGATAATTCAGAAAAAGCTTTCCTGTACTCACTGTAGCATCAGAAGAAGAGAAAGAAGAGTAAAGGCAGATTTACAGATAAGTTTCCAGTTTTCAGTGTTTCTGACACAGCAGGTGCTTTTGCTTGTCAAAGAAATGACATTAGATGAGTATTTATTCTTATGACAGTTTAGTGTTAAGTGGACAGTTGTGTTGTTTAATCAGAATGGTATCTCTGAAATTATCTTAGGCACTAAGAGTAACCAGGGCAGGGGTTAGGATATTATATCAGCAGTATGTATGATAGAAGAACAAGTATACTCTATGTCACAAAGGTTTTACTGTGAAAAGTAGCTTCCATCATCTCAGAGAATGTGAGCAGGTTGTGTGGTAGTGTCTCTAGTACTTAACCCACAATAAGATAAGTGACTGCGCCATCTTGTGTTCACTGAAGAGAAAAACCTAATTTAAGACAATAAATTAAACCCTGCAAACAGGTCACACAGCCACACATATATACTGTGGATTAGTAATTATATATTAGACCTTATATTTAAATTGTATTTACAACACCATTTACTTTGTGGTGGCTTCATAACGCCCATCCATTTCTCTCTCAAATATTGCTGCTTTTGTCATTGTGTATGTGTTTCTGTTTTTTCTTTATATCATTTAATGTAAAGCAGAAAAAGAAATAAGAAGGAAAAACTAAAAGAAAACAGTTGTTGTAAAACTAAACACCTGAACGGAACTGGCCATTGAGAAATACTTTATATTCACATGACATTGTTCACAGTTACTTGTTTGAAAATACAAGGAATTGGTTTGCTAATAAGATTTAGTTTGCGAATAAGAGCTTAGTTTTGAAGATGATCTCATTATGTTGAGGTTTTACTTGTTGAAAATCTCTGATTACTTTGACTATTATATATGTGAAGTTAGATGGAATTGTACCATGAGGGTAGAAAACACCTCACTAAAAGAAAACACTAAGCAGAAGGATTTTAACAGTGTGATAGCACAGTGACACAGCAGGTAGTGTTGCTGCATCACAGCTTCAGGGTCCCCAGTTTGATGATGAGTTCAGGTTACTGTCAGTTTGTGTGCAGTTTTGCATCCCCTCCAAAAAACATGAAGTAGGACATTTGCTAGGAGAAATGATGTTTTTGTGTGAATGAGTGTGTGAAAGGGTTTGTGTATGGTTTGTATATGGAGATCTGCAAAGGGTGTTTTCCTACCTCATGTGAACAGAGTTCATATCATATCAACCATGACCCTGACCAGTAGAGAGAAAGACAGAATCCCCCAAAAGGACATGTAACTCTCTCTAAAGCACTGGAAGAGCTGCTTTCAGTCTAACAAAACTGTGTCAGAGTTTTTGTACAGTGCAGCTGGATTTCCTGTCACTGTGGGCTGCAGAGCACAGTAGTATAGTGCAGAGTCTGATACAGCAGCAGAGGAGATGATCAGATTCACTTTCTTACTCGTTTTATCTGGTTTTATGGACAATCGTGGGTGAGGTGGATGAGCATGTGTGACATATTCACTTCTTTCATCAATCAGCAGCAGAAACTCAGGTCTTGATCCAGGTTTTTGTCGATACCAGTGGAGACTGTTAACTGATCCAGTATATGTGCAGGACAGTGAGATGTTGCTGCCTTCCATTGAAAATACATTGGTTTGATCTGGTTTAATGTTATTGTCAGCAGCCTCTGCTATAAAAACATTACAACAATATTGTTATATTTTAATCATAAATGACACATTTCACATGGAAAATTGTGTCTTCTTAATTAGAAAAAATAATATTTTGTGTGCAGTGTATATGACTTACCAACATCAGCAAGAGTGAAAAACACCACGAAGAGGAACAACATTGTTTTCCTGAGTGTTTAGTTCAAACCTCTAGCTTTAGAAATGAATGTCAGTGTTACTATTTAATGTACATCTCCTCCTCTAGCTCCACCTACTTGTATTTATGCATATTCATGATAACTGTTCTATACTATATACTGTTCCTATAAATCTATAGAATTATTATTATTATTATTATTATTATTATTATTATTATTATTATTATTACTATTATTATTATTATTATAATAATAATGTGGTCCTAAGAAGCCATGAATTCACTTATACCATTTCTCAGTTCCATTACCTCACTGTTTTGTGAAATTCTATCTAAGACAGTTTTACTGGATTCAATGTATGTTGCAGTGGTATTTATTGTTTTTCTTCCTTTGTTGGTCATGTGTGCAGTAGAAGGTGGCTTATTGTTAGAACCACTAAGTAAGAAAATAAGGTTTATTTGAAAATTAGAAAAAAATATTTTTTGCAAACTTTAATTAACCCCTTAATGCTCAGCCAAAGGTTACAGGTAGTTAAATATAAAAAATAAAATGCTCCTGTACTCAAGAGTTTCAGATGAGTTCAATGTTTCTGACACAGCAGATGCTTTTGTTTGTCACAGAAATGACAATAGATGTGCAGGTCAGTGTGATGTTGCTGCCTTCACTTGAAGATATGATGGTTTGTTCTGGTGTAATGCTGCTGTCAACAGCACCTGCTGTAAAACATTACAACAACATAAACATTTCTACTTTCATTGTGTAAGAGTTTTTAAAAATGAATTATCATTTTTAGGTATCAGCTCAAATCTCCAGCATTCATCTAAAGTTTGTGTATAATATAAATGACTTACCAATGTTTTTAACAACTATGAAAATAAAGAAGAGTAACATGACTGTTGCAGTAGGTATAAATGGCAGGATCTCTGTGAAACTTTCTAAACTGTATCTTACCACATCTAGCTCCACCCACTTTTACTTAGTCATAGTCATGTTAGTTCTGGCATTATATGTGCTAAATCTATTTAAATAACAAGCAGTGAATGTTCATAATATTTTATTGCATGTTTAAATCTGTTAAGGCTAAATTTTGATAGATTTGGTGATAATATTAAGCAGTTCACTAGAATGAGAAACTCTTTACTAATTGTTTGCATATTGTGTCTATAGTATAGTAACTGCATTCAATCATATATTCAGATTAATTTTAATCATTCTGTAGTGCTACATGCTAAACAGTGTATTTAATGCTATAGTTATCGTCTGGGTCTAAAGACGGACTTCAGTACCTACCCTGAATGAACATTGCAATATGTGAACCTCTGTGATAAACAGACTAGCATCAACGTGCTCCTTGATCTCTATCACTACTGAACCTTTGCTTACCTGCTGCACTTTCTATTTTTTTTTCACAGTGAATCATTTTTGGCATACATTTGTGCTGGTATTTCTTATTTGCACATTTTAGAGGTGTGCAGTAATTCACTGCAGACTTTGGTCCAAGTAAAAGCATGTCTCTTTTCTTCAACTTTATGAAGGTCCGGCTGTGCTGTTTAGATGTGACATGAAGTCACATAAAGTTACCAGGTTACGTCTGCAACCTGATAGCAGGCAGTTGGCTAAGTTCTGAATCATCTACTTTTTTTGTTAAAATTTGCATTAGATAGTGCACACACTAGTGAGCTACGGCAGCTAAGTAGTCAAGTTGGTAAGTAGCACCTTGACATAGCTTCAGCATCCCTGCTTTGATTCTGAGCCACAAGGTTTTGCATGTTCTTTCCATGGCCACAAGACATGCCAGTAGCTGATAATTTAGCTGTTTGGCTAAATTGCTCCTAGGTGTGAATGTGTGTTCTAGCATGTTGTCCTGTAAGAGGCTTCAATCCAAGGACCCAATGTACGCCCAGTATTCCTGGGATAGGCTCAAGATTGGGGCTCTGATTTTCAGAGGTTATATGGTGAAATACACTGTGGGATTTTACCATCCTTGGAACTGTGGGATTTTACCATCCCAGGATTGTAGCTTCTTTGCTGCTGTGAAAACTCAAGTGGTTGCTACAGTATAGCTTGGTGAATGTTATGAGGTTCCAAGTGGTTTCTGTGATGTTTACTATAAGTTTCAAAATGATTCCAGGTAGTAAAAAAAATGAATTAGCTGGTTGCTAAAGAAACTCAGGTGGCTGGTAGCTGTTATAAGGTCTCATTTATTTGGTTGGGTGACACTAGGAAGCTGTAATGGAGTCCCATGTGGTTGCTATGGTTTTTCAAAAAATATTTTAGTATGATTTAAGTTGTTTACAGGGTTGTAGTTTGTTGGCTGCTAATGGATCTAAGCTGGTTACTAGATATTGCTTGTTGGCTGTTATGGGGTTCCAGGCGGTTTCTATTGTGTTTTTAGGAGATTTAACATGATTCCTGTTGGTTACAAGGTGGTAACTAGTAGGAACTGCTAAGGAAACTCAGCTACTTAATCCTGGTATTAGAAACAGTATTTGGGTTCTATGTTTTTTTTAATGAGGTTTTATTATGATTATTCCTGGTTGCAGGAGTTACAGGCTTGTTAGTTGCTAGGGAACTCATATGGTTACTGGTATTGCATGATGGCCATTATTTGGGGGTTTTGTGGTGTGTATTGTTGTTGCTAATTGATTACTTAAGATTGTCCAGGAAACTATTTTGGTGTCCCAAATGATTGCTATTGCAAGGAGTTTCAGTATGGATTAAGATGCTTAAAGAATTGTATTTTGTTGGTTGCTAATGAAAATCAGGTGGTTGCTAGAGTCTGATTTGACTGGTTTATTTTAGTGTTTCTATGAGGTTTCAATATGACCTATGCTGGTAGCAAGGTTGGAGCATGTAGGTTAACAGTAAGGCTCAGCTGTTAGTTGCATGTTGTTAGGTGCTGTTTTGTGGTCCCAGGTGGTTGCTATGGTGTTTTTAAGCAGATTTGATTCCGATTCTTTCTGGTTGCAAAACTTTAGTTTAGCTAGTTGATAAAAGTTTAGCTGGTTGTTTGGATACTGATTGATGGCTTTTATGGGGTTCTAGGTGGTTGCTTTGGTGTTTTGTATGAGGTTTCAACATGATGTTCAAAGGTCCAAGATGGTTGTTATGGTGTTTATAGAAGGCTTTATTTTGATTCTTCCTTTCTGATTCTTCCTAGTTGCAGAATTTTAGTGTGCTAGTTGCTAACAGAACTCAGCTAGATTTTGTCACAAAGTTCCCCGTGGTTGGTATAGTGTTTATATGAGGTTTCAGTGTGTGCCTAGTTGAAAACTTGGGCCAGGGCTCCACACTAGTAGTTAGCCAGTTACTCATGAAATTCAGCTGATTCCTTGGTTGTTTAAATGGTTGCTATCATGGTTCAGGTACTTGCTGGGGTGTTGTTAGGTGGCATTTATGGTGCACCAACTGGTCTCGCTGTATCACAGTGTTGTTAGGATGTTTCTATGTGACTCCAGTTGGCTGCTAGTTTATTGCAGGCAGGTTTCTATGATATTCCAGGTTGTTTCTAGCAGGTTGCTATAATAATCTGCATGTTGCTAGAGTTTGAATGACCTAAACCAGCCTCAATGCTTCCCTATGACCCAATTTTCAGCATTGCTATTTTTTTAAAATAAAACAATAAGCATAACATAAAGAAATACAAAAAAACAAAGAAATATAAACCTAAAATGTTTTCAATAAAAAGTGGCATTTGAAATAGAGTTTAAATTAAAGAACTCAACATTAAATGAAACTAAACAAATTCGAATAAATTCAAAAAAGAAAAAAATAAATCAAGAAACTTAAATAAAATTTAAATTTAAATTGAAAATGAAAATGTGTCAATTTTAACTACAAAAGAAATGATCTGTCAATAAAAGAAGTCAAGTTTAAATAAAACAAATGTAAAGAAGCAGCTTCAGATCAAAAGAAGTAAATTTTATAATAAAATAAACAGCTTAAAAATACTGTGTATGAACTAAACTGTCTTAATGAAGACACAGCAGGACAAATAACATTTATCTGGGTTCTTACAAATCTGTTGGGCTGGTTGTCAGCTACTGCATTGCTGATTTTACAGTTATTTAAATTAGTAATATTTAACATGTAGTAATATTATTTTCAAGGACAATCAGGATTTTATTAAATAATTTAACCATAAATAGGCAAGTAAGAACAATTATTTGTCAAAATATTGGACAATAAGTCCTTTACTAACTATATCTGTCGAAAATGTTGATGTTCTTAATAGTTTTTAACTGTAGAATATAGAAAAAAAATCAACTGATCCATGAGCAGTTTCTGGTAGGTCATCTTTGTATCTGAGAACAGTTGTTTCTTGTATTGAGTTTTTTTTTTTTTAAATTTATTTAATTATGTGAAGGTTGGACATCTGATTTTAAGATACTTAAATCCCGAAAACTGTTCATCAGGGAAATAGTTGATCATCAGACTACTTTAAGTGCACCACTCTCATAACTTTTGCTATAATATTAAATTAACATTAAAATTTGCATTTAAGTTGTAAATCATTGATTATGCTACATTATACTGAAGCTTTATTAAAGCATTATTTATTCCTCTTGCTTTATAGATATATGATTAATTTACAATTAAAACTTGGAAACATTTTTTGTGATAAAGCAGCATTAATATAGTTGCTATTAAAGTAAATAAGCTTTCTATACTAGGCTATTACTAAAGAAAATATATAATTTCATCATAAATTTTATGTTTCAAATTAAGAATCAATGAAGGCATGGACTTTACAAGATGTTGCAAACATTCTGAGATTCTGTGTCATTCAAATGGTGATTGGTATTAACAGGCCAAAGAAATACTGTAGGTCTGGCACCAACAATCATTCCACCTCCACTCTTGTAAGTCACTCTATGCTCCTCCCTCTTCTGAAAATAAGTGGTAACCACAGCCATGTCCATCCTCTTAGCAAAGTCCACTACCATCTGCCCTTCAAGGTTCCTATCCTTAACTCCAAACTTGCCCATCACCTCCTTATCTTACCTTAACTTGTGTTCCCCTCACCAATTAAAATCTGCTCCTATCATCACTCTCTCACCTGTGGGAATACTCTCTGTCACCTCATCTAATTCACTCCAGAATCTCTCTTTCTCCTCTAACTCACAACCTACCTGTGGGACATAACCACTAACAACATTCAACATCACCCCTTCAACCTCTAACTTCAGACTCATCACCCTGTCTGACACTCTCTTCACCTCCAGAACATTCCTCACAAACTCGTCCTTCAGGACCACACCTACCCCATTTCTCTTACTATCCACACCATAATAAAACAGCTTGAATCCTGCTCCTATACTACGAGCCTTGCTACCCTTCCACCTGCTCTCCTGTACACACAGTATATCCACCTTCCTTCTCTCCATCATATCAGCCAGCTCTCTACTTTTCCCTGTCATAGTACCAACATTCAGAGTTCCTATTCTCAGTCCTACACTCTTACCTTTCCTCTTCTCTCTCTGTCTACACACTCTCCTCCCTCCTCTACTTCTTCGACCAACAGTAGCCCAATTTCCACCAGCGCCCTGTAGGTCAACGGCACCGATGGCGGTCGTTGTTAACCCGGGCCTCAACCGAGCTGGTATGAAATTCAGAGTACTGACGATTCGCATGATTAAATTTGGCAATGTTTTACGCCGGATCCTTTTCAATGTTTTATCCTGGTCAGAGTTTCAGAGCATCTCGAGCTTCTCCAAGAAACACTAGGTATGAAGCAGGAAGACAAATGAAAATTGATTACAGTGGGTTGTAGGCTGTTTATTAATGTGATTGCACATTGTATTCACCAGCAACATCTGACACCTGAAACATGTAAGTTTGTGAAATTACCACAAAATTGTGTAGTTGCTGTGTTAATCTCTCAGCATGCTTTTTTCTGTTATCTTTGCAAGCTGCAAATGTTATTACAAATGTTTTTTTTTTTTTTCCTGTGGTTAACCACAATGTTGATAAAGTTGAGTCTCTTTGATCTTGTGGTTTCTGATACTTCATATGTACCATTTTACTGTTTTTCTAAAGCCTTTCAGTGACTCTGTGTCACTGTGCCACTCCTTCAAGAGCACAGTGATAGAGTGCAGAATCTGAGAGCTTTAGACCTCTGATAGTAAGTTCAGTAGAGTTTCTGCTTGTTTGTGTCTCTAATCGATCATCATCAGGAGTGCTCTGGCCAGTACTTGACCTTGCACCTTTAAACAGTAAAAACTGTGGTGCGCTGTTAGGATATTGTTTGTACCAGTAAAGCAAAACAAATTCAATGGTTGTCTCATAGGAACATTTCAGAGTAACTGTGTCTGTTTCTTCCCCAATAATGTTGACATCTTCATCCATTGGACCAATTTTATCTGCAAAACTACCTTTTATATATATAAAAGCAATGAAGTATTAGTGAAGTATTTTCTGTAAACCCAATATAAACTTAAGAAAACAATAAATTACTAGATTAACCCAACATAATTATTAATTAATGCAATTAATTAACTGTTTAAATATAATTGAAAATGAATGACCTGTAACTAGAGTGAGAATCAGTGGTATGTATCTCACTATGTACAGTAAGTTGTATAGTTGATCCATTTCTGAACACAGCTCTGTGAGGATTCTGTATAATAGTGCTGTATGTGCTGAACTTTACACGTCTCTAGAAGGACACACCCAGGAAGTGATGCTGTTGTAGTGTAACTTTGTACAGATCATTACATCACAGTTTCAGTGACAGAAAACTGAAGTCATTAATATGGCTGGTGTTGTATTTCAAGATTCATCATTTATACAATACTATAAGCCTTTACCTGTTTGTGTGGTGTTTAAATTATTTGTACTTTTATAAATAATTAAGATATGTTTCTGTGGAACTGCATATGTGATGAATAAGCTCACTGGCCACTAGATCAAGCTTTTATATGAAAAGTGAATGCAAAAGTTCTATAGTGATCATCATAGGAAACTAGATCCAGATTTAAATAAAATCTCTTATGAGTAAATTTGCTGTGTCTATTTCCAAAAGGAATTAAATTCAGTTCACTTATTTTTTTTTTGTACATCACTTTTAACAATGGACATTGTCTCAAAGCAGCTTTACAGAAACACAGAAATTCAGAATAGAAATTACAAAGTTTAAAATTAACTTTATCCCTAATGAGTAAGTCTGAGGCAACAGGGGCAAGAAAAAACTCCCTGAGACGATATGAGGAAGACAAAAGGAAACCCATCCTCCTCTGGGTGACACCAGAGAGTGTGATTATAAATACATTAACTTCTACAAATGTATATATAGTCAAAAATTAAAAATGAATATCAAATCAATTGCATATATCAGTTAATTGATGTGGATATGTAAGATACACAAAGAGAGTCCAGCATCTAGGATCTAGCATTCTGTCACTGCGCCCTTAGTACGGAACTAACCCAGCCACTGGATCAGCTAAACCAACCCTAATGGGATCAGCTAAAAGTGGAAAAAACAGTAGTATATTTGCCTTCAGTGTAGTTAAACTGTGTGAAAGTTTTTGTACAGTGCAGCTGGATTTCCTGTCACTGTGGGCTCCAAAGCACAGTAGTATAGAGCAGAGTCTGATACAGCAGCAGAGGAGATGATCGGATCCACTTGTTTAGTTTTATCATCAACTTCAGCAGACAGACGTGGTGGCATAGGGTCAGTTTTAAATCCACTTGGAGTGATGAAAAAAGGAACTCAGGTTTAGATTTTGGATGTTGTTTGTACCATTGTAGGTTGTTTACTGTACCACTGAAGTCTTTGTAGCTGCAGGACAGAGTAACATCATCACCTTCATCTACAACTTTGAGTGACATGTGGCTCTATTGGATCTGCCATGGAGTCACCTGTCATTGAGAAGAGAGCAATGTTTTTATTTTTGAGATACATTGCTCAGACTCATTTTCTAATTATTCTTAACATCACACAGGCTAATTAATCATTAATGTAACACTTCCTTTCTGAGAAGGTCAATGATACCTTACCTAAGGACAGCCACAGACACATGAATATAACAGTGATCATGATGAATGGTGTTAGCAAAATGACAATATTCTGAGGTCTTTCTGTACTTTATTATATTAATATTTCAGAGGTTCATGAAGCTCCACCCCTCAGCATCATATGACAGTGTCACCAGTTTTACTGACAGATTCTTGACTTACTGCATCCTGACATTACATTCAGTCTCACATGTGGAACAAGACATTTAACATTCATCTAATAATTAGGATTTAAATATTATACCAGGTGTCTCTAACTCCTTTTTGGACCATATTAGTCCAATGTCAAGTGGGCTAGACAATGAATAAATCAGTTAATCAAATAATTGTTTGTTTATTTATGTGACCAATAACACAACAACATTATCTGAAAGCTTTATCTTCAATGTAAAAATGATTTCATTAGGTAAAAAATAAAAATCTACATGATAGGTACAAAATCTACAATGCTGAGTTTCTTGAACATTTCCTGAAAGAGACATGGTTACAGAGTGACAGCAGCACGTTTATTAGTGGCTGGGTTTATTGCTTTATTGATTCGTTATCTTTTCTTTCTCATTTATGTGTGATTTTGTATCACATGACAGTGTTGATTGTTGATTATTTCAGTAGAATCCAGGATTTACATTCAGCTTCAGTTAAAGGAGCTATATTTATATTTTATGCAAACAAACATGAAGCAGGAAAAATTAATTAAAGGAAATAATTGTAATAATCATTAAATCTTTTAATTAATTCATTTAAATAATCATTTATTTATAAAAATTGAAACCAGTAATTTAACTACACAGTGTATATTTATAGTCAGAGGTGTCTGCATCTTTATCTGGAACCAATATTCCATTTAAATCCAAACTGGTTTCTAAAGTAACCAAACATAACACTAATCCATTCGACATAGTCATGTTGTTTTTCAGATTCTATTTCATCGGTCAGCCCAATTTAAGCTGCAAAAGTTCCTGTTCTAAAGAAGTATGTAAATAAGATAAGTTTCTGTTCTAAAGAAGTTTATAAATAAAAGAAATAAATCTGTCAAGTATTGTGAACAAACTACAGAATATGTTCACTCTATGGACCCTTTCTTACTCTTCAAGTCTAACCATAATAGTAACTGGGTTTTTTTGGCACCTTTCTATGAATATATTGCAGTATATTGAAAATACTTCTCAAACACTACAATTCCAATACAAATCTACAAAGCTCAGTGTGTCTATTTACTTCTGAGCCATTAACCACCACTGTGGAGTGTAACCTGACAAAGAAATTAATTACTGAGTATGGACACTCCAAACAGGTGGAAATCCCATTTCATGCTGGTGATTATTGTTTATTGACCAGTTAATTAACTAACAAAGATTAGCAGTCCAATTTCTCCTAACATCTTATATTTGAATGTTATCTAGAATGACTACAACACTTGATTTATCAGTATTAACAAATAAAACAGTTGAGTACTGGAATAGTGTAGTTTAGTTTCTGTGGTACTACAAAACCTATACAGAATCCTGCACTTCAACAGAGGACCTATCAAGCTGATTAGATGTTTAATTGCTTTTAGTTCAGATAATTAGCTTGACAATCTATAAACTTTTAGTGTGTCGGGATGGCCAAGTGGTCTCCCCTAGAGGTATGGGTTCGAATCCAACTTCTGACATTCACTTGTTTCCTTTGTGTTGTGATCTAATGCAAATGTCTGTTCTTGCCTGTTGAAAGCAATATTTTGGGGCAGGGGTAACTCAACCACATGTTCAGTCCCTGAGCAAGGTTTTTAAGACCCTCACTGCTCCAGGAGTGCTGTATCATCGTTGACTTGGTGCTCTGACCACAATCTCCAAAGTTGCAGTGTGTGCAGAAAGAATTTCACTTTGCTGTAATGTTTAAGTGACAAATAAAGGCTTCTTCTGTATATATGAATGAATACAGATGTGAGCAATGTGCTGTTTTATTTTAAAGTTCATGTGGTGAGGTAAGAAGGTAAAGGGTGCTGTTGTCGGCGGTGTGCTCTGTGGCTGTGAATTCCAGATGGTGCTGAGCAGAGACAAGGCCGGATGTAGGGAACTTGGGGAAATAGAAATAGCCTTTATTTGTCAGATATACATTACATCACAATGAAATTTATTCTTCACATATCCCATCCTTGGAGGTTAGGGTTAAAGCACAGGGTCAGCCATGATACAGCACCCCTGGAGCAGAGGGGTTTAAGGGCCTTGCTCAAAGGCCCAACAGTGGCAACTTGGCTTGATCCCCCGATCTTCTGGTCAATGACCCAGAGCCTTAACCACTTGAACCACCACTGCCCTATATGTGGGGTACAGCAGGATTGGGGAACATCATCCTCACTTAGGTAGATGGAAGCAATCATTATCACAGTCCACCAAACTCCATTATCCTTCTCTGTCATAATCACACATATACACTATATTGCCAAAAGTATTCGCTCACCCATCCAAATAATCAGAATCAGGTGTTCCAATCACTTCCATGGCCACAGGTGTATAAAATCAAGCACCTAGGCATGCAGACTGTTTTTACAAACATTTGTGAAAGAATGGGTCGCTCTCAGGAGCTCAGTGAATTCCAGCGTGGAAGTGTGATAAGATGCCACCTGTGCAACAAATCCAGTCGTGAAATTTCCTCGCTCCTAAATATTCCACAGTCAACTGTCAGCTGTATTATAAGAATGTGGAAGTGTTTGGGAATGACAGCAACTCAGCCATGAAGTGGTAGGCCACGTAAACTGACAGAGCGGGGTCAGCGGATGCTGAGGCACATAGTGTGAAGAGATCGCCAACTTTCTGCATAGTCAATCGCTACAGACCTCCAAACTTCATGTGGCCTTCAGATTAGCTCAAGAACAGTGCACAGAGAGCTTCATGGAATGGGTTTCCATGGCCGAGCAGCTGCATCCAAGCCATACATCACCAAGTGCAATGCAAAGCATCGGATGCAGTGGTGTAAAGCACGCCGCCACTGGACTCTAGAGCAGTGGAGATGCGTTCTCTGGATTGATGAATCGCGCTTCTCCATCTGGCAATCTGATGGACGAGTCTGGGTTTGGCAGTTGCCAGGAGAACGGTACTTGTCTGACTGCATTGTGCCAAGTGTAAAGTTTGGTGGAGGGGGGATTATGGTGTGGGGTTGTTTTTCAGGAGCTGGGCTTGGCCCCTTAGTTCCAGTGAAAGGAACTCTGAATGCTTCAGCGTACCAAGACATTTTGGACAATTCCATGCTCCCAACTTTGTGGGAACAGTTTGGAGCTGGCCCCTTCCTCTTCCAACATGACTGTGCACCAGTGCACAAAGCAAGGTCCATAAAGACATGGATGGCAGAGTCTGGTGTGGATGAACTTGACTGGCCTGCACAGAGTCCTGACCTCAACCCGATAGAACACCTTTGGGATGAATTAGAGCGGAGACTGAGAGCCAGGCCTTCTCGTCCAACATCAGTGTGTGACCTCACAAATGCGCTTCTGGAAGAATGGTCAAAAATTCCCATAAACACACTCCTAAACCTTGTGGACAGCCTTCCCAGAAGAGTTGAAGCTGTTATAGCTGCAAAGGGTGGACCGACGTCATATTGAACCCTATGGATTAGGAATGGGATGTTCATATCTGAGTCAAGGCAGGTGAGCGAATACTTTTGGCAATATAGTGTAGGTGCTGTGATATATTTTTGTACATTATAGTATATTAAAGTTTATATTAGTTTAAAATTTAAAAAAATAATCTTAAGCTCTCTCTCAAACATTCAAGTCAGAGTCATGTAAGATAAGGATTGTTGTGGCATTCTCTCACTTAAGCTCAAGGATTTCTGTTTTTCTAAACTTATTTTTCCATTTTAACAAAGATATTTCCACTTTATTGACAGACTATGTTCCTTGTTTTTTTTTTTTTTCATTTTATTTACGTCAGAACCATGGATTGCAGATGTGTCAGAAAGTTCAGGAATAATTCTTAATGGCCTAACAATGCACCAACTAATTTATTATGACTGATTGTAACAAATGTTTATTCATCTATTCAGACATTCATTATGCATGTACACACAACTGCATGTTACTTTGCTGCATGTGAGCTAAGGCAATGTCCTTTTATAAAACATTGAACTTTTATAAAACAATGAACCAACTGGTTCCTTACATGATTATACATTTAATAAACTACCCAAAATTTACCTGTTTCTATGTCTGCAGAAGTACCATACTACCTTTTGTACCATCGACCATACTGGTCCTCTCTCCTATAGCTAACACTAGTTAGCTATAGGAGTGTGTTAAGTGTGTAGTCTGTTTTGGAACATGTGATTGTGTTCACACTATAGTGTTATACGTACTATCAGCGTAAATTTTTACTGTGTGTATAAGCCTTTAAAAGGGTCTACAAATAGTCTATAGGGCTTGGACTCCATTCTCCCTAGTCATTTGCCAACAAGGCTTTTTATGTGTCTCTCCAGTGTCCCTCCATTACGCTGCTAACTTTACTAAATCCATTTCATCAATGGTATCATCCAATTCAGACTTCAGCTTAATCTCTTGTGTCATTTGTACATACTGTCCAAATAGCCAATGTGTCATACGTTGCACGAAGCAAAGGAATTAAGCAACATGACAAAAATATGAATATCAGTAGTACTATTCCTACAATGGTCCCTAGTCTAAACAAAACAGCCTTCCAGTTTGAAGAGAATAACTAAGAAAACCAATTATCTGACGGTTTATAAGTGTTTTCTATGTGCTCATCTCTGAGGTCTTTCAACTGTCTTAGTACCTTACTCAGATTACCTTCTGGGCCCGTATGCATAGGGATGTAGGTGAATGAACTCACAGTAGCTTTTCAATTCCTTCAAACGGGTGGGGCCTTAGGAAAATGAAACTGAGTGTAGGAGACAAACAAATGGGCACAAGTGGTGTAGATTGTGCACAGCGCTGTCACAGTTCTCTGGTCCCCTCGTTGGCATGAGACTGGGAGCTCGAGATGTTCTATCGTGGCATTTTTCCTGTGTATGCTGTAGGTGTCGCCAGGATGACCTTTAATGATCCGACCTTCTGGGCTCGTTCCACTTTCGCTTGAAGACCTTGACCTACACCCAGTCCCCTGGTTGCACAGTTCTCAGCTCTTCATCGATTTCACTCATTCTTCCTTCAGTGGCACCTTTCACCTGTTGGAATATAGCTCGATGTATTTCAGTTAGATGCTTTACATTATTACCAAGTTCATTTTTGAGCTGCTCAAGCGGAGGACCTTTATAAGGTCCTCATAAGTATGTTACAGGCATTGGTCGTCCAGTAAGCTTTTCATGCGGGGTTAGATGCGTCATTCGGTTAGTTTGCATTCTCATACTCATCAATGCTAATGGCAAAGCTTGTACCCAATTCATCTTTCCAGCCTCACAAATCTTAGCTAGTTTAGCCTTCAATGTTCTATTAGCTCTATCCACCATTCTCTGTGACTGCGGATGATAGACACAACCCAATCTGTGCTTTATCCTTAAATACTGGAACACTTTTCGAATCACTTTGTTCACAAAATGAGTACCATTATCTGAGCTAATTTTGTCAGGGATCCCAAACCTTGGAATAAGCTCTCTGCACAGAACCTTAAGGCCTGGTCACACTACAAGACTTTAACCGTCGGCAGATCGCTTTGCTGTTCAGACTACATGACTTCACTCTATATCTTTTTGTCCTTGTGGTGTTCACACTACGCAACGCTTTGTAAATGATCCACAAGAGGGGGTCGCACACCACATGATCTGACAACAACTCTTGTCACTGAACGCCGTCCCCAAACCACGTTTTGTCACGAAAACACATGCAACAGGTGGATCCGGAAATGACACGAGACTTTCGGTAATAAATGTTGTGTCCACACTATTTTTGAAGCCATGTTGCTGCTGTTGCTTTTCTTCCGGTGACCTCAACTCAGTTGACTTGCTCTCTTATTGGCTGGAGGTCGTAGCTACAATTGACACCATGTGATGTCGAGTCGGCTGACCGTCCCAGATATTTAACATGCCAGATATCTGGATTTTGTCTGAGAGGTGTCAGCGACGCGTCAGTGAGCCTCTTTGATGCGTCATTGAGGAGTCCTGGGGAAACCTGGTGTCACCTGAGCCAGGTGTCAATAGGTCTTACATATTCATGAATAGTCATTGATTATTCAGTGAAACAGAGGCTCTGTTGAAAAAAGTTAGGCACATCAGTCATTCATTCATTCATTTATTGTCTATACCCACTTATTCCTAGGACTCCTAGGGTCACGGGGGTCTGCTGAAGCCTATCCCAGCACACATAGGGCGAAAGGCAGGGGTACGCACATCAGTCACTTTACCCCAAATAAAAGGTCTTTCTGAGTGTTATAATTTAGCTGTTTTTCTATGGGCCCACACCCAAGACTTTCCTGAACTCAGTCCTGTGTTCAAAACAATCTGCAAGGTTTGTTTATTCTCCATTTTCACTGTTTTTCTGCTAGAGTTCAAAATTCTATTTTCGTGTATGTGTATTTTGACATAAGCTTAAAAGTCACACATGAATCTAACATACTTACATCAGCCATATTATGAAAGCCCAGTTTGTGCTCTATGTAAATAAGTTGAAATGTATTAGCTACTACATTGGTAAAGATTTGAAATTTACACAAATTTAAGAAGAGCCCAGATTCACTGCAGATCTTCAAAAAGGCCTCAGACCCCAGAGGGTTAAAGGTACCCCAAAGTAAGCCCAGCAGGGGGCACCTGGATTTGAACCAGGGACCTCTTGATCTGCAGTCAAATGCTCTACCACTGAGCTATACCCCCACAGGTAAAGGCTATCAACTGACAACAGGTGTATTCTAAATGGATGCACTTTCAAAGTGTTTTAAACCTGTCATTTTAATATTGGACCAAGGGTTCATAGATTAAAAGTCAATCCGCAGTTTCCTCCTGCCATGGGATTATCTACACATGACATCATTTGTAGGTTTGGTCATTTCCAGACGACTTTTAATGTTGTAAACTGTTAACCAGTTAAGGATACCTGAATCAGTGGAGTCAGGCAGGGGTACACGGATTCGTCCAGGGGACCTTCTGATCCGCAATAAAATTCTCTAACACGCACTCTGCTTGGTCCCAATGAAAAGAGTGTCAACTGGTCTAGGTGGTCTACTGGTGTGGGAATTATTTGTTACAATGAAAACAGTCCCTGCTGGTAGACGTGGCATAATGATCAGGGCAATATATTACTGTGAAGACAGTCCTTGTTG
This sequence comes from Hemibagrus wyckioides, assembly GCF_019097595.1. Lineage (NCBI taxonomy): Eukaryota > Metazoa > Chordata > Actinopteri > Siluriformes > Bagridae > Hemibagrus > Hemibagrus wyckioides. The sequence continues at coordinate 215,652 of NW_026690769.1, read as the reverse complement.
GTGCAGGGTGTGTGGAATTTGTTCATAGCAGATGCTGGGCAACTTAACACAAATCAATCTCCACTTGAAAGCCAAAGCCTATTTGAGCATCTTTGCTATCCAAGAGCATCCCTTCAAGGTGACAATTTACCCATCTTTGTAAATTCAACACGTTGTGTAATCCATTCCATGGATAAGTGAGGCTGTCGGAGGATGAAGGTAGGTCTTACCCTGGATAAAATACCATCCCAAAATTCATACTATGATAACTAATACATTAACAAACAGAAAACCCAAAACAAATGGGTTAGTGCAAAGGGCACTATTTACACACACACACACACACACACACACACACACTGACAGACCCGCAGCACAGGCGATCTCACCCAGTGTCCAGCTCTTTAAGTCCTGCAGAAATCCGCGGAAGTTTTGATAATTTTATGATCATTCCTAAATATTATACATTACATTAGTAATATTGACTGTCAGATACTGAGCCAGGAAGTGGTCACGTGATGAACGAACGAACGAATCAGACCCAAAGACGGTACTGACTGCAGAGCCGTAGCCTATGAGGCTGTCACGTGACGAGCAAGTTTCCCCGCACAGAACCAGATAGGATCTTGCGCATGCGCGGTCAATACAAAATGAACGAATCTCTCCCAAGTCATATTAAGGATTCATTCAAAATGAACGAATCTTTCATGAACGACACATCACTATCAAACACAGTGATTCATAAAAGCATTGTTAAACATGTATAAACAAAAAGTGACCGTGTGCCTTTATCATGAATTAAAGTTTAAACCTATTTTTCTCTACTAAGAAAAAAAGGCAGAAATCCCTTAGATTAACATTTCACATGGAAAATTGTGTCTTCTTAATTAGAAAAAATAATATTTTGTGTGCAGTGTATATGACTTACCAACATCAGCAAGAGTGAAAAACACCACGAAGAGGAACAACATTGTTTTCCTGAGTGTTTAGTTCAAACCTCTAGCTTTAGAAATGAATGTCAGTGTTACTATTTGATGTACATCTCCACCTCTAGCTCCACCTACTTGTATTTATGTATATTCATGATAACTGTTCTATACTGTATACTGTTTATATAAATCTGTAGAAATGTTTTTGTATTAATAAACAATGTGGTCCTAAGCCATGGATTCACTCGTACCATTTACTCAATTTTCCTGTGATATTTTGACATTGTTAGTTACATCACTTGTTTTTGCGTCTCTCTCTCTCTCTCTCTCTCTCTCTCTCTCTCTCATTAATAAAATAAGAATCTTTTAATGGATGGACATTCAGGAATTGTTATAATATGTAATGAAGTCCTTTCTTTAGTAGTTGGTGTTTGTGACTGCACTGTGTGACACTGGTTGCATAGTGCTACTTTCCATTTGTAATTTTACAGATTGTTCTATTGCCTCATTGTTCTGTGAAATTCTATCTAAGACTAAATTAAAGATTAAATCTACTTAGCAGTGGTATTTATTGGTTTTGTGTACAGAAATCTGTTTTGTTTATTTACCTTCCTCTGTGTGTCATTTGTGCAGCAGAAGGTGGCTTATTGTTAGACCCATTAAAAGAATAAGGTTTATTTGAGAATACAGAAGAAATATTCATACAAAAGTATGTCTTCATAACCCCCATATATTTCTCTTTAAATACTGCTGAATTTGTCATTTTCATGTTTGAAAGCAGCTATAAAACTCAACTCCACTGAATTGGCCATTAAGAAAGTCCTGTCCTACATCTTGTCCTAACAGGGAAGTAAAGACACAAAATTACCTTAAATTTACTTAAATACTTGATTATTAATCACAAGATAATATTTGAAACCAAAATACAATTAAGAAATAATTCTTAGTTGTTGTTTTTTTATCTTTCCCACACTGAACACTGTGTAAAACAGTAGAAAAAAGCAGTTATTTATAAAGGATTTTTTCTCTGTAATACTTTAATACATTGTGTTAGTTTTTGCCTCTTCAAGGCAGTGGTGGTGAACTTGCTGTTGTTCACTGCAACAAACTCAAAAGATTCAGTGCTGCCTTCCATGATATAGTGTTGGTATATTGTATATTGTAAAATTCTGCTGTGATGATTGAAGGATCCTCAATGGTGGATAGATAGACCCTAATCATCTTTCTAGTGGTTTTCATTATCTTCCATAGAGTCTTCTGCTCTGACACGGAGTGCAGTTTAATATTAAACAGCTGAATAGTTTCACATGATGCTATCAATATTTCCCTGAATGTAATGATGAGGATGGGAGAGAGGGGTCTGCTCTCCTATCTCTACATGAAATTGAGACACTTCTGGGATTTTCTGGCTCAGATAAGATTCTATGTGATGCACCATAAAAACTGTCATCACTGTGATGCCAACAGTCATGTATTTTTTAACCTGTGGATTGTTGCTTTTACATGGCTTTAAGCCTCTTCTTCTTCTTTCTGCATGTAGACTCATCAGAGCATCTAAAGAAATCCCCAAGAAGATTGAATACCAAAATAAGGAAAAGCTACTTTTAAAAGATATATTAATAATCCCTCTCTAAACCAAATATTATACCATTAATGAATGCAAAATATTTAACTAATTTTTACTTTTCAGTCACTGATGAACTGTCAGACAAAGACATCAGATAGTATTGCTGCCTCACAGTTCCATGGTCCCCAGTTCGAGATTGAGCTCAGGTTTCCCTCATTTCCAGTGTTGCCAAGAAAAGCTATAGATCTCTGAACAGGATAAAGTGGTTAATGAAGCTTAAAAATCAATTAGCTATCTCCTAATAATCCAACATTTGTCAAACTATAACATATTTATGAACCCTTTATAAATTGCAAGAGAGACAGAATTTGCCAAAAAATAGCATGTAAATAGCAGCTCAACATCATCAGCAGAACTGCTTTCAATATAACAAAACTGTGTGAAAGTTTTTGTACAGTGCAGCTGGATTTCCTGTCACTGTGGGCGCCAGAGCACAGTAGTATAGAGCAGAGTCTGATACAGCAGCAGAGGAGATGATCAGATCCACTTGTTTAGTTTTATCATCAGCTTTAGCAGACATTCTTGGGTCAGGTTTGGAAATTAAATTTCCTTTTTGGTCAACAATAATAAGGAACTCAGGTTTAGATTTTGGATATTGCCTGTACCAGTGCAGGTAGTTTTGTGTAGTAAAGCTTGATTTGTATTTGCAGGACAGAGTAACATTGTCACCTTCATCTACAGCTTTATGAGGGAAATCTGGCTCTATTGAATCTGCCATGGAGTCACCTGTCATAGAGAAGAGAACATAATGTTTTAATCTTTAAATAATCAACAGGAAATACTTAAGTCAGACCCACACTCTGCATTTTCACACTGCATCACCACACAGACTAATATTTAATATAATATAGTTAATATTTCTGTAATAAGAAAAAGTCAATGTTAACTCACCTAGTGAAAGCCACAGATACATGAATATAACAGTGAACATGATGACTGGTCTTAGCTCAGTGAAAATAGTGGAGATCTTTCTGTAATCTAATATGTTAACACCATAAAGCTTCAAAATTGCTCCACCCCACAGCATCACATGACAGTGTCACCAATGTTGTTGTCAGATTGTTGATTGTTACTGAAACATCCTGGCTTTACATTCAGCCTCATATGGGAAACCTGTCCAGAGGACATTTAAGTAAACACATACTGAAAGCAGGAAATAAAGTTTTGTTGTAAATCTGAAAAATAAAACTTTCCTGTACTCATGACAGCATCAGAAGAAAAGAAAGAAGAGTAAAGGCAGATTTACAGATAAGTTTCCAGTTTTCAGTGTTTCTGACACAGAAGGTGCTTTTGCTTGTCAAAGAAATGACATTAGATGAGTATTTATTCTTATGACAGTTTAGTGTTAAGTGGACAGTTGTGTTGTTTAATCAGAATGGTATCTCTGAAATTATCTTAGGCACTAAGAGTAACCAGGGCAGGGGTTAGGATATTATATCAGCAGTATGTATGATAGAAGAACAAGTATACTCTATGTCACAAAGGTTTTACTGTGAAAAGTAGCTTCCATCATCTCAGAGAATGTGAGCAGGTTGTGTGGTAGTGTCTCTAGTACTTAACCCACAATAAGATAAGTGTCTGCGCCATCTTGTGTTCACTGAAGAGAAAAACCTTAACACACTAATAAATAAAGCCCTGCAAAAAGGTCATACAGCCACACATATTGGATTTTTAATTTTTATTAGACCTTATATTTAAATTGTATTTACAGTTTGGGGTGTCATCCATTTCTCTCTTAAATACTGCTGGGTTTGTCACTGTATCTTTGTTTTTTTATATTTTCTTTACATTACTTAATACAAAGCAGAAAAAATTAATAATATGGAAACAGATGTTGAACACGGTTGTAAAACTCAACAACTAAACTAAATTGGCCACTGAGAAATGCTTTATATTCACATGATATACTTTCTGTCCTATCAGGGGATTAAACACATACAACTGCCTTTAGATAAATTTACTTAGATGCTTGGTTATGAATCTCAACATAATATTTTAAACCAACATACTTTTATGAAATGATTCTTAGTCTTTTCTTCAAATGTTCTCACACTGAATACCAAAACAAACCAATGCAGTAATGAATGATCCAGTTCTAGTCAACCGTAGTGTTTATAAAATCTGATGATACTGATAATGCATGATGACAGGATAATGCTAGGTGAAGTGCAGGCCAGTTGGTGGGTGCATGTGTAAAAGTTTAGGATTTAAAACAAAACAAGAAAATCTAAATAAACACCATATAAAATAAATAACAAAACTTCACATCAGACGCACTTCAGCAGTTCATTATTTTCTGTGATTTTGTGCACCATAGTTTATTAGCTTTTTTTATACCATGAATGGTCTTAGCTGAATAGAAATATTCTTTCTGTACTCTAATATGTTCATTTTATGAAGCTCCACCCCACAGCATCACATGACAGTGTCACCAATGTTGCTGACAGATTGTTGATTCTTACAGATAAATCCAGGATTTACATTCAACTTTAGTTAAAGGACCTATATATATATTTTAAGCAAACCCAAAGCAGGAACTATTTGTAATATACAGATAATAGCAACAATATAATTAAACAAATGTAATTATTGTAATGATAATTATACAATTGTTAAGCCATAATATAAAAATTAAACAAGTTTTAAATTAATTACACATTATATGTTTGCAATCAGGCAGCTTAGTGGTTAGCACGTTCACCTCACACCTCCACGCGTCCATCTCCATGTGTCCTGGGTTCGAGTCTTGCTCCTGCTCACTGTGTGTGTGTGTGTGTAGTTTGCACGTTGCTTGGTGGGTTTCCTGCGGGTGCTACAGTTTCCTCCCAAAGACATGCTTCTAGGCTGATTGGAGTTCTGTAGTGTGTAAATGAGTGTGTGTGTGCACCCTGCGATAAATTGGCACTCTGTCCAGGGTGTATCCTGCCTTGATGCCCGATGATGGCTGAGATAGGCACAGGCTCCCTTTGACCTGAGAATAGATCAGATAAGTGGTACAGAAATGAAAGGTTTGTAATCAGTGGTGTCTGCATCTACATCTGGAATATTCCAATCCAAAATAGTTTCTAAAGTATCTAAATCAGTGGTGGGCCATCAGTGCCAGCAAGGCCTTCTCTGCTGGCCTAAACAGCAGTGATCTGAATCACTGATTTGCATTTTAATATATTTTTCCATGCGTGTGTATTAAATTATTCCCAATAGTCTATTCTCTACATTTCCTAGCTTTGCTCTTGGTTGAGCTGCTTCCAGTAATGATAAGAATATTTATCTAATCATATTTCAGCCAGTGGCTGACATCATGTGTTGCCAGAGTGAAAGAAATCTGTCTTAAGGCCTTCAGAATGAATAGTGCAGGCACCCGTAGCTTAAAATAAGTGGCAATTAAAATTGTTACATTAACCAATCAGATTTCGAGTTGGCGTCATTGGCGCCATCTAGCCGGCATACGATTACGTCAGCAATTTCCCGTCCTTTGATTGGACAATTGGAGTAGTCAGAGGCAGAGAACCACACAAACTAAATAAAATTATTTTAACTCACAATGACTGACAGAGGAGAAGAAATCGATTTGGTGGCAGACATCCTTACACATGCATTTTCAAGGCAGACTGTAATAAAATTGACTATTCCTTGTGAGGTGTGAAATACTCTAGCCTAATTTCTATTTTACTTTGCTATTAAACGGTTGAGGACACCAGTGAAGACCGCAGGACGCGGTAACCATAGTAACCAGGGATTTCCGGATTGGACCTAAGATTTCCAGCCCAGCTACAGCTTAAAACCCGTCCATTTAAAAATAAAATAAAATAAAATAGCAGCCCCAAATGCATACTGTGATAACTAATACATTAACAAACAGAAAACCCAAAACAAATGGGTAAGTGCAAAGGGCACTATTTAGACACACACACACACACACACACACACACTGACAGACCCGCAGCACAGGCGATCTCACCCAGTGTCCAGCTCTTCAAGTCCTGCAGAAATCTGCAGAAGTTTTGATAATTTTATGATCATTCCTAAATATTATACAACATTACATTAGTAATATTGACTGTCAGATACTGAGTCAGGAAGTGGTTATGCCCAAGGCATAAGCGAACTAAGCGGCTGCTTAGGGCCCCGTAGCCACCAGGGGGCCCCCAAGAGTACATGAAATGACATCGTCTTTTTTTTGATATCTGTCAATGGACAATGATTATTATACAAAATGACAATAATTAGTTATAATTAGTCATATTGGTGGCACAGAGGGGCCCCCGAAATAAAATGTTAGGATATTGTTTGTACAATTAAAGCCAAACATCATGACTGCTTGACTCATAAGAAAGTGTCTGTTTCCTTACTGACAATGTTATCATCTTCATCCTACGGACCGATTTTATCAGATTAACATCATCACCTTCATCTACAAGTGTGAACAGAGTCCTAGCACCTGACCCACAATAAGATAACTCACTAAACCATCTTTTTGCTCTTCTTTTTCGTTTTTAAGGTAATTGAAGGTAATTTATTTATTAATGACATTAATAAATAAACTTCTGAACTATAATTAATATTATATAATGTATATATTTAGTATTTTTTTGCATTTCTTTGTATAGCCTTCCCATACAGAGTTCCATAGAGTTCCCGGACTAAATCACTGTTCCAGTTCACTTCAAATATTTTTCCATCTGATTTTATTCAGTAGGGTTAATTAAGTGTAGTGACCAAAGAACAAAACTGGAGCTATGATTGCACTGGTGTTAATTACAATCATACAGGTCTCACAAACAGAATATTGTCTATAGAGAAAAAGAGCTGCAGAGGAACAGAAACTTTTCCTCCAACAATTTTCTTCATCTATTGATCAAGAGGAGAATAAACTGTGCACCTGAGCCTTTCCTCATTAATGTTCAAGAACACGTCTGTTATAAACAATCAGCTAAAAGAACATTCTCACTCTAACTACATTTCACTGGCAATCAGAAACTGATATGTATTTATTTTATAGTTATGTTTGGTTACTTAAAGATGATTGTGATTACATTAAACAGTGTATTCTGGGTGGATGAATTGTTGTCAACAGCCTTTAATATAAATACACCAATTTATTTGAATGTATTGACAACAATTTATTATTAAGCAACTTTTTAAAATACTTGTTCTTTTGGTTTGTAACTTGCAAACTAAAGGACTTAGCAATATCAGCAATAGTGAAGAAAACCAAGTGGGCATAATAACATTGTTATCCTGAGTGTTTAGTTAGTTTGTGTTTATCTTTTGAAATAAACATCATATTTATTCATATTCATGATAACTCTGCTTTACCTCACACAGCAACTCTTTCTCATCTACTAGACAATTAGCAAATCTTAGTATGCTAAAACTACAGTAAAACCAAGCCCCAGATCCATAAGCTGCAGCTGCAACCTAATGAATGGTCATTCAATCAGAGTTTATTTTTAGTAACTACTTTATCCTGGTCACACTTCCACAACTGTCTCTATACATTATATATACACACCTTCATTCATTCATTCATGCTTTGTCCTGGGCAGGTGAATCTGGAGCTTCTCCCAGCAACACTAGGGATGATGCAGGAATACACCCTGGATGATACAGCAGTCTAATGCAGGACAAAATGCACAGACACATTCACACAATCATTCAGACTTAGGGGAAATTTAGTGTCAGCAGTCCACCTTAAGTTGGAACGTTTAAATCACAGTACAAATAAGAAAACAGAGGACAAGCTCAAAAGGATAGAGTCATCATCCCTCCATCAAATAATTATGTTTAAGATTATAGACATTACCCTTATATGCAATCAAATCTTGTCACTAATTTTTTTTATATTATTATATTTATCTGTATGATCAAACTCACATCTGTTCAAATGAACATGCAGAATAAACATTTAATAAATGAATGTAGATTTATGAATTAAAGTATAGTTGTGTTAATCCCTCATTTTCTTTTTAGGCTATTAGCTCCGGCTGCAAATGTTTTCACAAATGTTGTTTGTGTCTGTGGTTAACTGATAAGTTGGTAAAGTGAGTCTCTTTCGTCTTCTGTGGTTTTAGAAACTTAATATACCATGTTGATGTTTTTGTAAAGCCTTTCAGTGACTCTGTATCACTGTGTTCCAACTCTTAGAGCACAATGATAGAGTGCAGAATCTGAGAGCTTTAGACCTCTGATAGTAAGTTCAGTAGAGTCTCTGCTTGTTTTCGACTCTAGTCGATGATCATCAGGAGTGCTCCCAGTACCTGCATATGACCTTGCTCCTTTATACAGTAAATACTGTGGTGCGCTGTTAGGATATTGTTTGTACCAGTAAAGATAAATACGATCACTGCTTGACTCATATGAACATTTCAGAATAACAGTCTCTGCTTCTTTCCTGACAATGTTTGCATCTGTTGGCCAAATTTTATCTGCAAAGCTTCCTGGTGTGACAAAAATATAAAGAAACATGTCAGTGAAGTATTTTTTGTAATTCCAATATTGATTTAAGGAATCAAGAAATTACTAGATTAATACAAACATGCTTATTAATTAATGCAATTATTTAACTGATTAAATATCATTGTAATAATTAATAACTGATTGAAAATTACCTGTAACTAGAGTGAGAATCAGTGGTATGTATCTCACTATGTACAGTAAGTTGTATAGTTGATCCATTTCTGAACACAGCTCTGTGAGGATTCTGTATAATAGTGCTGTATGTGCTGAACTTTACACGTCTCTAGAAGGCCACACCCAGGAAGTGATGCAGTTGTAGTATAACTTTTTACAGATTATTACTTAACAATATCAGTGAGAGTGAACTGAGTAACCAGTACAACACAGAACAAAAACACTGTTACTTCACAAACCATTGCATCAGACATGCTATTTTATCATTGTAAAATATTTATTCCTAAATAAAAGGATATAAAGGTTTGACAGCGGCACACGCAGCACCGCACGCGAGTGGTCTCCTTGTTTGTAGCAGTATCCATTGTTCAACTTAAACTGAATTGACTTTATTTTACTGTGAATACTGTGCACAAGAGCAGAAAACAAATGATGCACTAATAAATAAGGCAGTTATAGTCACTGCTAAAAACCCCAGAATTGTTCTGTAGTGGTTATACCATCTGTAGAGATATTGCTATGTGGAGAGCAGGTTTCCTGTGTCAAGCTTTAATACAAACGAATGAAAGTACACGCATTGCAGTGTTAAATTACGCAGATACACTACATAACTAATAAGACTAATTAAATCTAATTAAAAACAATTTCTGAATATACAAAAATCAATGTTAACTCACCGAGTGAAAGCCACAGACACATGAATATAACAGTGAACATGATGGATGAGCTTATAAATGAAAATAAAATTTCTGCAGTCTGATATATTAACATTATAAACATTCATGAAGCTCCACCCCACAGCATCACATGACAGTGTCACTAATGTTACTGACAGATTGTTGATTCTTACTGAAGCTTTCTGGCTTTACATTCAGCACCACATAGATAAATTTTCCTGAGCACATGGTAAACAAACACAAACTGATAGCATGAAAAATACTTAAATAAAATAAATGAACTAATGAATGTGGAAGTGAGTGTGCATTGTGGGAAGTGGAGTCTGGTACAATGCAGGATGGGAAATGGAAATTTAGGTGTGTGTAGACCTAATGACCTGTTTATTAAATAGGATTACAAACAGTTGAGGAGTATTTTACTGTGGTGAGGAACAAACCAGCCTCTTTTCTTTCTCTAATCTATCATTTTTTATCAATATCATCTGTACTGTTGGATTTTTATATCATTATTTTTCATTTAAGCATGAAACTGTGTACAAATAAAGAGTGTAGTATTCATATTATCTCATGACAAACATCCCATTGCAAGTGAACATGTACATTTCATTTTTACAGAAATTGCATGTATAGCCCTACTACAAGTTCAGTTTCCTTTCTGGATTCAAGCAAACTCCTTTCAAGGCTTGATGATGTGTTGAAAATGACACTAATTAGCTTGATTGTACAAGCAGAGATTATTAAAACATTCTGATTGGTTCTAGACTTTTTTATATATAAAAGTATTATCTATGTAAGGCTGAAGAATAGCTGTAGTCTTTATAATTGTGTAAAGTATTCATAATCATAATGTCAGCATCTCTGGGGGATGTAAGCAGAATCCTAGTACTTGTCCAACAATAAGATAACAGCCTCCACCATCTTGTGGTGTTTTACTCAATCTTAAAACTATATCCCAATTTGCACATAAAAAAATCTGCTGGGAAAAAGAAGCCATGGTTTTGTTTGATTGTTTGTTTTTTCACAAATTATGACAATAATAATTTTCAGAACATTTCTTTATTCAACTCCTGAACTTGTACAGAGCCTCAGCTGCTTCACTGAAGTTCAGAAATGGTCCCAAATGGACCCTCTGAGTACCTTTCTGTTTAACTTTCTGTCTAATGTAACTTCTGGTTTCTTGACCAAAATAGAATAGTTATAGAAGAATAGAAGAAGAATGAATGAATGAATGAATGAATGAACTGTCTACTAATAATCAAATATTATAATAATATAAACTCTTTATAAATCTTGAGGAAGAAAGAGAGACTTCCCCAAAAGGGCATGTAGCAAAACTGTGTGAAGGTTTTTGTACAGTGCAGCTGGATTTCCTGTCACTGTGGGCCTCAGAGCACAGTAGTATAGAGCAGAGTCTGATACAGCAGCAGAGGAGATGTTCAGATACACTTGTTCATCTTTAACGTTAACAGACATTCTTGGGGGAGGATCAGAATTATAAGTTCCACTTTGATCAATATAAAGAAGGAACTCAGGTTTAGATTTTGGATATTGTCTGTACCAGTACAGGTAGTTGTTTCCTGAAACACCACTGAGTTTGTATTTGCAGGACAGAGTAACATCATCACCTTCATCTACAGGTTTCTGATTGAAATCTGGCTCTATTGAATCTGCCATGGAGTCACCTGTCATAGAGAAGAGAATATAATGTATAAATAATCAACAGGAAATACTTAAGTCAGACCCACACTCTGCATTTTTACACTGCATCACCACACAGACTAATATTTAATATAATATAGTTAATATTTCTGCAATAACAAAAAGTCAATGTTAACTCACCTAGTGAAAGGCACAGATACATGAATATAACAGTGAACATGATGACTGGTCTTAGCTCAGTGAAAATAGTGGAGATCTTTCTGTAATCTAATATGTTAACACCATAAAGCTTCAAAATTGCTCCACCCCACAGCATCACATGACAGTGTCACCAATGTTGTTGTCAGATTGTTGATTCTTACTGAAACATCCTGGCTTTACATTCAGCCTCATATGGGAAACCTGTCCAGAGCACATTTAAGCAAACACATACTGAAAGCAGGAAATTAATGTATTTATGTAAAAATGATCAATTTAATCTAGTAAAAATCTAATCTAATAATTACATTGTCAGTATTTTAATTATATGTTAGTGATGTCTCTAAATTAGAGAATTATTGTATAAACACCAGCAGGCAGATTAATGTTAGAAACACTAAGTGGAAGAGAATAAGGTTTAATTGAGAAAAAGGAATATTTTTTTACTTGATAATTAAGGTTTAAACTCACAATACCATCAGAAGAAGAGAAAGAAGAGTAAATGCAGATTTACAGACAAGTTTCCAGTTTTCAGTGTTTCTGACACAGCAGGTACTTTTGTTTGTCACAGAAATGACATTAGATGATTATTTATTCTTATGACAGTTTAGTGTTAAGTGGACAGTTGTGTTGTTTAATCAGAATGGTATCTCTGAAATTAGCTTAGGCACTAAGAGTAACCAGGGCAGGGGTTAGGATATTATATCAGCAGTATGTATGATAGAAGAACAAGTATACTCTGTCACAAAGGTTTTACTGTGAAAAGTAGCTTCCATCATCTCAGAGAATGTGAGCAGGTTGTGTGGTAGTGTCTCTAGAACTTAACCCACAATAAGACAAGTGACTTCGCCATCTTGTGTTCATTGAAGAGAAACACCTTAACTTGGACAAAATAAAAACCTGCAAACAGTTCATACAGCCATACATATATATTCATACTGTGGATTAGTAATTATATATTAGAACTTACATTTAAATTGTATTTACAACACCAGGTTACGTTATTTAATGTAAAGCACAAAAAGAAATAATAATAGAAAACTAAAAGGAAACAGATGTTGAAAACAGCTGTAAATCTCAACAACTAAACTGAACTGGCCATTGAGAAATACTTTATGTTCACATGACATACTTCCTTTCCTATCAGGGGATTAAACACACATACACACACACACACACACACACACACACACACATCTTATTATTTGCTGATACTTTACTTATGGTTTGCTGATAATAAGATAATCCTTAGTTTTGAAGATGATATTCTGTTGAGGTTGAACTAACCCTAGGAAAATGTGCTAGGAGAAATTGCACTTCTGTGTGAATGAGTGTGTGAAAGGGTTTGTGGAGTGCAAAGGACTGACATCCCATTCAGGGTGTTTTCCCACCTCATGTCTGGGACAGACTCTGTATCTACTATGACCCTGACCAATAGAGAAAATGATAGAATCCCCCAAAAGGACATGTAACTTTCTCTAAAGCATTGGAAGAGCTGCTTTCAATATAACAAAACTGTGTGAAAGTTTTTGTACAGTGCAGCTGGATTTCCTGTCACTGTGGGCTGCAGAGCACAGTAGTATAGAGCAGAGTCTGATACAGCAGCAGAGGAGATGATCAGATCCACTTTCTTATTCGTTTTATCTTGCTCTTTTTTAAGTTTTATGGACAATCGTGGATGAGGTGGTTGAGCCTCAGTGACAGTTTCAGTGCTTTCATCAATCAGCAGCAGAAACTCAGGTCTTGATCCAGGTTTTTGTTGATACCAGTGGAGTCTGTAAACTGATCCAGTATATGTGCAGGACAGTGAGATGTTGCTGCCTTCCATTGAAAATACATTGGTTTGATCTGGTTTAATGTTATTGTCAGCAGCCTCTGCTATAAAAACATTACAACAATATTGTGATATTTTAATCATAAATGACACATTTCACATGAAAAATTGTGTCTTCTTAATTAGAAAAAATAATATTTTGTGTGCAGTGTATATGACTTACCAACATCAGCAAGAGTGAAAAACACCACGAAGAGGAACAACATTGTTTTCCTGAGTGTTTAGTTCAAACCTCTAGCTTTAGAAATGAATGTCAGTGTTACTATTTGATGTACATCTCCACCTCTAGCTCCACCTACTTGTATTTATGTATATTCATGACAGATCTGCTGTTCTGAATACTGTTTATATAAAGCTTGTAGAAATATTTTTGTCTTAATAAAACAATGTGGTCCTGAGAAGCAATGGATTCACTCATACCATCTACTCAATTTTTCTGTGATATTTTGACATTAAAAGTTATAACACATGTTTTTGGGTCTCTCTCTCTCTCTCTCTCTCTCTCTCTCTCTCTCTCTCTCCTTTCTTTAGTAGGTGGTTTTTGGGATTGCACTGTGTGACACTGATTTTGGAATATGGAAGAAATATTTATACAAATACCTATGTCTTCATAGGCCCCATATATTTCTCTTTCAAATACTGCTGAATTTGTCATTTCCATGTTTTTTTTTTCCTCACAAGAAAACAGATGTTGATAGTAGCTGTAAAACTTAACAACTCCACTGAATTGGCCATTAAGAAAGTCTTGTTGTACATCCTGTCCTAACAGGGAAGTAAACACACAAAATTACTTTAAATTTACTTAAATACTTGATTATTAATCAGAAGATAATATTTGAAACCTCTTCTTCTTCTTTCTGCTTTTCCCTTCAGGGGTCTCCACAGTGAATCATCTCTCTCCACCTATCCCTATCTTCTGCATCCTCAACACTTGCACCCACTAGCTTCATATCCTCCTTTATTACATCCATATACCTCCTCTTTGGCCTTCCTCTTTGCCTCCTTCCTGACAGCTCCATGTCCAACATTCTCCTACCAATATATTCACTCTCCCTCCTGTGAACATGTCCAAACCATCTTAATCTGGCCTCCCTAACTCTGTCCCCCAAATGTTCAACATGAGCCGTCCCTCTGAAGTACTCGTTCCTAATCCTGTCCAACCTTGTCACTCCCAAAGAGAACCTCAACATCTTCAGCTCTGCTACCTCCAGCTCTGACTCCTGTTTCGTCCTCAGTGACACTGCCTCTAAACATACAGCATGGCCGGTCTCACCAATGTCTTGTACATCTTCCCCTTGATTCTTGCTGTGAACATTTTCTATCACACAGAACTCCCAACACCTTTCTCCACCCATTCCAACCTGCCTGCTCTCGCTTCTTTACCTCTTTCCCACACTCTCCATTACTCTGGACTGTTGACCCCAAGTACTTAAACTCCTGTACTTTCTTCACCTCTTCACCCTGTAATCTTACGGTTCCACTTCCCTCCCTGTCATTCACACACATGTACTCAGTCTTACTATGACTGACTTTCATTCCTCTTCTCTCCAGCACAAACCTCCACCTCTCCAGGTTTTCCTCCACCTGCTCCCTGCTCTCACTAAAGATCACAATGTCATCTGCAAACATCATTGTCCAAGGAGAATCCTGTCTGACCTCCTCTGACAACTGGTCCATCACCATAGCAAACAGGAAGGGGCTCAGAGCCGATCCCTGATGCAGTCCCACTTTGAACTCCTCTGTCTGACCTACAGCACACCTCACCACTGTCCTGCTCCTCTCATACATGTCCTGCACCACTCTGACATACTTCTCTGCTACTCCTGACTTCCTCATACAGTACCACAGCTCTTCTCTTGGCACCCTGTCATACGCTTTCTCCAAGTCTACAAACACACAGTGCAACTCTCTCTGACCATCCCTATACTTCTCCATCAACATTCTCAGAGCAAAAATTGCATCTGTTGTGCTCTTTCTGGGCATGAAGCCATAAAGCTGCTCACAAATTTCCACTACCTTCCTTAACCTAGATCCACTACTCTTTCCCATAGCTTCATTGTATGGCTCTTCAACTTTATCCCCCTATAGTTGCTGCAACTCTGCACGTCACTCTTATTCTTAAAGAACGGCACTAATACACTTCTTCTCCATTCCTCAGGCATCTTCTCACTCTCTAAAACCCTGTTAAACAAACTAGATAAAAATTCCAAAATTCAAACTTGCCCATCACCTCCTCATCACCTGTGTTCCCCTCACCAACATGTCCATTAAAATCTGCTCCTATCACCACTCTCTCACCTGTGGGAATACTCTCTTTCACCTCATCTAATTCACTCCAGAATCTCTCTTTCTCCTCTAACTCACAACCTACCTGTGGGACATAACCACTAACAACATTCAACATCACCCCTTCAACCTCTAACTTCAGACTCATCACCCTGTCTGACACTCTCATCACCTCCAGAACATTCCTCACAAACTCCTCCTTCAGGACCACACCTACCCCATTTCTCTTACTATCCACACCATAATAAAACAGCTTGAATCATGCTCCTATACTACGAGCCTTGCTACCCTTCCACCTGGTCTCCTGTACACACAGTATATCCACCGTCCTTCTCTCCATCATATCAGCCAGCTGTCTACATTTCCCTGTCATAGTACCAACATTCAGAGTTCCTATTCTCAGTCCTTCACTCTTACCTTTCCTCTTCTCTCTCTGTCTACACACTCTCCTCCCTCCTCTACTTCTTCGACCAACAGTAGCCCAATTTCCACCAGCGCCCTGTAGGTCAACGGCGCCAATGGTGGTCATTGTTAACCCGGGCCTCGACCGATCCGGTATGAAATTTAGAGTACTGACGATGCGCATGGTTAAATTTGGCAATGTTTTATGCTGGATGCCCTTCCTGATGCAACCCTCTCTGGGCTTGGGACCAGCACAGAAGTCACTGGACTGTGACCCCCATGGCTAGATTAAGATACTATTTGAAACCAAAACAATTTAATAAAATTTTTCTTAGTCTTTTTTTATCTTTCCCAAACTGAACACTGTGCAAAACAGTAGAAAAAAGCAGTACACTAATGAATGAGTTCTAGTCAACCTTGAATGAGGAACCTGTCCTAAGCACATAGTAAACAAATACTGACAGCATGTCATTTTTAATAATTAAAACAATCAACCTATTATAAATTGGACAGTAAATAGCTAAATATATACCTGCCATAAATAAGACAGTTTGGAGGGTATTTCACTGAGGTGATTAAATAAATGATTTCTTTGTCTATTTTACTTTGTGATTTGACTCAATTGTTTTTTTAATATAATTAATATAGCCATCTGCTTAATAAAGCCACTATGAAAACATTAGTTTACCTGACGGATCCAGGTACAGCCTGAGGCTTGCCGAATCGTCCACAGAAATTTATCAACAACACTTTGCTGTTCACAGAGTAGCATTGGTGAACCCCTTATTATTAACAGTAGTGCAGATTTATTATCAGATATAATTAGGATCATCTGTTTCATGGGGTAAAAACAAAAATCTCACTTAGAAATTTCCTAAACAGACTTTATACAGGTTCTGCAGATGCAGTGTCTCAAAGGGTAATAGACACATTCCCAATACCCACAGCAATTAAGTGCTGAAGTATTTCAATCAAAAGCACACTGGGAAATCACACTAGGGGACATTCTTATTATTCGAGGAGTCTTTTCTGTTCAGCAAGGCCTTGTGATTTATTGAGCTTGCTGTCAGCTCTTGACTGATCACAAATAACATGTAACACCAACACTAACAGACAGAAGGAGCACACAGCTGCCTGAGAAAGTTGACTGGCTAATATCAGTGCTGGATCAAGTGCTATTTTATAAACTGCTAAATAATGAAGAGTGAAGTCTTCAGTTCACTAGTGTTACATTAAAACTCAGTATATTAAATTATTTAAACATGTATTGTTATTTAACTTTGGATTGCCTTCTTATTATTACATCAGGGGAATAACAGCATGAAACTTAGCAGACATAATTATTTTTGATTAAAGATTAACATTTATTTTTGAATTAGAACTAAGACAGATAAGTGTACTTAAATAAAACAGGTAAACATCTCCCCCTGCTGAGAAAAAACATGCAGCTTGACTTTTTGTACAGTGTGTTTGAGTTTTGTGTCACTGTGGGCTCCATGGTGCAGTAGTACAGTGCAGAGTCTGATACTGCAGCAGGAAAGATCTCCAGATCTACTTTGTTCTCCGTTTTAAGAACTTTGGTGGATATTCGTGGGTCGTGTGCAGCTTTAGTGACACCATCTGAGTATTTAGAAGTCAGCAGCAGAAACTCTGGTTCTGATTGAGGTTTTTGTCGATACCAGTGGAGAGAGTTAGCTGAATCATCATATTTGCAGGTCAGTGTGATGTTGCTGCCTTCACTTGAAGATATGATGGTTTGTTCTGGTGTAATGCTGCTGTCAACAGCACCTGCTGTAAAACATTACAACAACATAAACATTTCTACTTTCATTACTTAAGGGTGTTCATTTCTTTAAACTGAATCATGTTTAGGTATCAGTTAAAATCTCAAACATTCACCTAAAGTTTGTGTATAATATAAATGACTTACCGATGTTTTTACCAACTATGAAAATAAAGAAGAGTAACATGACTGTTGTGTCTCTCTTGCAGTAGGTATAAATGGCAGGATCTCTGTGAAACTTTCTAAACTGTATGTATCTAGCTCCACCCACTTTTACTTACTCATAGTCATGTCAGTTCTGGTATCATATTGATCGAAACAAGCAATGAATTTTCATAATAGAATTTATTGAATGTTGTTTACATCTTTTAAGGCTGATTTTTACTAAATATAGTGACAGTGACCCTATCACCGTCACCTTGATCCTGGTCAGGTGTTTACTCAAGATTAATGAATGAATCCTTTGTGGAATTTAGTTATGTGATGATACACATATTAATGCAAATTGTAATTCATCATATTAACATATCTGTGTCACGGCCTGGGAATTATGTTCTGTAGACTAAATGTCCCATCTTCTAAATAGGTCAATAGGTCAGCTCTAATCCACATGAAGTCTCTCACCAAAATGCATATCAGATGCTCAGTCATTTGAATTGATGTGCTCCCTGTGCTAAAAAGAGAAAAGTTTTTTAATAAGTAAATGAAATATGAAAACATCTTGGAACTAATATGAAGTGTTACATCCTGTGAGGTTGTGTTGTATATTCTGTCTTATATGTGTTTAGTCCTTCAGGTTGGTCCCCTCTGTACTCTAGCCCTCCTTACTGCTTCAGCTCCAGCAGTTAACACTTCTGCCAAGGCTGGGATGGAAGCCAGTAACCCCAACTTCAATGCTCACTTGGTGTGTTGTGCTTGTGTGTGTGTTGAGATTCAGTGTTGTGTTTTACTGTTCTGATTTTGACATTTGCCTGCCTTGACTACAAGTTTGATCTGCTTCTTGTTAATCGTTGCTGCCTTGTGTATATAATCTTTCTTTGCACATGTAAATATTGAGACATTGTATGTATTCACTGGCATGAGGGCTATGACTGCCATTTTTGTTGGAGATGGTCATTTCTTTCTTTTTTCTTTTTGTTTAGGTTAGATAGGTAATCTCAGTTTGTTTCTGTTTTGTTATTTTTGGTCTTTTGGTCTGTGTTGTGAGACTCATTCCTGTTAACTCTGGGGCATCACATACATGTTCTGTTCTACCTCCTATATATATAACCTTGTGCTATTTCTCACACTTCATGTCCCAACTTGGTCATAAGAACTAATATTAGGTTGAACATACCTAGAAGAAGCATTAACAGGAGAAGATTAAAGATCAGCATGATAGAGATGGTAACTGTGTCTCGGTTAGTAGGTTGGATTGCTCAAACGTCAGAGACATACTTTATCTCACAGTCATGTATTAGTATATATACAGTAAAAGAAACATTGACCTTTATTAATCAAATGTGCATGCAGTTAAACTTTTTACTGAACCTTCTACTCTCTATATACTCTCTACTTGCTCTAGCTCACATCCAACAAAGTAACATGCATCTGTACATACATGCATAAGAGACACAAAATTGAATCAATACATTCATGTAAATGTTTATTTATTTATTTACTTATAAATGTATAAATTATCATTAATTACGGTGAATCATGGACAAAACTGGTAAGAAAGGTTAATAAGCTAAATTGTCATATGCACCTACAACACCAAACACAATGAATCTGTTAGTATCTGTAAAATTCTTTTTGATTATAAAAATGTAGATTCTTTACTTTACTTTGATTAATATGTAGTTTGTCATTTTTAAACACATTTTATTTTTATTAATATGTTTGTTTGTTTATTTGCTTAGTTACTACTTTTTTATTTATTCAGTTATACCACAGAATTACCACAAACATTGTTTGTGTCTGTGGTTATCTGATAACAGGTTGGTAAAGGAAGGATCTTTGATGTGGTTTAAGAATCTTCATTTATACTGGTTTATACGTTTTTGTAAAGCCTTTCAGTGACTCTGTATCACTGTGTTCCAACTCTTAGAGCACAATGATAGAGTGCAGAATCTGAGAGCTTTAGTCTTCTGATAGTAAGTTCAGTAGAGTCTCTGCTTGTTTTTGTCTCTAATCGAGTATCAGTGGGTTTACGCTGTCCTGAAACTGACCTTGCGCCTTTATACAGTAAAAACTGAGGTGCGCTGTTAGGATATTGTTTGTACCAGTAAAGCCGAATATTTTCACTGCTTGACTCATATGAACATTTCAGAGTAACACTTTCTGTTTCCTTCCCAACGATGGAATCTTCATTTGTTGGCTCAATTTTATCTGCAAAAATGCCTGTTGATAAGAACATTAAGAAATTAAACTGTTAAGCATTTTTTAAAACCAAATATTGACCAGACAAATTAGGAAATTACTCTATACTCTAAAATCCAAATAATTAGTTAATACAGTGAATTAACTAATGAAAATGAATTACCTGTAACTAGAGTGAGAATCAGTGGTATGTATCTCACTATGTACAGTAAGTTGTATAGTTGATCCATTTCTGAACACAGCTCTGTGAGGATTCTGTATAATAGTGCTGTATGTGCTGAACTTTACACGTCTCTAGAAGGACACACCCAGGAAGTGATGCAGTTTTAGTGTTATTTTGGACAGATCACTTCACACAGTGTCAGTGACAGAAATCTAGAGTCATTATGGCTGGTGTTGTATTTCAAGATTCATCATCTATACAATACTATAACCCTTTATCTGTTTGTGTGGTTTTTAAATTATTTGTAAATTTATAAATAATTATGATAATTTGCTGTGGAAAATCATAGGAAACTGATCCAGATTTAAACAAAATCTCTCATAAGTAAATTTGCTGTGTCTATAACCAAAAGGTAATTAAATTCAGTTCAATTCAATTCAGTTCACTTCATTTTTATTTGTACATCACTTTTAACAATGGACATTGTCTCAAAGCAGCTTTACAGAAATACAGAAATTCAGAATAGAAATTACAAAGTTGAAAATTAACTTTACCCCTAATGAGCAACTCTGAGGCAACAGCGGCAAGAAAAAACTCTGTGAGACGATATGAGGAAGACTCAAATGTGAACCCATCCTCATCTGGGTGATACCAGAGAGTGTGATTATGAATAAATTACCTTCTAATTGTATATTATCAAACATTAAAAGCAGCAGAGGAGATGATCAGATCCACTTGTTTAGTTTTATCATCAACTTTAGCAGACAGACGTGGTGGCATAGGGATTTACCTCCACATGGAGTGATGAAAAAAAGGAACTCAGGTTTAGATTTTGGATGTTGTTTGTACCATTGTAGGCTGTTTACTGAACCACTGTCTTTGTTGCTGCAGGACAGAGTAACATCATCACCTTCATCTACAACTTTATGAGTGAAAAGTGGTTCTAATAAATCTGCCATGGAGTCACCTGTTATAGAGAAGAGAACAAAATAATTTTTTAGTTTTTAGTTATATAAGTCATATTCTATTTTTTCTTAACATCACACAGGCTAATTAATCATTAATTTATTATCTCCTTTCTGAAAAGATCAATGTTAACTTACCTAATGAAAGCCACAGACACATGAATATAACAGTGAACATGATGAATGGTGTTAGTAAAATGACAATATTCTGAGGTCTTTCTGAACTCTATTATATTAATATTTCAGAGGTTCATGTCTCCACAAAGTGTGACATTTTCCATCCCGCTCCCTGTATTCCAGAGATAGGCTCCAGGTTGGAGCTTTAATTTTCAGAGGTAATTACAGTGGGATTTGAACCTCCTTGGACCTCTGGAGAAACAAACTTCCAAGCAAGAACCAAGCCGGCAGTGCAAGTTTCCATTAGTTTTATCCCACCCACTCTATTCCATGTAAAACCAGGGCTCGTCCGGGATTTGAACCCGGGACCTCTCGCACCCAAAGCGAGAATCATACCCCTAGACCAACGAGCCAGGTCGTCCCTGTTCCGCTTGGTGTGTGCCAATGGAGGTTCACTGTACTCTGTAACTCTCTGTGACCTTCCAGTTCATATGGACTGGGGTCCGAGTAAAAGGAACTCGGTTACACAAAGTCAAGTTAACAATAAAGCGAGGCTCCTGTGGGATTCAAACCTTTTTGGAATCCAGACGCTAAGTGTGAACCAAGTAAGCAGCTCTTGCCATTGGGCCAAATATATCATTTACAGGGTTGTTACTGTAGTCTTAGATTTCTGTTCTTGGTGAACAGGAATGAAACCCCATGTGGTCTTTAGCTGTTGTAGCTCATCTACCTCAAGAATTGATTATGGGGCACTATTTCAGTAGAGCTTATTTATTTCCTGATTGTGTGATGGAAACTGTGTTTTTATTTTCCACAATTCTTATTCTTAGTTATACATACTTTCAGGTATCCTGTAATTCTCAAAAATATATTAAACACCCTGCAAAGACACACATGATGAACACATTAAATAGCATGCTCAGTAAAATAAACAAACAAACAAACATAAAATAAAAATAAATCAGATCAGCTGCTTGTCAAAAGAGTTGTACAATATCCACATTTTTATTCCTAGAACAGAATCAAATTCCAGCATGTGATCTTTACACTGTCATTAAGTAAATAAACCATCAAACCTGCCACTATTGTTTATGAGAACTGCACTTAATACTGCAGAGGGAGTGAACATGTGGCTTCTTCAAACACACACCTAACTTCTCATCGCAGTTTCATAATAACACATCTAACATTCTGTCACGTTCCTTACAGTAAAAACAGCTTGAGTAAAATAAAGGAAAGGTTTGTTTACCGGTTAAAAGGTTTGCATTACTCATTACAATATTTATCTTAATGATGCTACCAAGTTAATTATCCAGGCTTGCTAACAGTGTAGATAAACCAGTGTTTTTTTCACCCACACCCAGAAATAGAGGATTTTGATATTTTAAAAAAAGGGAGACGTAAAAATACAAAAATTTCTTTTTTAACGCCGAAACGTTAATGAACCTGTGAGTTTGTAAACTAGTTAAGCTGAGAATAAACAGACAAATATTAGCATTAGTTAGCATTATCTCGCATTAGCATTAGCTTGGGGTAATTCACCGTACACGGTGACTGATTAAAGTCTCAAAAACCTCCTGTCCCAGTCCATCATCCGAAATCTATCTAAATATTATACGGAATAATTATTAAAACCTTCACCCGAGTTCAGCAAGCTTTACACTCTATATGATATTGTGTAAATGAAATGATTAGCGAGGTTCGCTAGCTAGATAACATAGCTTGGTTCAGGAGTTTAGCATTAGCACCAGTAGGCAAGTTTGCTAGCAGGCTAACTAAATATTATATTTACATCAACTGACCCAAACAATTGTGTAATAATTACAACAAACAGACAAGCTCTCTCAGTAGATAACATTAATCTATAATTTATTATTTACACTAGCTAGCAAGCTGCCCAATCACAAGACTTAGCATGTTTAAGTTTTAAACAGTAGCCAGGGTTCTTAAAGGTGTCCTACTACTGGGGTAAATATTACATTGTATTGTATATTATGTTATATTATATTGTATATTTATTGTTTATTGTATATTTATTGTAAAATCAGTGTGACATTAAAGGATAAAGATCGTCCTTCCGTGAGGGGCTGAGTGTTGTCAGAAGGAGCTCTTTCTCCCCGCAGGACGCGGTAACCATAGTAACCAGTGATTTCTGGATTGGACCTAAGATTTCCAGCCCAGCTACAGCTTAAAAAAACCCGTCCATTTAAAAATGAAATAAAATAAAATAGCAGCCCCAAATGCATACTGTGATAACTAATACATTAACAAACAGAAAACCCAAAACAAATGGGTAAGTGCAAAGGGCACTATTTAGACACACACACACACACACACATACACTGACAGACCCGCAGCACAGGCGATCTCACCCAGTGTCCAGCTCTTCAAGTCCTGCAGAAATCTGCAGAAGTTTTGATAATTTTATGATCATTCCTAAATATTATACAACATTACATTAGTAATATTGACTGTCAGATACTGAGTCAGGAAGTGGTTATGCCCAAGGCATAAGCGAACTAAGCGGCTGCTTAGGGCCCCGTAGCCACCAGGGGGCCCCCAAGAGTACATGAAATGACATCGTCTTTTTTTTGATATCTGTCAATGGACAATGGTTATTATACAAAATGACAATAATTAGTTATAATTAGTCATATTGGTGGCACAGAGGGGCCCCCGAAATAAAATGTTAGGATATTGTTTGTACAATTAAAGCCAAACATAATGACTGCTTGACTCATAAGAAAGTGTCTGTTTCCTTACTGACAATGTTATCATCTTCATCCTACGGACCGATTTTATCAGATTAACATCATCACCTTCATCTACAACTTTATGAGGGAAAAGTGGCTTTATTGAATCTGCCATGGAGAAGAAAATGTAATGTATTTAAATTATTCTATTTTTGTATTTATTCAATTTTATACAAATTTACTAACAATTAAAATGAGTAAATATTTTAGTTTTTATATTTTATAAGTAGTGCCTTGACTTGTGGCATTTATTTGTTTGTTGTGATAAAGCATGTTTATTAGAGTTCATATTATTCTCCAAAGAAGTATTTATAACAGAGTCTACATCTTTGGAGGATGTGAGCAGAGTCCTAGCACCTGACCCACAATAAGATAACTCACTACACCATCTTGTGGAGAAATAAGAAAGACTTGGTTTTTAAGATAATTGAAGGTAATTTATTTATTAATGACATTAATAAATAA
This sequence comes from Hemibagrus wyckioides, assembly GCF_019097595.1. NCBI lineage: Eukaryota > Metazoa > Chordata > Actinopteri > Siluriformes > Bagridae > Hemibagrus > Hemibagrus wyckioides. The sequence continues at coordinate 190,824 of NW_026690769.1, read as the reverse complement.
ACTTCTGAACTATAATTAATATTATATAATGTATATATTTAGTATTTTTTGCATTTCTTTGTATAGCCTTCCCATACAGAGTTCCATAGAGTTCCTGGACTAAATCGCTGTTCCAGTTCACTTCAAATATTTTTCCATCTGATTTTATTCAGTAGGGTTAATTAAGTGTAGTGACCAAAGAACAAAACTGGAGCTATGATTGCACTGGTGTTAATTACAATCATACAGGTCTCACAAACAGAATATTGTCTATAGAGAAAAAGAGCTGCAGAGGAACAGAAACTTTTCCTCCAACAATTTTCTTCATCTATTGATCAAGAGGAGAATAAACTGTGCACCTGAGCCTTTCCTCATTAATGTTCAAGAACACGTCTGTTATAAACAATCAGCTAAAAGAACATTCTCACTCTAACTACATTTCACTGGCAATCAGAAACTGATGTATTTATTTTATAGTTATGTTTGGTTACTTAAAGATGATTGTGATTACATTAAACAGTGTATTCTGGGTGGATGAATTGTTGTCAACAGCCTATACTATAAATACACCAATTTATTTGAATTTATTGACAACAATTTATTATTAAGCAACTTAATTAAAATACTTGTTCTTTTGGTTTGTAACTTGCAAACTAAAGGACTTAGCAATATCAGCAATAGTGAAGAAAACCAAGTGGGCATAATAACATTGTTATCCTGAGTGTTTAGTTAGTTTGTGTTTATCTTTTGAAATAAACATCATATTTATTCATATTCATGACAACTCTGCTTTACCTCACACAGCAACTCTTTCTCATCTACTAGACAATTAGCAAATCTTAGTATGCTAAAACTACAGTAAAACCAAGCCCCAGATCCATAAGCTGCAGCTGCAACCTAATGAATGGTCATTCAATCAGAGTTTATTTTTAGTACTTTATCCTGGTCACACTTCCACAACTGTCTATATACATTATATATACACACCTTCATTCATTCATTCATGCTTTGTCCTGGACAGGTGAATCTGGAGCTTCTCCCAGCAACACTAGGGATGATGCAGGAATACACCCTGGATGATACAGCAGTCTAATGCAGGACAAAATGCACAGACACATTCACACACTCATTCAGACTTAGGGGAAATTTAGCTCCAGCTGCAAATGTTTTCACAAATGTTGTTTGTGTCTGTGGTTAACTGATAAGTTGGTAAAGTGAGTCTCTTTCATCTTCTGTGGTTTTAGAATCTTAATATACCATGTTGATGTTTTTGTAAAGCCTTTCAGTGACTCTGTATCACTGTGCTGTTACTCTTAGAGCACAATGATAGAGTGCAGAATCTGAGAGCTTTAGACCTCTGATAGTAAGTTCAGTAGAGTCTCTGCTTGTTTTCGAATCTAGTCGATGATCATCAGGAGTGCTATCATAACCTTCACTTGACCTTGCGCCTTTATACAGTAAAAACTGTGGTGCGCTGTTAGGATATTGTTTGTACCAGTAAAGCAAAATATATTCACTGCTTGCCTCATATGAACATTTCAGAATAACAGTCTCTGCTTCTTTCCTGACAATGTTTGCATCTGTTGGCCAAATTTTATCTGCAAAGCTTCCTGGTGTGACAAAAATATAAAGAAACATGTCAGTGAAGTATTTTTTGTAATTCCAATATTGACTTAAGGAATCAAGAAATTACTAGATTAATACAAACATGCTTATTAATTAATGCAATTATTTAACTGATTAAATATCATTGTAATAATTAATAACTGATTGAAAATTACCTGTAACTAGAGTGAGAATCAGTGGTATGTATCTCACTATGTACAGTAAGTTGTATAGTTGATCCATTTCTGAACACAGCTCTGTGAGGATTCTGTATAATAGTGCTGTATGTGCTGAACTTTACACGTCTCTAGAAGGACACACCCAGGAAGTGATGCAGTTGTAGTATAACTTTTTACAGGTTATTACTTAACAATATCAGTGACAGTGAACTGAGTAACCAGTACAACACAGAACAAAAACACTGTTACTTCACAAACCATTGCATCAGACATGCTATTTTATCATTGTAAAATATTTATTCCTAAATAAAAGGATATAAAGGTTTGACAGCGGCACACGCAGCACCGCACGCGAGTGGTCTCCTTGTTTGTAGCAGTATCCATTGTTCAACTTCAACTGAATTGACTTTATTTTACTGTGAATACTGTGCACAAGAGCAGAAAACAAATGATGCACTAATAAATAAGGCAGTTATAGTCACTGCTAAAAACCCCAGAATTGTTCTGTAGTGGTTATACCATCTGTAGAGATATTGCTATGTGGAGAGCAGGTTTCCTGTGTCAAGCTTTAACACAAACGAATGAAAGTACACACATTGCAGTGTTAAATTATGCAGATATACTACATAACTAATAAGACTAATTAAATCTAATTAAAAACAATTTCTGAATCTACAAAAATCAATGTTAACTCACCGAGTGAAAGCCACAGACACATGAATATAACAGTGAACATGATGGATGAGCTTATAAATGAAAATAAAATTCCTGCAGTCTGATATATTAACATTATAAACATTCATGAAGCTCCACCCCCCAGCATCACATGACAGTGTCACTAATGTTACTGACAGATTGTTGATTCTTACTGAAGCTTTCTGGCTTTACATTCAGCCTCACATGGATAAATTTTCCTGAGCACATGGTAAACAAACACAAACTGATAGCATGAAAAATACTTCAATAAAATAAATGAACTAATGAATGTGGAAGTGAGTGTGCATTGTGGGAAGTGGAGTCTGGTACAATGCAGGATGGGAAATGGAAATTTAGGTGTGTGTAGACCTAATGACCTGTTTATTAAATAGGATTACAAACAGTTGAGGAGTATTTTACTGTGGTGAGGAACAAACCAGCCTCTTTTCTTTCTCTAATCTATCATTTTTTATCAATATCATCTGTATTGATGGATTTTTATATCATTATTTTTCATTTAAGCATGAAACTGTGTACAAATAAAGAGTGTAGTATTTATATTATCTCATGACAAACATCCCATTGCAAGTGAACATGTACATTTCATTTTTACAGAAATTGCATGTATAGCCCTACTACAAGTACAGTTTCCTTTCTGGATTCAAGCAAACTCCTTTCAAGGCTTGATGATGTGTTGAAAATGACACTAATTAGCTTGATTGTACAAGCAGAGATTATTAAAACATTCTGATTGGTTCTAGACTTTTTTATATATAAAAGTATTATCTATGTAAGGCTGAAGAATAGCTGTAGTCTTTATAATTGTGTAAAGTATTCATAATCATAATGTCAGCATCTCTGGGGGATGTAAGCAGAATCCTAGTACTTGTCCAACAATAAGATAACAGCCTCCACCATCTTGTGGTGAAAGGAAAGAGACTTTAACACACCAAGGTCTTTTCTGTTTGAACTTAGTTATTTATTTATTTTTTACTCAATCTTAAAACTATATCCCAATTTGCACATAAAAAAGCCTGCTGGGAAAAAGAAGCCATGGTTTTGTTTGATTGTTTGTTTTTTCACAAATTATGGCAATAATAATTTTCAGAACATTACTTTATTCAACTCCTGAACTTGTACAGAGCCTCAGCTGCTTCACTGAAGTTCAGAAATGGTCCCAATTGGACCCTCTGAGTACCTTTCTGTTTAACTTTCTGTCTAATGTAACTTCTGGTTTCCTGGCCAAAATAGAATAGTTACAGAAGAATAGAAGAAGAATGAATGAATGAATGAATGAATGAATGAATGAATGAATGAATGAATGTCTACTAATAATCAAATATTATAATAATATAAACTCTATAAATCTTAAGAAAGAAAGAGAGACTTCCCCAAAAGGGCATGTAGCAAAACTGTGTGAAAGTTTTTGTACAGTGCAGCTGGATTTCCTGTCACTGTGGGCCTCAGAGCACAGTAGTATAGAGCAGAGTCTGATACAGCAGCAGAGGAGATGTTCAGATACACTTGTTTATCATCAACTTTAACAGACATTCTTGGGGGAGGATCAGAATTATAAGTCCCACTTTGAGCAATATAAAGAAGGAACTCAGGTTTAGATTTTGGATATTGTCTGTACCAGTACAGATCGTCTGTTCCACCACTTTTTTTGTAGCTGCAGGACAGAGTAACATCATCACCTTCATGTACAGCTTTATGATTGAAATCTGGCTCTATTGAATCTGCCATGTAGTCACCTGTCATAGAGAAGAGAATATAATGTTTAAATAATCAACAGGAAATACTTAAGTCAGACCCACACTCTGCATTTTCACACTGCATCACCACACAGACTAATATTTAATATAATATAATTAATATTTCTGCAATAACAAAAAGTCAATGTTAACTCACCTAGTGAAAGCCACAGATACATGAATATAACAGTGAACATGATGACTGGTCTTAGCTCAGTGAAAATAGTGGAGATCTTTCTGTAATCTAATATGTTAACACCATAAAGCTTCAAAATTGCTCCACCCCACAGCATCACATGACAGTGTCACCAATGTTGTTGTCAGATTGTTGATTCTTACTGAAACATCCTGGCTTTACATTCAGCCTCATATGGGGAACCTGTCCAGAGGACATTTAAGTAAACACATACTGAAAGCAGGAAATTAATGTATTTATGTAAAAATGATCAATTTAATCTAGTAAAAATCTAATCTAATAATTACATTGTCAGTATTTTAATTATATATGTTAGTGATGTCTCTAAATTAGAGAATTATTGTATAAACACCAGCAGGCAGATTAATGATAGAAACACTAAGTGGAAGAGAATAAGGTTTAATTGAGAAAAAGGAATATTTTTTTACTTGAAAATTAAGGTTTAATCTCACAATACCATCAGAAGACGAGAAAGAAGAGTAAAGGCAGATTTACAGATAAGTTTCCAGTTTTCAGTGTTTCTGACACAGCAGGTGCTTTTGCTTGTCACAGAAATGACATTAGATGATTATTTATTCTTATGACAGTTTAGTGTTAAGTGGACAGTTGTGTTGTTTAATCAGAATGGTATCTCTGAAATTATCTTAGGCACTAAGAGTAACCAGGGCAGGGGTTAGGATATTATATCAGCAGTATGTATGATAGAAGAACAAGTATACTCTATGTCACAAAGGTTTTACTGTGAAAAGTAGCTTCCATCATCTCAGAGAATGTGAGCAGGTTGTGTGGTAGTGTCTCTAGAACTTAACCCACAATAAGATAAGTGACTGCGCCATCTTGTGTTCACTGAAGAGAAAAACCTTAACTTGGACAAAATAAACACCTGTAAACAGTTCATACAGCCATACATATATATTCATACTGTGGATTAGTAATTATATATTAGAACTTACATGTAAATTGTATTTACAACACCAGGTTACGTTATTTAATGTAAAGCACAAAAAGAAATAATAATAGAAAACTAAAAGGAAACAGATGTTGAAAAGAGTTGTAAATCTCAACAACAAAACTGAACTGGCCATTGAGAAATACTTTATGTTCACATGACATACTTCCTTTCCTATCAGGGGATTAAACACACACACACACACACATACATCTTATTATGCTTTGCTGATAATAAGATAATCCTTAGTTTTGAAGATGATCTCCTTCTGTTGAGGTTGAACTTGTTGAACATTGGGCTATAACTGATTAGTTTGACTATTATATATGTGAAGTTACTACACTTAGACAATAAAATGCCCTTCATCTGCAGTGTAATTACTCCAGACAGAACAGAGAGGATCATGAGTCCACTGGCATTGTGGAATTCTGCTATGAGGATTGACCTGAGCCTTGTCTTTAGTGCACTTGTTATCAGTCAATATGGAATTGTACCATGAGGGTAGAAATCTTTCTTTATTATAAAAATTACTCCATACTGCAAGAAAATACTTTAAGCAGAAGGATTTTAACAGGAGTTTAGGTTAGTGTCAGTTTGTGGGCAGTTTTGCATCACTTCCAAAAAAAAAACATGACAGTAGGAAGATTTGCTAGGAGAAATTGCACTTCTGTGTGAATGAGTGTGTGAAAGGGTTTGTGGAGTGCAAAGGACTGACATCCCATTCAGGGTGTTTTCCCACCTCATGTCTTGGACAGACTCTGTATCTACTATGACCCTGACCAATAGAGAAAATGATAGAATCCCCCAAAAGGACATGTAACTTTCTCTAAAGCATTGGAAGAGCTGCTTTCAATATAACAAAACTGTGTGAAAGTTTTTGTACAGTGCAGCTGGATTTCCTGTCACTGTGGGCTCCAGAGCACAGTAGTATAGAGCAGAGTCTGATACAGCAGCAGAGGAGATGATCAGGTCCACTTTCTTATTCGTTTTATCTTGCTCTTTTTTAAGTTTTATGGACAATCGTGGATGAGGTGGTTGAGCCTCAGTGACAGTTTCAGTGCTTTCATAAATCAGCAGCAGAAACTCGGGTCTTGATCCAGGTTTTTGTCGATACCAGTGGAGACTGTTAACTGATCCAGTATATGTGCAGGACAGTGAGATGTTGCTGCCTTCCATTGAAAATACATTGGTTTGTTCTGGTTTAATGTTATTGTCATACAACATTACAACAATATTGTGATATTTTAATCATAAATGACACATTTCACATGAAAAATTATGTCTTATAAATTAGAAAAAATAATATTTTGTGTGCAGTGTATATGACTTACCAACATCAGCAAGAGTGAAAAACACCACGAAGAGGAACAACATTGCTTTCCTGAGTGTTTAGTTCAAACCTCTAGCTTTAGAAATGAATGTCAGTGTTACTATTTGATGTACATCTCCACCTCTAGCTCCACCTACTTGTATTTATGTATATTCATGACAGATCTGCTGTTCTGAATACTGTTTACATCAAGCTTGTAGAAATATTTTTGTATTAATAAAACAATGTGGTCCTGAGAAGCAATGGATTCGTTCATCCCATTTACTCAATTTTTCTGTGATATTTTGACATTAAAAGTTACAACACTTGTTTTGGGGTCTCTCTCTCTCTCTGTCTCTCTCTCTCTCTCTCTCTCTCCTTTCTTTAGTAGGTGGTTTTTGGGATTGCACTGTGTGACACTGATTTTGGAATATGGAAGAAATATTTATACAAATACCTATGTCTTCATAGGCCCCATATATTTCTCTTTCAAATACTGCGGAATTTGTCATTTCCATGTTTTTTTAACAGATGTTGATAGTAGCTGTAAAACTTAACAACTCCACTGAATTGGCCATTAAGAAAGTCTTGTTGTACATCCTGTCCTAACAGGGAAGTAAACACACAAAATTACTTTAGATTTACTTAAATACTTGATTATTAATCAGAAGATAATATTTGAAACCTCTTCTTCTTCTTTCGGCTTTTCCCTTCAGGGGTCTCCACAGTGAATCATCTCTCTCCACCTATCCCTATCTTCTACATCCTCAACACTTGCACCTACTAGCTTCATATCCTCCTTTATTACATCCATATACCTCCTCTTTGGCCTTCCTCTTTGCCTCCTGCCTGGCAGCTCCATGTCCAACATTCTCCTACCAATATACTCACTCTCCCTCCTCTGGACATGTCCAAACCATCTTAATCTGGCCTCCCTAACTTTGTCCCCCAAATATCCAACATGAGCTGTCCCTCTGATGTACTCGTTCCTAATCCTGTCCAACCGTGTCACTGCCAAAGAGAACCTCAACATCTTCAGCTCTGCTACTTCCAGCTGTGACTCCTGTCTCTTCCTCAGTGACACTGCCTCTAAAACATACAGCATGGCCGGTCTCACCAATGTCCTGTACACTTTCCCCTTGATTCTTGCTCTTACTCCTTTCTAAACTGTATCTTACCACATCTAGCTCCACCCACTTTTACTTAGTCAGAGTCATGTCAACTGTTCTGTTCTAACTCCTATATATAACCCTGTGCTATTTCTCACACTTCATGTTCCAGCTTGGTCATAAGAACTAATATTAAGATGAACATACCTAGAAGAAGCATTAACAGTAAAAGATTAAAGAGCAGCATGATAGAGATGGTAATCTGCTGAAAGATAAAGCTGAAGGAGTTTACTGTCATAGCCTGTGGAGCTCCACACTTCCTGCAGCTGACACTGTTGATCAGAATATGTCTCACCAGGGGGCAGAGTGATTCCTGGGTTTTTTAGATGTAATGTTTTAGTTGAAATTACTGCATCACACTGAATGATTGACAATGTTAATTTATGATAACTTAGAAAATATTCTTCACTAGATTATACTACACCTCTTGATTTAGACACTTCTGAATGTTGTGAATTGTTGACGACAAATCTTAGTTTGTTTTTATACATGTAAATTGTTGCGTCTGCACAAAGTGACCATGTACTGTTTTTAATGATGAGACTGACAGGAGTTTTTCTATAACACACCTTTACTGCTTATGCACCGGATACAAGAGGGGAAAACATTGTTTACACCTACTGCGCATATGTAATAAAACAGAATCAATACAGAGTGCCGTAAGGCCAAACTGTGCAAAATTTTGATAGCAATACACAACATACTCCTCCCCTTTTACTTTAAACATCAACCTCAACAAATACATTTTTTTAAACATATATATATAAAACTTCTAACACTAGGGGAAAGACGGTAGACTGCCTTGTTTCCCTGATTGAACCCTGGGGATTATTCTGCCCCAACATTGTGGGTCAACCACTAACTAGAGATCTAATCTTTGTGGTGGTTTCCACACTCTGGTCGGATAACGATGAAGATCAGACACGGGAGGTGTTGTTACAACAGTGTCTGTTGTCACTGGTGTAGGAGATATATTCTCGGAGGGAACAGCTATCTGACTTTTATTGGAAAGTGGTGCGGGCAAGATTTCTAGTACTACATCCCTACCAGAGTCAATGTGAGACGTGTGTTGTTGTTGAAATTCCCATTCACTGGGATTATCACTGGAGATTGCTGAAAACAATAACTGGTCAACGTGTCTCCTCCATGTCTGATTGTCCTTAGTTTCAACAATGTATGAAACAGGGCCAGTCTGTGCAAGAATGGTTGCAGGTACCCACTTTTCTCCCTTCCCGTAATTAAGAGCAAGTATGCTGTCACCTCTGCTGAAACTCCTAAATTTTGACTTACGTCGTCTCTCCAGCTGCCTACGCTGCTGTAACAGGACCACCTGTTTGGTTCCTTTTGGTCTCAACAGATCCAGTCTGTTGCGCAGTTGTCATTTCAACAGTGCTGTAGCTGGGGAGACTTTCGTGACTGCATGGGGAGTGTTCCTGTAAGAGAACAGAAAAGTGTTCAAGTGCTGATTTAGGGAACCCTTACCCTGAGATGTCTTTAGGGCCTTCTTCAGAATCTGAACAAAACATTCTGCCAGGCCATTGGTGGATGGATGATACGGTGCAGATCTTATGTGTTGAATCCCATTCACACACAGGAAGGACTGAAACTCTTCTGACACCAGTTGAGGGCCATTATCACTTACAAGCTGCTGAGGTAGTCCGAAATGACTGAATGTGGATCTAAGCACTTCAGTGGTTTTCTCAGAGGATGTGCTGTTCATAACTGCTACCTCCATTTGCTGTGAGCATCGACAATCACTAGAAACATGTGACTCTCTATTGGACCTGCAAAGTCTATATGTATTCTTTGCCATGGCTCCTCTGGGAAGTCCCATGGGTACAATGGGGCCATCTGTGGCATGTTTCTTACATTTTGGCAAACTGGACATCCCTTTGCTTCCTCTTCAATCTCTGCATCTATCCCAGGCCACCAGAAGTAGCTGCGTGCCATCTCCTTCATCCTCACTACTCCCGCATGTCCTGCATGAAGTTCCTTCAGCAAAATGTTCCTCAAAGTCAGGGGTATAATGACACAATAACCCCATAGTAAGCAGCCAGACTGTACAGTTAGTTCATTTTGCCGAACCAGATAAGGTTTTAATTTTTCTGTCATCTCTCCTCTCTTGCCTTGAGAGATCCAGGTCAAAACTTCTGACAAAACTGGGTCAGTTCTGGTGAATTGTTTCACTTGAGCCGCCGTGACAGGTGCACTTTGAACTTCTTTGAAGTAAAAGATGTCAGCTTGACCACCTTCTGATGGTGTGTCCAGCAGGGGCAGCCTGGACAGTCCATCTGTGTTGCAGTGCTGCTCAGATCTCCTGTATTTGATGTCGTATTGATGTACCGACAGGAACAGAACCCAGCGCTGCATGCAATTTGCCGCCAGTGAGGGAATGACAGTTTGAGGGCCAAAGATAGAGGTAAGTGGTCGGTGGTCAGCAAGTAGAGTGAATCTGCGCCAGAACAAGTATTGATGAAATTTCTTGACACTAAATATGATCGATAAAGCTTCTCATTCAATTTGGGCATAATTGCTCTCTGCTGAGTTCAGGGTCCTTGACGCAAAAGCAACTGGTCTTTCTTCACCGGATGGCATTGGTATAGAAGGGTTATAATGTGTGAGGGCCTTGGACTGTGTTAATACACATTTCACATCCCTGAATGCCTTCTCACATCTGTCGGACCATTTCCATTGTTGGGACTAGTTCAACAGTTCGTGTAGGGGACGAAGCCTGCTGGCCAGGTTTGGCATGAACTTTGCGTAGTATGTCAGTAGTCCCAGGAATGAGCTCAGCTGGCACACATTCTTTGGGGACGGTGCATCCATAATAGCTTTTACCTTAGATGGAGCTTTATGGAGACCAGCGCTGTCAATTACGTGTCCAAGATATTCGGTGGGTTTGAAAAATTCACATTTGTCTTTCTTTACCCGGAGACCATGCTCTTTTAGCTGCTGTAGCGTTGTATTTAGGTTATGGAGATGATCCTCATCATCTTTCCCTTGATTAACAGGTCATCCAGATAACACTATACTCCATTTAGGCCACTCAGGATCTGGTCCATGGCACGTTGAAACAATGCTGGAGCCGAAGTTATTCCAAAAGGTAGCCGCTGATATCTATATAGGCCCTTGTGTGTCACGATGGTCAACAGCTCTTGGGAAGCAGGATCAACCTGCATTTGAAGGTAAGCATGACACAAGTCTATTTTGCTGAATTTCTGGCCGCCCGCTAATCCAGCAAAAAGATCTTCAATTAACGGCAAGGGGTACTGTTCCACAGTTAAAACAGGGTTTATCGTAACCTTGAAATTGCCAAAAATTCTGACCGTTCCATCCTTTTTTAATGCAGGAACAATAGGTGTGGCCCACTCACTGATGCCCACTTTCTTCAGTACTCCAGTGTTCTCCAGGCGGTCCAGTTCTGTTTCCACCTTAGGCTTAGTTGCATAGGGAACAGGGCGGGCTTTAAGGCACTTAGGTTTACTGTCGGGTTTAATGGCCAGCTTTACAATGATGTCTTTCATGTTCCCCAGCTCATCTCCGAACACCTCTGCATGCTTCCTCAGGATGTTTTGTAAGCTGGTAGACTCTTTCGCTACTAAGTGCACTTCTTGCCAATTTAACTTTATTTTCTCTAGCCATGCTCGGCCCATCAAATGTGACTACTACCTTTCACAATATATAGTGGTAATTTTACCTTCTGGCTGTTCAGCTTCACAGTTACATCCACCACCCCTAAAAGAGGCACAAGCTCTCCTGTGTATGATTTCAGAGTCAGCTTTGCTTCCTTGGGATGGAGGTATGGCCACTTCTCTCTGTAAGTTGACTCAGTCACGAGTGATACAGCTGCTCCTGTGTCCACCTGCATAGGGACGGCCTCCCCATTTAACAGTGGCGTCACCCAGTAGCCATCAGAATTTGAAGACACAGACATTATGTGTGAGAAGTCATTTTCTTCAGATTCATCCTCTTGTTTCCCCGTATTTTCTACTTGATTGATGTGTTTCTTTTTAAATTTCCTGACATATCCTTCTTTTTGTTCCACCTGTTTAGTTGGCTTTACTTTCTCATTTATGGTCAGCTTTTTGCTTTGACATGCACGCTCAACGTGTCCCTTTCTTCCACAGTTTCTGCAGTCTTTGTCTTTGAACCAGCATTCTTGTGCCGGATGACCACTCTTTCTGCAGCGGTAACATGTTCTCTTGCCATCCTGTTTTATTTTCTGCTCGCTCTAATGTAAGATAGACAGGTGTTCAAAAGGCTGCGCCAAGCGAACCTGAAGCTGAAACCTGCAAAATGCTGTCTCTTCTGCTGCCAGGTAGTCTACCTTGGCCACATCATCTCAGAGCATGGTATAGCCGCCGACCCAGAGAAGGTGCAGGAAATTCGAGAATGGCCACAGCCTGTGAGTGTTCACAAAGTTCAACAGTTTGTGCGTCTTGCATGCTACTACAGGCGGTTTGTCAAAGATTTTGCTGCAGTTGCAAAGCCCCTTCACAACCTGTTGAGGAAACATGCCCAATTTCACTGGACCCCTGAGAGCCAACAGGCATTTGATGAGTTAAAGAAGCTGCTCACTACCACCCCCATCCTTGGCTACCCTATGGACATTGGTGATCTTGTTCTGGACACAGATGCTAGCAATTTCGGAATCAGACCTGTGCTTTCTCAAGTACAACAAACCCTACCATTCTCTGCAACCCTTGGAGAACAGCTGGGTATTTAAAGACTCGGACGGTTGGCAACCTCAGGAAGTTCCTGCCCTAAGCCTGGAAGCTGATGGAACTGGACTTCACCTGAATCTGTCTTGTCTCTTAGCAGAGGAAACTGAAAATTCCAGTGGCACAAACAGCACGCTTCGCATGGATAATCCCGCTGAACCGATGACAGAGCAGGACACACAGAGAATGTTCAGTCGAGTGGGGGTAGCATGCTGCAACAGGATTCGACAGGGACTGTTAACAACCAAATGGGGGGTAGGCCAATGGTTGGACATTGTGTTGAATGTATTTCTGCCTTTCATTTACACCGTAGATCTATGATAATATCATGGCTAATGTGTGTGTTGATGCGCCGTGTATCCGTCATACTATGTTGCTGGAGTGGTGTTAAGGGTTTAATCACCATCCAGAGTGGGGGTAGTGTTGCGGGAGTGGGGTAAAGTAAGAGCTGTTGCTTTAAGACCACTGTCTACGGGGAGGTTGTAGTCCTGAGTGAAATGCATTATGGGTAGAGTAGTGCGGAACAATGTGCTCAGAAGTGTGTGCACGCTCGCGGTTCATCTAGTTTGGAAAGCAGAGAAATAAAAGCTTATTTGCTATTTATGTTAGAGTTCATGTAAGTTATTCCATCTGGGAGTAAATTTTGAGGGAAGTTAAATGGCATGCATCGGCTAACTTTGTCCGTCTCATCCTTTTTTTCGAACACTGAACTACCAAACTGCTACCCTGCCACTGTGAGTTATTGGAGAGGAGGAAGTAACACAGGGTTCTTGAAAGTGTCCTACTACTGGGGTAAATATTACACTGTATTGTATATTATGTTATATTATATTATATATTTATTGTACATTTATTGTAAAATCAGTGTGACATTAAAGGATAAAGATCGTCCTACCGTGAGGGGCTGAGTGTTGTCAGAAGGAGCTCTTTCTCCCCGCAGGACGCGGTAACCATAGTAACCAGTGATTTCCGGATTGGACCTAAGATTTCCAGCCCAGCTACAGCTTAAAACCCGTCCATTTAAAAATGAAATAAAATACCAGCCCAAAATGCATAGTGTGATAACTAATACATTAACAAACAGAAAACCCAAAACAAATGGGTTACACACACACACACACACACTGACAGACCCGCAGCACAGGCGATCTCACCCAGTGTCCAGCTCTTCAAGTCCTGCAGAAATCCGCGGAAGTTTTGATAATTTTATGATCATTCCTAAATATTATACAACATTACATTAGTATTATGGACTGTAAGATACTGAGCCAGGAAGTGTGATGAAGGAACGAACGAATCCGACCCGAAGACGGTAGTGACTGCAGAGCCGTAGCCTATGAGGCTGTCACGTGACGAACAAGTTTCCCAGCACAGACCCAGATAGGATCTTGCGCATGCGCGGTCAATACAAAATGAACGAATCACTCCCGAATCATATTACGGATTCATTCAAAATGAACGAATCTTTCATGAACGACACATCACTATCAAACACAGTGATTCATAAAAGCGTTGTTAAACATATATAAACAAAAAGTGACCATGTGCCTTTATCATGAATTAAAGTTTAAACCTATTTTCCTCTACTAAGAAAAAAAAGGCAGAAATCCCTTAGATTAACCTGAAGAAACCCGAAAACATTTGGTGAATTCCTCCAGAACACATTTAAAACGTCGCCATATAGCGCAAATCAAATCAAAAACTGAAACTATTATACTATTCCAAGTAAACAAATCCACTAATATGTGTAAAATGGTGTTTGATCCTTTACAATTAGAATTTCAGACTATGATCCTGACAGGTTGGGTCTTGAAGGCTATCTGTATTTTGTTATTTTGACATTTTCATTTCGCACTGTAGTGAATGACTCAAAGTTTCTGATACTCTTTAAAAGGGATTTGTAAATAAGTGAGAAATTAATTTTATGTATTTGAGTTGAGTTGAAAATCAACATTTTAAAAAAATTTTTTGATCCCCTGCTGATTTTGTACATTTGCCCAATGACAAAGAAATGATCAGTCTGTAATTTCAATGTATTTGAACAGTGAAGAGTTACAGACACAATAAACTGGCAGCAGTACACAACTACAGAGTTGTAAAGTTATTTTAAAGAGTAAAAACATATGCCTGAAAGTATGACAACATCCTGAGTTCATTGTTGAGTTTGTAAAGGTAAATAGTTGATTTACACTCTCATGTTTTTACGTGTTATTTGGTCGTGATGCCAATGCTAATTTCCATTAACTTGTCTATGGCAATTCCCATTATATGTTAGCATCAAGCTAATAGACATCGTGCTAATTATCTTCCACATTTTTAGCGGTGTTGGCAGTTATATTCTCTGTTCTCAATCTTTCATACTTGGATTTATAATAACTCAAATATGCTTTTGAGGTGAACATGCAACTGCACAAAGAATTTTTGTCTCTCATTTGAAGAATTGTGTGTGTGTGTGTGTGCGTGTGTGTTTGTGTGTGTGTGTGTGTGTTTGTGTGTCAGTCCAGTCTCTGGGTATTGAGGAGTCTGTTGGCTTGAGGTAAGAAATTGTTACACAGTCTGGTTTGAGGACCTGGATGCTTCAGTACCTTTTTCCTGAACATATTTTATAAATTAAATATGTTAAATATCGCCTGGCAGATGTAGATTTGTAAATTTAATGTGGTTAATGTGAAGTTGTGTTAATCGCTCAGTATTCTTTGTTTGCTGTTTCCTCCAGCTGCATGTTTTCACAAATGTTGTTTGTAGCTGAGGTTTACCAACAAGTTGTTAAATTGAGTCTCTTTCATCTTCTGTGGTTTTAGAAATTTTATATGTACCATTTTACTGTTTTTGTACAGCCTTTCACTGACTCTGTGTCACTGTGCTGCAGAGCACAAAGATAGAGTGCAGAATCTGAGAGCTTTAGACCTCTGATAGTGAGTTCAGTAGAGTCTCTGCTCGTTTTTGTCTCTAATCGATGATCATCAGGAGTGCTCTCATCAGCACTATCTGACCTTGCGCCTTTATACAGTAAATACTGTGGTGCGCTGTTAGGATATTGTTTGTACCAGTAAAGATAAATGTCTTCACTGCTTGTCTCATATGAACATTTCAGAGTAACAGTCTCTGTTTCTTTCCTGACAATGTTGGCATCTTCATCTGTTGGTCCAATTTTATTTGCAAAACTGCCTGGTGTGAAAAGAATATAAAAAAATATGTAAGTGGAATAGTTTTTTTTAAACCAAATATTGACTTAAAAAATCAATAAATGACTAGATGAATAATAGAAAACATGGTCATTAATTAATGCACTGAATTAATTAAATATTATTGTAATAATGAGGTCTGTTAATAAATTGATAAAAATGAATTACCTGTAACTAGAGTGAGAATCAGTGGTATGTATCTCACTATGTACAGTAAGTTGTATAGTTGATCCATTTCTGAACACAGCTCTGTGAGGATTCTGTATAATAGTGATGTATGTGCTGAACTTTACACGTCTCTAGAAGGACACACCCAGGAAGTGATGCTGTTGGAGCATAATTTTACACAGATCATCACTTCACAGTATCAGTGACAGTGAACTGAGTCACTAATACAACACAGAACTATTCCACTGTTGCTGATCAACCCACTGCATCTGACTTCACCTATTAAACACATCTTTTGGAGTTAGAGGTCAGGGCTGTGTCTCAGGAATCTAACAAAAAATGACACAATATCTGACATTTCCAAGTTTTTTCTATTTTATTTGGAGTAGAAATTGGAATAGAAAAGCTATACTTGTATTCAGGCTGTATAGGTAACAAGAGGTTTTGTGTTTTTGTTAGCTGATAATTCTGAACTACTGTATGAGTGCAGCATTTGACTCTGCAAGCTACTGTTATAAACAGACATAGCTAATGTTAGCTTACTAGCTAGCTATCCTCAGTTATATCAGGGAACAAACAACTCCTGTTCAGTCTTCTGCAAGAGTCTCCTCATGATGAGGACCAAAAGAGAGCAAAATAAAATAAATACATGGAAGTTTGCTGATCTTATGGCAGACTGTTGTATGTAATGAATTACTGTAAAATATTTACTATGATAATGCATTTAAAAACTAACAACAGTCAATTTAAGCAATTATTTAATGTACATTTGATTTTTTTTAGTATATTAGGACTCCAAAAAGACTATCTATAGTGGAGAGATGTACAATAATATCCTGTTCATGAGTTTATTCTGCTGTGTGAGTTTATTTCACTTGAAAATTGTGAGAGTCAAAAACTAGCAGGGTTCCTGATTTAAAGGAATGTAAATTATTGAGTTTAAGCAGTTTATCTACCTTCAATATAACAAAACTGTGTCAGTGTTTTTGTACAGTAAGATGTAAAAAAGGAACTCAGGTTTAGATTTTGGATGTTGTTTGTACCATTGTAGGCTGTTTACTGCACCACTGAAGTCTTTGTAGCTGCAGGACAGAGTAACATCATCACCTTCATCTACAACTTTATGAGGGAAACGTGGCTTTATTGGATTTGCCATGGAGTCACCTGTCATAGAGAAGAGAACATAATCATTTTTATTTTTCAGTTATATAACTCATATTATACTTTTTCTTAACATCATAAAGGCTAATTAATCATTAATGTAACACTTCCTTTCTGAGAAGGTCAATGATAACTTACCTAATGAAAGCCACAGACACATGAATATAACAGTGAACATGATGAATGGTGTTAGTAAAATGACAGTATTCTGAGGTCTTTCTGTACTTTATTATATTAACATTTCAGAGGTTCATGAAGCTCCACCCCTCAGCATCATATGACAGTGTCACCAGTTTTACTGACAGATTCTTTACTGCATCCTGACATTACATTCAGTCTCACATGTGGAACAAGACATTTATCATTCATCTAATAATTAAGGTTTTACATATTATACCAGGGGTCTCTAACTCCTTATTGGACTCAGTCAAATATCAAGTGGTTTAGACAATCAATAATTCAATTAATCAATTAATTAATTGTTTGTGTATTTATGTGACTAACAACATTACACTTAAATGTGTTCATTTATTGTCTTTTATCTGAAAGCATTCAATGTTAAAATAATTTCATTAGGTAAAAAATAAAAATCCACATCATAGGTACAAAATCTACAATGTTGAGTTTGTTGAACATTTCCTGATAGAGACATGGTTACAGAGTGACAGCAGCACATGTTTATTAGTGGCTGGGTTTATTGTTTTATTCTGCCTCCTTGTGGAACAACAGAAACTGGCGCTGTTTTCTGAATATTTTCATTCAATTACTCTCAATAGATGATTTTAATGTAGAATAAAGTTAATTTCTAAATTTATTCAGTAGGACAGATTAGCCAGGATACCACTGGATAAATGGATAAATGGTAATTGCTAAATTTTGTATAGCTAATATTCATTCATTACATTCTGTTAAAATCAACTTCAATTACTTTATAAAACCTTATAAAAGTATGCATGTAACATGTACAGTTCTTTTTGTTATTGATCTAGACATCACTCTGCTTCAGTAAAGAAATTAAATTCCCTAATGTCTTGTCTTTTGTTGTGTATGGAACACGGGAGCCTGTGTTAGCTACACACACCATTTTATTCTTTTTTAATTTTTTTATTTTGTGTATTATATCACTTTATGGATTCATTATCTTTTCTTTCTCTTTTTTGTGTTATTTTGTTTAGCTTGTTAGGAGGTTTTGTTTTCTTTTTGCTCTCTGGATCTTCATAAAGCTTCTTGAAGCTCCACCCTGCAGTATCACATGACAGGGCTGATTGTTGATTCTTACATTTGAATCCAGGATTTATTGAATTTATTTTTTGAATGAAAAATTTTTTTGCAACTTGCAAATCTTAACATCATAAAGGTTCATGAAGCTCCACCCCACAGCATCACATGACAGTGTCAGCAGTGTGGCTTTACATTCAGGAGTGAGGTGGACTGGAAGACTCTAACAACACAAGGTTAAAGGTAGTTACATATGAAAAATACAACATTAGTACAACTGCACTAGAGATTTTAAAAACAGTTGTGGAGAGTTGTTTTATGTGAGCTGGTATATCTGAAATTATATCTACTACTGAGATGAACCATGGCAGGGGTTAAGATAATATTTGTGCAGTATGTATGATAGAAGTAGAGGTAGAGCCTATATCACAGAGGGTTTATTGTGAAAAGTATGTGAAAAGAATGTGCAGGTTTATATGCTGCTCTAGTATTCGGCCCATCATAAGATAACTGAGTTCACCATCTTTGTGTTCATCAAGGAGAAAACCCTTAAGACACAAAGAAATGTTCACAGACAAAAAGAAGCTTGAGTCTTCAAAAAGAGTATTTAAACTTTGCACTTCATATATTTATAAAGGATTTTTTCTCTGTAACACTGTAATACATTGTGTTAGTTTTTGCCTCTTCAAGGCAGTGGTGGTGAACTTGCTGTTGTTCACTGCAACAAACTCAAAAGATTCAGTGCTGCCTTCCATGATATAGTGTTGGTATATTGTATATTGTAAAATTCTGCTGTGATGATTGAACCAAGCTTTTACTTTTTATTTCCAGGTTATCAAGGAATATGGAATAGTATCATCAGTGTATAAAGATGTATACCTGACTATCTGAGTAAAGTGTCTGGAAGAGGCTCGGAGGCAACATCCACAAAGTTGTATATATTTTCTGGTAAGGATCCTCAGTGGTGGATAGATAGACTCTAATCATCTTTCTAGTGGTTTTCATTATCTTCCATAGAGTCTTCTGCTCTGACATGGAGTGCAGTTTAATATTAAACAGCTGAATAGTTTCACATGATGCTATCAATATTTCCCTGAATGTAATGATGAGGATGATAGAGAGGGGTCTGCTCTCCTATCTCTACATGAAATTAAGACACTTCTGGGATTTTCTGGCTCAGATAAGATCCTATGTGATGCACCATAAAAACTGTCATCACTGTGATGCCAACAGTCATGTATTTTTTAACCTGTGGATTGTTGCTTTTACATGGCTTTAAGCCTCTTCTTCTTCTTTCTGCATGTAGACTCATCAGAGCATCTAAAGAAATCCACAAGAAGATTGAATACCAAAATAAGGAAAAGCTACTTTTAAAAGTTATATTAATAATCCCTCTCTAAACCAAATATTATACAATTAATGAATGCAAAATGTTTAACTAATTTTTACTTTGAGCTCAGGTTTCTCTCATTTCCAGTGTTGCCAAGAAAAGCTATAGATCTCTGAACAGGATAAAGTGGTTAATGAAGCTTAAAAAACAATTAGCTATCTCCTAATAATCCAACATTTGTCAAACTATAATATATAAATGAACCCTTTATAAATTGCAAGAGAGACAGAATTCGCCAAAAATAGCATGTAAATAGCAGCTCAACATCATCAGTAGAACTGCTTTCAATATAACAAAACTGTGTGAAAGTTTTTGTACAGTGCAGCTGGATTTCCTGTCACTGTGGGCGCCAGAGCACAGTAGTATAGAGCAGAGTCTGATACAGCAGCAGAGGAGATGATCAGATCCACTTGTTTATCATCAGCTTTAGCAGACATTCTTGGGTCAGTGTTGGAAATTAGATTTCCTTTTTGGTCAACAATAAGAAGGAACTCAGGTGTAGATTTTGGATATTGCCTGTACCAGTGCAGGTTGTTTCCTGTAGTAATGCTTGGTTTATATGTGCAGGACAGAACAACATCATCACCTTCATCTACAAATTTATGAGGGAAATCTGGCTCTATTGAATTTGCCATGGAGTCACCTGTCATAGAGAAGAGAACATAATGTTTTTAATCTTTAAATAATCAACAGGAAATACTTAAGTCAGACCCACACTCTACATTTTCACACTGCATCACCACACAGACTAATATTTAATATAATATAGTTAATATTTCTGCAATAACAAAAAGTCAATGTTAACTCACCTAGTGAAAGCCACAGATACATGAATATAACAGTGAACATGATGACTGGTCTTAGCTCAGTGAAAATAGTGGAGATCTTTCTGTAATCTAATATGTTAACACCATAAAGCTTCAAAATTGCTCCACCCCACAGCATCACATGACAGTGTCACCAATGTTGTTGTCAGATTGTTGATTCTTACTGAAACATCCTGGCTTTACATTCAGCCTCATATGGGAAACCTGTCCAGAGCACATTTAAGTAAACACATACTGAAAGCAGGAAATTAATGTATTTATGTTATTTTACATATGTTAGTGATATCTCTAAATTAGAGAAAGTTTGTATAAACACCAGCAGGCAGATTAATGTTAGAAACACTAAGTGGAAGAGAATATGGTTTATTTAAGAATGAGGAAGAAATGAGTATTTTCCCTTGGTAATTAAGGTTGAATTAATCCCTTATTTCTCAGCTCTAACAGTTAAATCTGAAAAATAAAACTTTCCTGTACTCACAATAGCATAAGAAGAAGAGAAAGAAGAATAAAGGCACATTCACATATAAGTTTCTAGTTTTTAATGTTTCTGACACAGCAGGTGCCAAAGAAATGACATTAGATGATTATTTATTCTTATGACAGTTTAGTGTTAAGTGGACAGTTGTGTTGTTTAATCAGAATGATATCTCTGAAATTATCTTAGGCACTAAGAGTAACCAGGGCAGGGGTTAGGATATTATATCAGCAGTATGTATGATAGAAGAACAAGTATACTCTATGTCTCAGAGAATGTGAGCAGGTTGTGTGGTGCTCTGGTTCTTGACCAACATTAAGATAAGTGACTGCGCCATCTTGTGTTCACTGAAGAGAAAAACCTTAACACCAAAAAAATTGTTTTTGAACTTACCAAATATGTGCAGAAATATAATTGAAAAAAAAAAAAATTGTTTATCTCTCTCTCTCTCTCTCTCTCTCTCTCTCTCTCTCTCTCTCTCTTTCACACACACACACACACACACACACACACACACACACACAGCCATTTGCTCACCCATTCACACCTAGGGGCAATTTAACATTATCAATCAATCTACTTAGACTAGCATTATTTAGATATTACTTCAAACTTGTTGCAAAATATACACTAATAATATTAAAAATTAGATGATTGTTCACTAAGTGGCAGTATACAGTATCTCACAAAAGTGAGTACACCCCTCACATTTTTGTAAATATATGGCAACCTGTAGCTCTGGTGAACTCCATGCCCAAGAGGGTTAAGGCAAAGCTGGAAAATAATGGTGGCCACACAAAATATTGACACTTTGGGCCCAATTTGGACATTTCCACTTAGGGGTGTACTCACTTTTGTTGCCAACGGTTTAGACATTAATGGCTGTGTGTTGAGTTATTTTGAGGGGACAGCAAATTTACACTGTTATACAGGCTGTACACTCACTACTTTACATTGGAGCAGAGTGTCGTTTCTTCAGTGTTGTCACATGAAAAGATATAATAAAATATTTACAAAACCGTGAGGGGTGTACTTACTTTTGTGAGATACTGTATGTCCATGTGTCCATACAGCCCTAAAACATCAGGCATGTGTGGCTTGGGGTGCAGTCAGAATTCTAATTCATCCCAAAGTGTTGAGTGGGTTTGAGTTCAGGGCTGTGTGCAGGTAACTCATTTTATTCCACACCAAACTTGTAATAAACATCTTCATTGAGCTGGAACATGTTTTTGTAAGAATATAAAAACATCCTATACAATCGTGCAGCAGTTTGGAGAATGCCCACATACTGGTGTGATGGTTAGGTGTCCACAAATATAGCCATATTGTACATATTCAGGACTTTGTTAGAATTAGTATTGTTGTAATAATGTTGTAATAATTGGTTGTGCATGTCAATAAAGAAACATATGTAAAAATATGTTAATATAAATACTGAACCCTTCTCAATATCTCAGTACCTCAGGTTATGTACTCTCCTTTCATACATATGCATACTTGTACCCTTTTTTAAAGGGCTACTGCAATATAAGCAGGACATTCATAAAGCTGCAACAAAATGTTCCCAGTTATATATTTGTTTGAAATCTAATTTGTTCAAAGCCAATATTAAGGTATAACTTGTACTCAATTCACAGACAGATTAAAGTGCACAGTAGAATTGAACATTTTATTAGGTAGAATGTGTGTGTGTGTGTTCAGTGATTGTTTGCAGTCTGAATGGCCCTGGGGAAGAAGCTGTTTGTAAGTCTGGTGGTGTGAGACTTTGTTGACCTGAAGTGCCACCCAGATGGCAACAGGTCAAACAAGTGATGAGCAGGATGTGAGGAGTCTCCTGTGATGGCCTTGATTTTGCTGAGGCAGCAGGACCTGGACATGTCATCCAGGGAGGGCAGAGGGCAGCCGATGATTTTTTGAGCTGTTTTTCACCCTCTGCACAGTTTGTCTGTCCTCATCTGTGCAGTCTGCGTACCACACACCCAGACAGTATGTCAGTGTGCTCTCCACAGAGGTCTATAAGTGTTGAGCCCTCGGGTAGCGTGGCCGAGTGGTCTAAGGCGCTAGATTTAGGCTCCAGTCTCTTCGGAGGCGTGGGTTCAAATCCCACCGCTGCCAGCTGAGCCTTTTCAAGGCAGTGGTTGTGGGCTCTGGCACCACAAAGGCTTTACAGGGGTTGTGGCTCCTGTGCCTTCTGCAAATTTGCTTAAGAGTTGCCATTAGCTGGCTGTCTGGCTGCAAAAAAAAAAAAAGAGCTCGCACGGTACCGGAGCCCCCAGACCCAGGTGCTGAAATAGCTCCCAGGGTTTGGCAACTGGTGTCAACGCCGGCTGCTCCGTTTCACACCTTGCTTTTTCAAACAGCAAGTCCAAACAACCACTCCTCTACGGAATTGTTGCGGTCTCTGTGGACATTTGGTCGTGGGTGCCCCAACTGCGCCTGACGAGGTGGCCGAGAGGTTAAGGCGATGGACTGCTAATCCATTGTGCTCTGCACGCGTGGGTTCGAATCCCATCCTCGTCGCTTGTGTGCCCTTTAACCTCCTCTTTACCACAACTCTTGCACGCGCAATGCATCGGAGTGCTAGAGGGGAGTGAGAAAAGCTAGCCCTGGGTCTAGGTGTTTCGCAACCGTGGGCTGTATTTCCATGTTGGTTGGACACAGATGCTGCAAGGCTGACGGGTCGCCACTGGAGATCCATGCAGATCAATGCAGTGCACGGTCCCGAAGACAGCGGCCCGGATCGTGCGCCTTTATATATCTCATCAAAACCAGGTGAAATATCTAATTGGTCTAGATTAACTGAGTGTGTTAAAGATATTAGAAATTGGATGGCCGAAAATTTCCTATCATTAAACTCTGACAAAACGGAGATATTACTTATTGGCCCAAAAACTAGTACACAGAAGCTCTCACAATTCAGCTTGCACCTAGAAGGATGCACTGTTACTACTAGCTCAACAGTGAAAGACCTGGGTGTAATATTAGACAGCAACTTATCCTTTGAAAACCATATTTACAATATCACAAAAACAGCCTTCTTCCATCTTAGGAATATTGCCAAGCTTAGGAACATTTTATCTGTATCTGATGCAGAAAAGCTAGTTCATGCATTCATGACCTCCAGACTGGATTACTGTAATGCATTACTAGGTGGTTGTCCTGCATCTTCAATAAACAAGCTACAGTTAGTCCAGAATGCAGCCGACAGAGTTCTTAACAGATCAAGAAAATATGATCATATAACCCCAATATTATCATCCCTGCACTGGCTACCTGTTAAGTTTAGAATTGACTATAAACTAGCTCTACTCACATACAAGGCTCTAAATGGTTTAGCTCCCACCTATCTATCCAGTCTTCTAACACATTACAATCCACCACGCTCTTTAAGATCACAAAATTCTGGACTTCTAGTAGTTCCCAGAATATCAAAGTCCACAAAAGGAGGTAGAGCGTTTTCGTATTTAGCTCCAAAACTCTGGAATAGTCTTCCTGACTGTGTTCGGGGCTCAGACACAGTCTCCCAGTTTAAATGTAGACTAAAGACTTATCTCTTTAGTCAGGCATACATCTAACACTTCCCATAACCTTGCACTCCAGTACATCTGATTAAATGCACATTCAGCTAGTACTGCTAATATTATGAACAGCAGCTACGCTAATGCTGTTCCATTGTTTCCTTTCTTCTACCCATCCCGAGGCATACAGAGACTGTGCCGGCTCCAGTGGCATCCGGAGATGGACCAGCTCCAGCCGGGTTCTGCTTGTGAGGATTGGGATATTCAAGCAGCGCCATGGACAACAACCTCCTTATTGATTCACATAACACTATACACATGCTGTATCTGCATCACACAATTGTCACCCAAATGAGGATGGGTTCCCTTTTGAGTCTGGTTCCTCTCAAGGTTTCTTCCTCATACCATCTAAGGGAGTTTTCCTTGCCACAGTCGCCTCAGTCACCTCAGGCTTGCTCACTTGGGATAACATCTAGGACTGTTTATCTGTTTGTCTGTTCATATGTTTGTTGTTTTCTGATGTGGTTTCTCATGTAAAGCTGCTTTGAGACAATGCTCTTTGTTAAAAGCGCTATACAAATAAAATTGAATTGAATTGAATTGATTGCAACAGACTGGGATGCAAGTTCATATCAGCAAACCTTGTCAACAAGAGCCTAAGCCTTTCAAACCTTTCCTGGGTTTGGATCTTGAATCACGTCTGGTAATGGAAGCATGCGTGGTACAACCATTGTGACCGCCTGCCAGAGTGCCTCTCTTTCCCGACCTGGCAGGCCTCCCTTGACCACAGCCCCACAACCCTCCAAGTGCATGGGTAGCGTCGCCAAAAAAAAACATGGTTATTAATTAATGTAATTAATTAACTGATTAAATATGATTGTGATAGTTAAAACTATTGATAAACTGATGAAAATGAATGACCTGTAACTAGAGTGAGAATCAGTGGTATGTATCTCACTATGTACAGTAAGTTGTATAGTTGATCCATTTCTGAACACAGCTCTGTGAGGATTCTGTATAATAGTGCTGTATGTGCTGAACTTTACACGTCTCTAGAAGGACACACCCAGGAAGTGATGCAGTTTTAGTGTTATTTTGTACAGATCACTTCACACAGTGTCAGTGACAGAAATCTAGAGTCATTATGGCTGGTTTTGTATTTCAAGATTCATCATCTATACAATACTATAAGCCTTTATCTGTTTGTGTGGTTTTTAAATTATTTGTACATTTATAAATAATTATGATAATTTGCTGTGGAAAATCATAGGAAACTGATCCAGATTTAAACAAAATCTCTCATAAGTAAATTTGCTGTGTCTATAACCAAAAGGTAATTAAATTCAGTTCAATTCAATTCAGTTCACTTCATTTTTATTTGTACATCACTTTTAACAATGGACATTGTCTCAAAGCAGCTTTACAGAAATACAGAAATTCAGAATAGAAATTACAAAGTTGAAAATTAACTTTACCCCTAATGAGCAACTCTGAGGCAACAGCGGCAAGAAAAAACTCCCTGAGACGATATGAGGAAGACTCAAATGTGAACCCATCCTCATCTGGGTGATACCAGAGAGTGTGATTATGAATAAATTACCTTCTAATTGTATATTATCAAACATTAAAAGCAGCAGAGGAGATGATCAGATCCACTTGTTTAGTTTTATCATCAACTTTAGCAGACAGACGTGGTGGCATAGGGTTTTACCTTTTACCCTCCTTTCTGAAAAGATCAATGATAACTTACCTAATGAAAGCCACAGACACATGAATATAACAGTGAACATGATGAATGGTGTTAGTAAAATGACAATATTCTGAGGTCTTTCTGTACTCTATTATATTAATATTTCAGAGGTTCATGTCTCCACAAAGTGTGACACTCTCCATCCCGCTCCCTGTATTCCAGAGAGAGGCTCCAGGTTGGAGCTTTAATTTTCAGAGGTAATTACAGTGGGATTTGAACCTCCTTGGACCTCTGGAGAAACAAGCTTCCAAGCGAGAACCAAGGCAGCAGTGCAAGTTTCCATTAGTTTTATCCCACCCACTCTCTTCCATGTAAAACCAGGGCGCGTCTGGGATTTGAACCCGGGACCTCTCACACCCGAAGCAAGAATCATACCCCTAGACCAACGAGCCAGGTCGTCCCTGTTCGGCTGGCTGTGTGCCAATGGAGGTTCACTGTACTCTGTAACTCTCTGTGACCTTCCAGTTCATATGGACTGGGGTCCGAGTAAAAGGAACTCGGTTACACAAAGTCAAGTTAACAATAAAGCGAGGCTCCTGTGGGATTCGAACCTTTTTGGAATGCAGACGCTAAGTGTGAACCAAGTAAGCAGCTCTTGCCATTGGGCCAAATATGTCATTAATCTCGGTGGACATGAAGATCAAAATCAATTCTTGTAGAACAAGCTTGCTTTAGTGTCAGGTGGAGGTTTCAGTTTAGGTCAAGTTTACAGGATTGTAGCTTCTTTGCTGGAAACTGTACTGTTGCTCCAGTATAGCTTGGTGAATATTATGAGGCTTCAAGTAGTTTCTGTGATATTTGCAGTAAGTTTAAAAATGATTCCAGTTGGTAATAAAATTGAATTAGCTGGTTGCTAAAGAAACTCAGGTGGCTGGTGGGGTATGGTTTGGTAACTGTGACAAGGTCTCATCTGTTCGATAGGGTGACACTAGGAAGCTGTAATGGAGTCCCATGTGGTTGCTATGGATTTTAAAAAATATTTTAGTATGATTTCTGTCATTTACAGGGTTGTTACTGTAGTCTTAGATTTCTGTTCTTGGTGAACAGGAATGAAACCCCATGTGGTCTTTAGCTGTTGTAGCTCATCTACCTCAAGAATTGATTATGGAGCACTATTTGAGTAGAGCTTATTTATTTCCTGATTGTGTGATGGAAACTGTGTTTTTATTTTCCACAATTCATATTCTTAGTTATACATACTTTCAGGTATCCTGTAATTCTCAAAAATATATTAAAGACCCTGCAAAGACACACATGATGAACACATTAAATCTCATGCTCAGTAAAACAAACAAACAAGCAAACAAACAAACAAATAAATTAAAAAAAAAAAAATAAGTCAAATCAGCTGCTTGTCAAAAAAGTTTACAATATCCACATTTTCCAGCATGTGATCTTTACACTGTCATTAAGTAAATAAACCATCAAACCTGCCACTATTGTTTATGAGAACTGCACTTAATACTGCAGAGTGAGTGAACATGTGGCTTCTTCAAACACACACCTAACTTTTCTATCTGTATTTGGATTCACTTAGAATGTTTTGTCTATTCAATTCAAATAAAGTATTCATATATGGTTATATACATACATTTCTATTGGATCAATAATCAGAATGCTGATGTTATGCATAGCTTCCAGTCTTTTCTTCTTATTGTGATTCTTTAACTCTTTCATGTTTGAGGTCTCTGTAGGTTTTTGGACAGTGAAGTTGACTTTCCTGTCACTGTGGGCTGCAAGGCGCAGTAGTACAGTGCAGAGTCTGATACTGAAGCAGGCGAGATCTCCAAATCCACACGCTTCAGACTCTTATGAACTTTAGCAGACAAATGAGGATGAGGAGTATCACCTGTCTGATTCCCTCCCGATTCCGTCAACAGAACGAGGAATTCTGGTGCTGCATTGGAATATTGTCGATACCACTGTAGATTGTTCATAGAAACACTGCATTTATAATCACAGGAGAGTGTAACTGCTTGCTCCTCTTTACCATAGACAGCAGAAGATGTTGGAGTAATGCTGTCCTGTGTGCTCTCACCTGAAGAGGACATTTATTTCAGAATATTATCATTTTATATTATACAGTATACATACAGTACATGCTTACAATCTAAAACACTCACACATGGAAACATTTCTTTATTAGTTATAAAACATTTAAACATGATATATGGGGATATATAAAATATAAGCTTACCTATGAACATGGTAAAAAACAGAAACATACAGAAAACCATCATGTTTTAATTTCCTCTGTTCTTCTGAAAGTTTCCTTTTTATGTTATTGTAAATGTCAAGTTTCCTTCTACTCTGTCTTCAGTGAAGCATCTAAGCATTTCTTGTGTACAAAGCCTCAACTGTAGCTTCCCTCTGTTTTAACCAATCAGAGTGCAGGATTTGCCGCATTATGTAAAATACACACACATGTTCTAAAAGAATTTAATGAGCAAAAGATTCATATATTTAGTTCCTGTATTTCCTATTTCTATGAACTTAAACCTTTTCTAATCTACAAAATATATTGTTGCAATTACAAACAATTCTTATTGTGAAATTAAATTCTTCAGCAGATTTATAGTACACCCTTAAAGTCTAAACAAAACACCAGAGGTACTGTAGTGATTGATAGGATTTGAAAAAAATTCCCCATAAAATTATAACAATATAAAACCCCTAACAAGGTGGTGTTTGAGAGCATGTGCACAAATACATAAGCATCTTGTATTAAGCTCAAGATTCTGCAGTAATTCAAGTGTTTCAGTCGGACTGCACTCCACACACCATGTATCTGTGCTGAAGCTTTGTTCAGGTTTAATGTTCATGGCTACTTTAACACTCCACATGGTTCTGTTGTGTCCAGGTCCAATCAGGTTCAGTTCTAGAGTATTTTCATGTCATGTACTGCCATCTGCAGGAGCTGAATTTAAATAGACATATACATTATTTACATCAAGAACCATCAATATATTTTAAAACAAAAGTATTGCTCACCACGCTGGGAATAGTTCACAGTTTCAATTCACAGATTCATTTGGAATCATTACAGCATTTCAGCATATCAGAACACAAGAATAACCCGTCTTTTTCTTTTTTATCTGTATTTCTGACATTAACCTAGACAAAAACAAGTCCTCAGATTCAGCATCCTTAAAGAGACAAATTTGCTGGTGTGATTGTGATTATTGTCCTTTAATATGACCCAGTTTCAGCACAACATAAGCTCATGGACAGTCTTACATTTGTCTCAAGAATATTCTAATATAAAGTGGAGATCATCAATGTCCAAATGATTAAAAGTTTTCTAGAGCCTGTGGCTGCAAAACAACCAAATCCTCACCCCTCCACCAACATGACACTTGGTATGAGGTGTTTGTTGTGATAAACTCTGTTTGACCTTCACCAAACATGAAACTATGAATAATGATTAACCATCAGTACAAAAAAATATTGTTCCTGAATTTGTTAAGATGCTGCCATTTTTTTGGAGAGAAAGGGTTTCTTCCTCTCACCTCCTCCATGAAAGCCATATGTGGAGGCAGGACTGAGGTGGAGCACAGGTTTGTGAATGGAAGGTGGTGCAGGGAAGAGTAAGTGCTGTTTCCACAGGTCAGGGTCGTAACACTTAAGACCTGGGAAATGCAACTGTGAATGGATTTTTGCTGATCCATTTAAAATTTGACAGACATTGTACATCCATTTAACTGAAAATACAAATGTTAATACACAATTTCCATTTTCATTTCATTTTCACTCAATCTTGATGAATTTCATTATGATCAATAAAAGGAAAGCACATTTGACTAACACTTTCCTTATTCATCCATTTTAACTTCTTGTAACTATACAATGGAATTATGGTCTGGAGTGCTCACATTTTGTTCTGGATCTTAGTTCACATTTGGTAAAGTAACATACATTTATACACACAGGTATAATAAACACATGAAAGAATAAATAAATGTATGAATGGAAAATAAATTACAGGATATATAATTATAGGATATTGTTTGTACCAATAAAGCAGAATGTTGTCTCTGCTTCACTTATATGAACATTTCAGAGTAACAGTGTACTGAATAAACAAAAAGTAACCATGTGCCTTTATCATGAATTAAAGTTTAAACCTAATGTCATGTATTGGAGTTGAGTTGAAAATCAACATTTTATATATATACACATATCTTGATGTATAGAAATGATCTGACCGAGGCTGTAATAGATGCAAATGAAATACTTTATTAGAGTTAGGATAGGAGGATGATGAGAGGAGGGTTAATATTGGTTGAAATGACAAACACAGATAATTCATTAACACTAAACCTGGAAATGTAACGAGAAAGCAATTATTTCTAGTGAGAATGATAAAATGCTACACAGGCTACAACTGACTGTGCAATTCTGGTCCTAAAGTCCTGGGATCGTTGTGCAGACCTGTCAAGGGGAAAAAGAAGAGAGATATTTTAATATGTGACAATTGAAATGTTACAAAATCAATTAATACTCATCTGTGGAGCGCTTGAGCAATGTAGGGACAAAATATGAACTGTAACAAAGTATGGAATGGGAACTTGTGCAATAAATTGTGTGTTTGTGTGTGTGTGTTGTGTTGGTGGGTACTGGGAAGGTGTAGAAGTAAGGGAAGGACATTGCCAAGAGTCTCTCCAAAGTCTTCACCATCTTCTTCTCGACATGCTGCCCGAGGAGATGCCTAACCGTGCTGGCTAAAGCTGGCGGGTCGGTGTAGAGCTCCAGGGGCTGAGAGAACAGTACCACAAAAAGGCCTGTAAGCTGATCCTATCAACAAATTACACAAACACAAATCCAGTGTAATGTCACTGTCTTAGAGACACAATGCTGACCATTTGTGTAACGTGGCATCAGAAGATATTTGAACACTTACAATAAGCACTGTGAAGTAGATCTTTGCTCCAGGCTCCCGAACGTCTACATCCCACTTGATGAGCGCAAGCAGGCGCTCCGAGAGTCCTCCCTGAACCTTTAGGAAAGGGAGACGACAAGCTCTGTTAATTCCAGGGTTTAAAATATGGGAAAACAAAATGAAATAAAATAGATCCTGTTCTCAAACTGCATTCAAGCATCGCTTTTAAATCTCCCGATAAGACGCTTACTGGCTGAGGCGTTAAGCCCTTCCTGAAGTATCCGCAGAGAAGCAGCTCGTAAAACACGTCCACGAGGTTGTAGTGGTAGGCCTGCAGAGAGCAGAAAAGTTACAAAAAGAAATTAACTTTACATAATGGAGCCCTAATGGAGTTCTCTATTATCAAAGTCTTTCAGATTTAAACAGCTGTCATGTTACACAGGCATTCATAAGCTTACACAGGACCCGGAGAGCTCTGCTTTGATGGAGTCCCGATGAGAAGGAGTCCTCAGGAACCGAATCGGAGCCACGGAGGCCAGCTGTACGCCAACTGCATCCTGTTAAAACGTAAAGAAAACAAAAAAATCTCTGTAATTCACTTATGGTGTTCTAGATGGCTACTTAATTTACACCTTAACACGAAGCAGGATGTAAGCCTAAACATGTCCTGTTCTCCAAAAAAGATGATGTACTGTACATTTCCTCCCGCCGCCCCATCATAAGTGCTTCTTCTCATCGCAGTTTCATAATAACACATCTAACATTCTGTCACGTTCCTTACAGTAAAAACAGCTTGAGTAAAATAAAGGAAAGGTTTGTTTACCGGTTAAAAGGTTTGCATTACTCATTACGATATTTATCTTAAACGTCAGAGAGACCCTGATGTTTCTAGTGTTTTTTTTGTTCTGCTGTAGGTACTTGTGCTCTGAGACTCTGGGACTCAGAGACTGAGGGAGATGTCTGTTGTTCTGTCTCTGCAGGAAATTGAATCGCTTTTGGGATTTTCTGGCCCAGAAAAGATCCTAGGTGATTTGCACCCCCATACCTGGAAGCTTTCAGTTTAGCCAAGAATGGCATTCAAGCCCAGATTGTCTCCCACTACCTGGACAACTGTGAACTTAACAACACCATGAAATTCGGGGGTATCAACAGTGATGCCATCCCTCTCAAGACACCTGATCTCTTCAACAATAGGGCACAGCACTGCATCAAGACCATAGGTTGAATTGCATTATCTGATTTGAAAACTGCTAGAAGGAAGTGTGACCGTAAACTTGATAGCAGGTCTGGTGGCAAGCTCTTCATGATGAAATATATAAATCCTAACTTGTGAATCCCAGTCTTCGATCCAAGGGGATTGACAGTTTCACAGTCATCACTATAGAGCAGTAGCAGAACTGAAACCTCAAGAATAGTGGATACGTTTTACAAAACTCCCCATCAAAGACATCCTGAAGTGCATCACCCTCTCTCTGCTGCCATTCTATCATGGCCTTCAAAATACCAGGAATTTCAAGTAGCTTGACAAGAAGGCACTGTAGTGGAATACGCTGATAGGAATCAGGAACTGCAACTTGTCGGACAGTGCCAGTGGTGGAATCCCATTGCTGTACATAGGAAACCCCAGGCAAAAACTCCTCAACTGGCTGAATAAAGTTTCCTGATTTAGCAAAATACTGCATCTGTTTATAGTCTGTTTCCAGTTCTCTGAAAGGCTCAGCTGCAAGAGCATGAGCTCTTCTACTTTTGGGCTTTGATCAAGACCAAACTGACTAAATAACGACATAGTCTGCAATTGTAGTCTGCTCACAATATCGAAGATTAAACTAGAGGTCTGTTGTACCACAAAGTTTAAGTTAGAAAATGTCTGGGCAGATCTAGACTTCAGATTAGCTAAAAAAAAAAAGGGTCACCCATTCGATAATGTCCTCTTGCTGTAGTTCATCCCATTCATCCTCAACTTCCTGTCCTAACTCCTCTTCGGCATTAAGTTCATCATCAGGCTGGGCCAGCTGTTCGAGAGGCTCATCAAGAATCTGTTCAACTTGGTTTTCATGCTGCTCACTAGGTGTCTTCTGTAAGACTTGATGTAAGAAAAAGTTCTGCCACAACCATTTTCACTACATTGGAAATATGTTGATGAACTGTTTATATGGTGTACTGCTTGTAAATGTTTAAAGATACTCCTGACATCCCCAGGAATTTGCCTTTTACACCAAAAGCAAACATATGCCTTGGGAACGTTTAAAAAATGATCTGCTAAAATAATAGTGCAAAAAGTGGGGAAAATTAAGCCCTTTCCATCTGCAGTGACCGTAACTACTTACAAATTCTCTGAAGTATTTCATGAACTTTAGCCTTGGGCCAATTTTTGGGATTATGCAGTTGATGGTCCCCTCATCTAAAAGCAGAAAGCTTTCTTCATCTATTGCCTGATCTGAAAGACAAAACGACACAGAACACAAAGACATCTTGTCAACATTAAAATCATGGAAGCTAGTTATAATAATAATAATAATAATAGTTATAATAATATTGTCATAACTCGGGAGAAATGCGGGAGAATTTTGATCACGGAGTAAATGGGGAGAGGGTAACGTTAATAGCTATTGTCAGCTAGAGTCAGCTAAACTATCAAGCTATATAGCTCAGACCAGGCTGAAAGTTCGAGTGTAACGTTAACACGGTAACAGTAATAAATGTTACAAACACAATGATAATTTTTTCTGTCATATGTGACTTAAGTGGGAGAAAATGTGTATACAGACCTTGTATTTAGCATTATTTTCGCTTAAATGCATGAGGGAGATGAACCGTCAGCGGTGTTGGAGCCCAAAAGAGAAGACACGAAGTTGACACAGCTGTTGAATACACCGCTGAACTTTGGGGGAGGGGCGGTCTTGTCTGTGATGTGTCAGCAGTCACTAGCTAACCCAACCCAAACCCAGCGGCTGGGTTACACAAAAAGTACCCAATTCTCTGTAAATAACCCAGAAAAATGACCCAACAGAGGCAACCCAGCATTTGGGTAGAAAAAATAACCCAGCATTTTTTAATGTATACAGTTAATCATGCTAAAGCTGGTGAATTTGATCAAATCTGTTGCTTCAGGTCTTAGCTAGCCACTGAGCTGAAATTTTCAAATTTTCAAGCATGCAGTTATAGCTTTTTTCATAACCTTATGTTAAATGTTAATTAAAAACAAAGTACCTGCTTCAGTAAATCCAAATACATTTTTTAAATCAGGGATGTCAAAAAACATAAGTTCACATTTATTAAATTACTAAACCTTTTAAACTATCAAAACTCTATCAACTTAACAAAAGAATATTAGTTAGGAGACCTGTGACCTTACTTAGTAAATTGAGTAAGTCAACTACTTGGGTTAAAAGTTGAGTTAACTCAAAAATGCTGTGCAGCAAGTTGCCTTAAAATTTTAAGTTGAGTCAACGTTGTATTTTTTACAGTGCAGTTGCTTTGGGAGTATAATGGTATAATGTGACCAAACTCTACTTAGCTACTTCCCATAAATTTTCCACTATAAAATCAAACATTTAAAACCAAGATTTTTTACCACAACTCTGCTCAAAACACATATCGGCTGTGATTACCTCCGACCAGATCTCAGGGTGCTGATATAACAGCATTCCCTTTTGTTTTTATATTGTTTAATATCTCACATAGTTAAAACATTTTAGACAATAAAAGCACATACTGCACTCATAAAATAAAGGACAATAAAATTCTTTACAAAGTGGTCAAAAGCAGAGCTTGCAAACACTGAACATTGTCTGTAAGTTTAGTACAGCTTTCCTAATTCAGTTCTCTTTAAAATTGTCTTCTAATAAAACTATTCTAAGACCAATTTAACATTAGGTAAACTTGACATTGTTCAAAACATCCTTATAGATATTTTTCTTTTTCAACAATTGGAAATCACTGAACTATCAATGTAGTACTGAAAAATTTCCTTTAGAGTTCTCTTAAAGACAGCTCTATTTACTCTAGCTCAACTCAGGAATGGTTTACCATGGGGGAAAAATCACATCATAGCAATGATTTTACTATTACTGCATCAGGCGATTTTTTAGTGATTGGATTTTAGGTTTGAGTGACTTGTGGCCAAGAGACAAAATCACTCTCTGTATGAAATCAAATGTGCTCTTCAGAGCTGCAGGATACTCTAAGTTTAGATCATAAATCAGTCCAAAGAGCAGACACATTGCTTGTGGAAGATTTTCCACATCATCCACAACCATGGTACCTTCCAAAATGATAGCTGTTGTTTTGGCATCAAGATGCAGGGAGTAGGGTAGTGTTGCAGTTGCAGAGTGCTCGGGAATCACCAGTCAAAATTCCAATTGCAATTTCGGACATTTCTTCATTGTCATCACAGTCCTAAAAACAGGGCATATAGCAAAAATAAGGTCAAAGTAAGACACAAAACATCTTTTAAGAGCATATACTCACAGTAAAATGTGAAACAAAATTAATAACACTACAATATGTCTAAATGTACAGGCCTTTTCAATCAGGACACAGCAGTGGATGCAGGAACGAATACAGACATTCAAACCACTGCATGAAAAGACAATAAATCAAACGGAAGGCCAGCTATATAAATTAAAACCTATTCTAAAACTCACAATTTGATATTTGAAAAGTTATCAAAATACATAATTATGGAGGAGAATTGACTGAATTTTTTAAAAATTTTTCTTTCTTTCAATCTAATCTCCTTTCTGTATTTTATATTTATTTTACTGTACTTTCTTACCTCTTTTACTGACTTCATCTCTGTTGCATCTGTCCTTTATTCTTCCTACCTGTCTAAATTTCCAACCTCCTGTTTATTGTCCTTCTTACTATTGTTTTCTTTCTTTTCTTTATGTATTATAAAATGTCTTCTTACTGTCTTTTTTTCTTAATTTATCTTTACTTTCTTTTCTCTACCCCAGGTGTAGGCAAGTTCGGTCCTAGAGAGCAGTCCTGCAGATTTCAGCTCCAACCCTGAAAAAAAGATTTGCTTGCCTGTAGCCTTAGTAATCCTGAAAACCTTGATTAGCTTGTTCAGATGTGTTTGATTAGGGTTGGAGCTGAACTCTGCAGGATTGCGGCTCTCTAGGACCTACCCCTGCTCTACCCCTTCTGTGTTTCAGTTTCCGTACTGTTTAGATCTCAAAACTGTTTAAAGAGCAGTTTGCCTGTCGAAACTACTTACAAAACAGGTCTTGTAAAAATCGGTGGGGTCCTCTCCAAGAAGGAATGGTAATCCATAGAGAACGGCTGTTCGTCTCACGTTGATGTTGGATTTCTGCAAAGTTATGAAAATTATTATTTAATAGCGCTCATGGCACTAACACAACACAAAGCAAAGAACAACAGCAAAAGCAACAGTTGTTTTAATATAAAAAAAAATTGTGATGTGTGTGAGGAGCTTACATCATTTTTAATCTGGTGCAAAATCTTCTTAAGTTTGGATAAAATTCTGTCATCATTCACTTGCCCTCTGGTTTTTCCAAACCTGTATAAATGTCTTTGTCCAGCCGAACGCAAAGGAAGATGTTTGTGAGAATGTCAGTAACCAAACAGATCTCATCCCCCATTTACTACCATAATAGGAAAAATAAATACTATGGAAGTAAATGGGGGATGAGATCTTTTTGGTTACTGAAATTCTTACAAATACGTTCTTTTGTGTTCAGCAGAACTAAAACATTTATACAGGTTTGAAACTATCTGAGTAAATGACAGTTTTAATTTTGGGTGAACTATTTCTTTAAAGATCCATAAAACCAAGAATATTTATTCACCTGACTCTGTGTGAAAAGGGCTGGCCACCTTTCCACTGTATTCTTCACTGCAGGTTCCTTCTCTATCAGTTCCTTTCTACACAAGGCAAATGTAGAATTCATGTTCTGGGCTAGTGCAGAATTAACATGACGTTTCTTCATGTCTTCCACCATCTCCTTCCTTTTAGACTCCATGCTGGCTTCATCTTCACCATCAGGGAAGTTCGGTAGAAAGTTGATTTCAAACCTCTTGTGATGTTTCTCTGAGGCTGCTGTCCCCTTCTTTTCCAACCATTTATGGATATCTCCAAACATCCAGCTTGATGCAGTTTTGAGTGGTAGTTACCCATTTTCCATCTGAGGCTATCATACCACCTATTCCGCCCCTTAGATGAGCTCTCCTGACACTTGTAGATATGTTTTATCTCGCATGTATTGTAGATTTCCCTGATGTAATCTGTATTCAACGTCAACAGGAAAAGTAGGGATCTCAAAATATTCTGGCCATGCAGTCCATAGACTATGAGATGAATGATCATCAGAAGCCACAGACAGGACTTCAGTGTCAGCTGTGTTAGGGGTTGTTGTCATCACAGTTCCATGTGGGCTTATCTGGCAAGTCAGCAATGTAGGTAAGATTCACAAGGGAATTGCTGAATTCTGGATCTTCATACTGAAGCTTTTCTTCAAGTTGCTCCATCAGGGAGTCAACTGTCTGTGGTTTCGCAGGAAGTATGATTTTTCTGATGTCATTTTCACAAACTATAACTCAGAGTACAGTCCTTGTCTCCATATTTATTCTCTCTACAAAGGTTAAAGAATTGGGTTGGTTTTCTTAAATTAAAGTAATAGCTTCAACAGAAAAACAGTTGTCCAATTGCATAATTCTAAACCCATCCTTTGAAAAAAATGATTTGAAAAGTTTCACTCATCCTTGTTTAAATGTACTTTAAAAAGTACACAAAATAATTAATAATTTAATGTGACATCTGCCATACAGTCCAAGCATTTAAGGCAAATAAATTGGTTTGCTGAGAAATCAACTTCAATATATAATCCATTTCACTGGATCAACCCTTCACATAGAATAGCATTTAACTGCTGCTCTCTCAGGAGTGCATGCAGGATATGACCATTTAAAGAAAATGAATTACATTTCAGTTTGTTTCTTAATAAACCCATTGATACTATTCAAACACTTGAAGTTGAATGAAATTATATGATGCTTTTGTGTCCTCCTGAAGTTTGAGAAGCAATGCTTGCTATCTTCTTACATAGTAGTCAGACATCAGCAATCAGAAATCATTACAAAAATAAGCCTTTTTGTCTTCCAAGTAAGAATGAGAGTAAACAATTTTTCAATAATTTCAAGTCTCTTTAAGCCTGAATTATCATTCATTCAGCATATGATATAATGTTTGAGTGTAACACAGGTCCTTCCCCGAAGTTTATAAGAGTTCTGAGAGTTTGGTGATTGTCAGTGATAGCACATGACAGCAAAGTTCAAAAGAACGCAGGTGCTGAATGTACCAACATGTCAGATCTTTACACACAAACAGAACAGCACTGTTGATGACAAGAATTTTGAAAAAACTGTCTGAAATCAGACAGGCCTGGAAAAGTACCAACAGATACAACCATATCTGGATTATACTTGATTCCATCATTGCTCACAGATGATGCTGTGAGGACAGGATATCAAGGGCCACCATGAGGGGCAGAAGTCTAATAAATGCCCAATTCTCATGGGCATTACCCCCAGTGGTACCTTATGAGGCAAATGTGCCTGGGATGATCTGAGGCTGATAAACTTTGTCTGAGAATTTGTAAGGTAACTGCTTGATAGCTTGAGTCAGGGATTCAAGAGATATTAATTTCCTTGATACCAAATCATTAATGCACAAGGACATTTCAATAGGGATGACACCCTCCATAAGGTTGTGCATTATGTCAGGTGGAAAACCACCAACTGTGTGAAAATGTTCCAACCTTTCACTTAACACACAGCCACCTTTCACACCATGTTCCCGACCAGACCTCCTTCTCCTGGATTTCACTCCTCTTTGCAAAGCAGAACCGACATGGGTGCTCAACACTGAAACTCTCCTGTAGTCCTGCAAAAGAATGTGCACCCAGATTATCAGATGAAACAAAAAGCAAACTTCCTTTCAAACAGTCTCCTAACTGTTCAATATATACACCATGCTTTTCAAGAGTTTCAAGGTCCCTAACAAGTGGGTGCAAGATGTCTTTGTAACCATGATGTTAAATTGCACTAGCTCTGCATAAAAATGCTAGCTGAATTGACTGAAGTGATGAAAGATCTTTTGAGGAAAGGTTGGCTAGAATCCAATAGAGAGCAAATATTTTGTTTCTTTTGAGAAGTGCCAAGGGGATTGGCAAGCTCAAATTCATCAAAATAAAGACCTAGGACAATCCTGAAGGTCTCAGTGTTGAAAAAGTCATTTTCTTGATACTGAGAGAATCCATGGCCACTTCCAGAACAGCGGAGACTCCCGGCACATGTGGCAGGGTATCCAGGCGATCACCAACTACAGAACATCACCACCTGCCTGTGACAGTGACGACTCCCTTCCAGATGCGCTGAACGACTTCTACGCTCGGTTTGAGGCACAGAACAACACAACAGCGAGGAAGACCATCCCTCCTCCAAACGACCAGGTGCTCTGTCTCACCACAGCTGATGTGAAGAGAACTCTATGCAGAGTTAACCCACGGAAGTCTGCTGGACCAGACAACATTCCTGGCAGAGTGCTGAGGGAGTGTGAGGAGCAGCTGGCATATGTCTTCACTGACATATTCAACATCTTGCTGAGCAGCTCCATCATCCCAATGTGCCTCAAGACAACGACCATCGTCCCTGTGCCTAAGAAGTCTACGGTTTCCTGCCTCAATGACTATCATCCCGTCGCACTCACACCAATTGTGATGAAATGCTTCGAGAGGCTCGTCCTGAGGCACATCAAGTCACAGCTACCACCCTCACTGGACCCCTTGCAGTTTGCGTATCGTCCTAACCGCTCCACGGATGACACCATCACCACAACCCTCCATCTTGCCCTCACACACCTGGACTGTAAAGACTCCTACGTTCGAATGCTGTTCATAAATTTCAGTTCAGCATTCAACACAATCATCCCTCAGTGGCTGATTGAGAAGCTGAGCCTGCTGGGCCTGAACACCTCTCTCTGCAACTGGATCCTGGATTTCCTGACTGGGAGACCTCAGTCTGTCCGGATCAGGAACAGCATCTCCAGCACCACCACACTGAGCACTGGAGCTCCTCAGGGCTGTGTGCTCAGTCCACTGCTGTTCACTCTGCTGACTCACGACTGTGCAGCAATGCACAGATCCAACCACACTGTCAAGTTCGCCGATGACACAACTGTGGTGGGTCTCATCAGTAAGAGCAATGAGTCAGCTTACAGAGAGGAGGTGCAACATCTAACAGCCTGGTGCAGAGCCAATAACCTCTCCCTGAACGTTGACAAGACTAAAGAGATGGTGGTTGACTTCAGGAGAGCACAGAGTGACCATTCTTCGCTGTTCATCGATGGATCCTCGGTGGAGCTCGTCAAGAGCACCAAATTCCTTGGTGTTCATCTGGCAGAGAACTTCACCTGGTCACTCAACACCAGCTCCATCACCAAGAAAGCCCAGCAGCGCCTCTACTTCCTGAGGAGGCTGAGTTAAGCCCATCTCCCTCCCCTCATCCTGACTGTGTTCTACAGAGGGACCATCGAGAGCGTCCTGAGCAGCTGCATCACTGCCTGGTTTGGGAACTGCACCATCTCGGATCGCAAGACCCTTCAGCGGATAGTAAGGACAGCTGAGAAGATCATCGGAATCTCTCTCCCCTCTATCACGGACATTTACACCACACGCTGCATCTGCAAAGCTAACTGCATTGTGGATGACCCCACACACCCCTCACACACACTCTTCACCCTCCTGCCATCTGGAAAGAGGTACCGGAGCATTCGGGCCCTCACAACCAGACTGTTGAACAGTTTCTTTCCTCAATCCATCAGCCTCCTCAACACCCAGGACTGAACTGTAGAACAACTCTCTCTCACACACACACATAAACACACACACACACTCAAGACTGAACTGTACAAAACTCTCTGTCTCTCTCACACACATACACACACACACACTCTCTCTCTCTCTCACCTGGATGGATACACTCACACACACACACACACACACACACACTCTCTCTCTCTCTCTCTCTCTCTCTCTCACCTGGATGGATACACTCACACACACACATACACACACACATAATTTAAATTGTTCATTACTTGTGGCACTACCACTACCTGTCATACGCTGCTATAGTTATACTTATGTTTATTTCTATTTGCACTACCTCAACTGCTGCTGTTGAATTTTTTTTGCACAATATTTTTTACATCATTTCTT
Organism: Hemibagrus wyckioides; assembly: GCF_019097595.1. NCBI lineage: Eukaryota > Metazoa > Chordata > Actinopteri > Siluriformes > Bagridae > Hemibagrus > Hemibagrus wyckioides. The sequence goes on along the minus strand of NW_026690769.1, from coordinate 149,455 downwards.
TTTATCTTATTTTATTTCACTTATATTCCATTACACATGTTCTTTTCTTTCTTTTCGGCACTAAGTGTCCTGTGTTTTTGTGTTGCCTTTTGTTTGTATTTATTATTTTTGCACTGTCTTGTCTTCGATCTGTTTGCACCTAGCTGCACACTGTGCACTTTATGTGGCTAAGACAAACTTCTGTCCTAGCTCTGTGTTTTTTTTGTGTTTGATCTGTATGTTGTATGTTTCTGTAGCACCAGGTCCTGGTGAAACGTTATTTCATTTCACTATGTACTGCGTCAGCTATATGTGGTTGAAATGACAATAAAGCTTCTTGAATCTTGAATCTTGAGTGCCATCTCTGTAAGTCTTAAATTCATTAACTAATCGATCATTGCAAAGAACCCTATATAGAATGTCAGCCCAGTTTAGCATTTTCTGCAACATTTGCAGAACTGGCACATAAGAGACTGACTCTGAATCAAGCTTGTATTCAACTGGCATGGCAATCAGAAATTCACTCTGAAAATATGATGCTCCTCTGCTTATTGTGGAAAGAGGCTCACCATCTTTCATTGTCAAGATGAAAGAAGTAAAATTTGATTTATATGTTGAATTATTTCCTGTGCAGCCAAATCAGAAACATGCAAAATCACCTGCATTTTGAGAGAGTGAGGCTATAATTTGAGAAAGCGTGAGGCTCCAACTGAGGACGCAATTCATCAAAGTTTTCAATCTCTATATCATTTATCTCCAAAAGTTCATCTACAGGATCAGCGCTCAAGGGCTATTCTTGTTGCACATTATCTACACTGTGTGTAGCAACATACAAGAGAACGTCAGATTTTAACTGCCTCTGATCAAATGCTCCATGCTCTCTACATTTATGGGAATTAAATGTAGAGTAGATATTGCTCTCAAAATTGCAATAGTTGTAGGGAAACTGCACAGTTCTATGATTTTTGAGATGCTGCCGCAAATGAGAAAAAAAATAGACTCTGTGCAGGGCGCCTCAAAACTGCAAAGTGGGCAGTGAAATATCAAAGGGATGTTATCACATGGACTGGATAGGCTACCATGTGCCTGATGTGAATGATGTTTTGTTAAGTGTACACTTATTGCATTAAATGATTTGAATGAGCACAGACAATCTGTGTAGAGACATGGAATTGGAGTACTTCTAGTGTAGCTTCCATGTTTTATTCTGTAGTGTTTCAACAGCTGAGCCCACTTTTCACACGAAAACAAGCAAAACCTACACTTCCACTGCATGAATTTAAGTCCCCAAAATAAGCATACACTAAATAAAAAACACAAAATATGGTACATGCTTGTTAATTAAGCTATCTTAATTCAGGCATCATGTTGTTCATTTCCATGTGAACCACACGTGCGGATCAAACGTTCTAGAAAGAATGTTCATAAAGGCCACACAGGTTTTTACATATCATTAATGATAAACCATGAACTTACAACCGATTAAAATAGCTTAGAAATGTAATAAAACAAGTGTTCAGTAAAAGTCGATTTTTGCAACGTAGCACTGGTCACATTTGACATAAAACTACTTCAGTGTGCCTTTTTATGTCTTTTCCTCTTTCCACACAACTAGCAAATAAAATTGTATTTAAGTTGTAAGAGACACTGATGTTTATAAACAGATCATTGTGAGCATACCTAGTCATTCTACTACATCCCTAAAACGTGCTGTTCTTTGAGTTCTTCTTCGTCAATGTCTTCTCCAAACACCTGTGTTCTGTCACATTGCGCATGCATGAGACAAAAGCGTGTTTAAGAAATTAGAAGAGTAATTCTAATTGTGATAGTAATAATAATTGTAATAGTAATTGTTTCGTCCTATGCTGAAACTTAACCAAAGGCCAGTAAATATATCAAGCTCTGTTCATACAAATATGGTGGATTGTGATGTAGCAGCAGCTGATTGGCAATAAGCTTAAATCTTACTGGTTTCCAGGTTATTTTATAGCGCAAAGGGGAAAAAGACCCAGAACCTATAAATAAATAAATAAATAAATACTCTTAAGTACTCTTAAGTTTAGTTCACACTACACAGTCTAATCAATTTAAATCAACAAATTTTCAAAAGTCAGTTAAATTTACAAGTTTTTCTTGAGTAGATTCAACAATTACTTTTTACAGTGCATGTGTTTGACTGGTCTATACCACAAAAAGAAAATACTGTATATTACTGTTAAATTCTATGGTAACCTGCTTAAGATTTTACAAGTATGTTACTGTATCGTACTGTTTGGAAAAACAGTATGTTGCTGTTAGAATTTGGATGTAATTTTACAGTCTGTCACTGCTCGAAGTCCATGTTCATAGCTTGATATTGGCTAATATGGCCCACAAAAATTAATTTTGTTATAAATCATGATCATTTCTGAAAGTAATTGAATGAAAACATTCAGGGGGAAAAACACTATCTTATCTCTATTATCCCAATAGGTGGCAAAATAAGTCAACAAACATGATTTAATATACAGTATTATATATATAATCATGATATACTGTGTAATCCCAGTTAAGTTCATTTCAGGTCCAGGTTGTAACAGTACAAAATGTGAAAAAAATATATAAGCACTTAAAAATGTATATTTCTTTGCAGTATGTCTTTCAATAGATTATGCAGTATGTTGGCGATATATCCATGTGTACAATCAGAATATAGTATGTAGATGCTGATAAATGAACGGATTCAAGAGGAAATGTGTTTTTTGGTCTGGTTTTATTTCTGGCCCACTTGTTCATTTCTTTGGCATGTCCCATGTTATCTTTTCTTGGTGAAACTAGTTTCTCTGTTGTCCTGGTTTCATGGTTGTTAAAGTTTTTTAGCTACTTATTTGGGTAAACAGGTTCATAACATAATTATAGATACTTTAATGTAATGAACGTGAACAGAGTCAGAAACTTTAATTTAATGAAATACTTTGCAATTGTAGATTTAAATCAATCATGAGTAACCGAAAGGAAACAGTTACATGGAGGAAACCTTTGAGATGACATGAGGAAGAAACTTTATGACTTTAACTTATTAGAGAATACAGGTTGTAGCTACTGTGGAATAAAAATTCTACTGTACTCACTACTAAAATCTGACTCCAGCTCCACACTGACCCGACAGCTCAGTCTAAGTGAGACTCATAGTTAGTAAGGCCTCAAAACTAAATAAGCCAATCAAGCAGACTAGATGAATGCAGATAAGAGATTTTATTTTGTAATCAGCGCTGACACAAGAATTGAGATGCTCGTGCATGAATGTCCCAACAACCTCTCTTCGGGGAACTCCAACTACAGCCTTTATATACATTTCCCTTATCTTCCCAATGCAACACGTCACTGGTTCTTTGCCTAGACAATCCCACCCATCTTTCTTTTTTAGACCTTTTAGACTCTTTTTTACACCATTATCTTTGAATTTACAACTTTTCAAATACCATTATAATTAAAACTTCCCTACATCATTATATTAACAAATTGGGCGTTTCCGCCCCCACCAGTGGGATTGTCTTCGGCCTCACTCTTGCCAACACCTCATTCTTCTTCAGGAGACAGCATGGGTAAGTTCTCAGTCCTTCAGGGGCCAACACCCTTTCTTTTATTACACTCTACACTTCACGGCTTTTCTGATTTATCCACTGTCTTCTACGTATGTACTCTAGATATTTCGCCTGGTACCACCATTGCCATCCAGCACGCGCTGCGTTTACTTCATGATGAGATCACTGCCGCTCCAGGTACCAGCGGAGCGAAGATTGACCATAATAATCTAGGGTGCATCTCTGCCATTGATTGGTCCAAGTTTGGAAAGCCTGGTACCGCAGAGAAGGCCTGCCAGACTGACATCATTCATACAACTATTTGTTCTTCAAAGCCCTTGCAGCCTGTGTGCAAGGCCCGTGACAGGCCAACATGCCGTGTTAAACCTTATATTGTTCTTAAGCTCAAACGACCTAACGAGTAAACCTTACCTGAGAACTCACTCCTGCTGTCCCCCGATTATTTCACACTACATCAAACACACACCGCATACATATATCCTCATTTACAAAATTATCTCCCACACTACTCAGGCAGTGAGGGCTTAACAGACATACATGAGACAGCGAAGGTTAAAATTCACAGTGTATTTATTTGGTGCACATAGGGAAAAAAAGAATCTTTGAGTACAAAATTCAGTGAAAATAGAAAAAGGAGCAAAATAGGGAAAACATGGTTACACAGCCTTGGTTGATGGCTGAAAGGGGCTGAAAGGGGTCCAGGTACGGTGGAGCAGTGACGAGTGCAATGGCTTAGGGATGTCTTCTTCGGTCTCCAACAGCTTTGCCATGCTTCACTCGCTCCACACCGCAGCCATGTGCTCCTCTGCTATCCAAAACATTGATGGTGCTGAACCAGCACAGCCTGTTCAGGTTATTTATCAAGAAGAAAAACCTTAAAACATGTATCTTCAATTCAGTAAAACTTTCAATATAACAGAACTGTCAAAATTTTTGTACAGTGCAGCTGGATTTCCTGTCACTGTGGGTTAGGGTTAGAGCAGAGTAGCATAGTGCAGAGTCTGATACAGTTGCAGAGGAGATGAACAAATCCCCCTTTTTTCTCCATGGACTTTAATGTTGAATCAGAAAAAAACACTTTAGTCTAAAGTGAACAGTTGTTTTATATGTCTGAAATTAGTTTAGCTCCTGAGATTAACAATGGCAAGGGTTAAATATTTGTGCAGTATGAATGATAGAAGAACAGGCAGAGCCTATATTACAGAAGGTGCTCTTGTACTTGTCAGACCATAAGATAACCAAGTTCGCCATCTTGTGTTCATCAAGAAACATATCTTTCTTTTCCTCTATTTATGCTATTTATATTCTTGAGTCTACAAAACTTTCCCTAGGTTCTACCTAGCTATAACCTTGCCATTTTAAAAAACATGTCCCCACCAAGAGATGTCAGAGTGACCATTTTAGCAATTATAAAGGAAACCCAGCAAATCTGTACACTCTATAGATTACACTGAACACCTGCTTAGATACAGAACTGCTCTGAACAGCAGCTGGTCAGCGTATTTCTCTAATATCAATAATGCCAGCTGTAATAATTGATTTATTTTGAAGATGAGAGCCCGAGCTGCTTCTTTATATTTTCTGTAGTGTAGTGGTTATCACGTTTGCCTAACACGCGAAAGGCCCCCTGTTCGAAACCGGGCAGAAACATTGCCGTTCCGTTTTGACTTTCAAGACCGGGCAGAAACAAGCCTTGAGCTTTGCTCCAGTAAGAGCCCACTTGTCCTTATCAGGACCCTGAAGGTGACTAGAGCAGTTTCTCCACTATGTGGTGCCTAGCTTCAAATGGGCTTTAGTGCATGAACAAGTGTTTGCTTGTTCGAGTCGAGCAACAAGTAGGGCTGTTTTTTTTTGGCCTCAGGCAGCAAGCAACCACTTAGAACACAAGTGGAAATCACTTGTGGAAAGACCTCTCACAAGCAGAGAAGCCTTCGTCACACTCTTGCCAAAGCCTGCTAAATGCAGCTGGCGGACTTTCCTGTTCCGTTTGCCTTTTCAAGGGCGGCCCTCATACATTTGCCACGCTCCAACATGCGGCTTAAAAGTAGTGCGTTGGCCGGGAATCGAACCCGGGTCAACTGCTTGGAAGGCAGCTATGCTCACCACTATACCACCAACGCCTGAGGCTGCGCACTCATTACTCGGTTGAAGGAACGCTTAAGCCTTTGCGTTGATCGAATAGTTATTTATTTACTTACTTTGCGGTTCCCCCGCCGAAAGGAAACACTTTCCTTCGCTTCTGTTTCTGTAGTGTAGTGGTTATCACGTTCGCCTCACACGCGAAAGGTCCCCGGTTCGAAACCGGGCAGAAACATCTTTTGGCGGTCAGGGGCTTGTGCTTTGTGTCGAATAAGACTCGAGTTTTGCGCTCTGTAGCACCCGTGCCTTGGGAACAAGCTGAAACTGAGATCCGGCCCCACTCCCACATAGTTTCTGTAGCGTGACTGTTTTCACGTTTTCTGCTCATTTGCACTGGCGAACAAAAGTCTTGATATTGTCTTTTTTTTGTTTTCTTTTTTGGTTTAATTGATTTATTTTGAAGATGAGAGCCCGAATAGCTTCTTTGTAGTTTCTGTAGTGTAGTGGTTATTACGTTCGCCTAACACGCGAAAGGCCCCCCGGTTCATGCATGGTGTCCTATAAGAGGCTTCAATCCAAGGACCCACCCTACTCCCAGCATTCCTGGGATAGGCTCACGGTTGGAGCTTTGATTTTCAGAGGTTATTTGGTGAAATACACCATGGGATTTGCACCTCCTGGGACCTCTCGATAAACAAGCTTCCAAATGAGAACCAAGCAGCCGGCACTCCAAGTTTCCGTTAGTTTTGTCCCACTCAGGCTATTCCATGTAACATTTTAACAATATAGGAAGGGCTCATCTGGGATCTCTCACACCCAAAGTGAGAATCATAACTCTAGACCAATGAGCCAGATTGCCCTGGACAGGGAACTTGTACACTGATGCAATTTCATTGTACCCTGCAAATGTACATCTTCCTGTTCTATGGGCTCATGCTAAACTTTTCAGTTGATGACTATTGTAATAATTTCACTAACTCCATTTTGTTGGAAAGGAGACATCAACAAGCAGTGTTCTTGGGGATGTGCCCAAAGAACAGAAAGGAATGAAAGGAAGCCAATATTAAGTGGCAGGACCTTGGTTCATTTCATGCAAACAATCAACATTAACTAAATACAAATTAATTTCTTTTCATTAAGTAGCACTGGTTTCAGTAGAGATGAAAATACTTACACAAATAGTGACAATGTGCAAAGCTTCATGTACATGTACAATCTCAGTACTTTTTCCACACCTGTGATATGGTATATTCCAGTGGTGGGCTGTGCATTTCACACCTAGGCCTTCACTGGTGTCCTTCCTGAATTAATCCACCTCTATACCATCATTATGACGCCACGGCAATAGATACTAATCAACCTTTAAATAGCAAAGTATATATTCTCTGATTATCCAATTAAAGGACGGGAAATTGCTGACGTAATTGTATGCCTGATAGATGGCCCCAGTGACACCAACTCGAAATCTGATTGGTTAATTTAACAATTCCATTGCCATTTATTTTAAGCTATGGGCGCCTGCACTATTGATTCTGAAGGCCTTAAGGCAGATTTCTTTCACCCTGGCAACACATGATGTCAGCCAGTGACTGAAATATGATTGGATAAATACTCTCATCATAAATATACACTACTGGAAGCAGCGCAACCAAGAGAAAAGCTATGAAATGTAGAGAATAGACAATTGGGAATAATTTAGTACACTTTCATGGAAAAATATATTAAATATATTAAAATGCAAGTCAGTGATTCAGATCACTGCTGTTTAGGCCAGCAGAGAAGGCCTTGCTGACACTGATAACCCACCACTGGTGTATTCCCTCCTTATGCCTAGTGTGTCCATGATAGATTCTGGAGCCACAGTGACTCTGATTAGGAAGATTAATGAATGAACCCATTGTGGAATTCAGTTATGTAATGATACACATGTAAATACATAATTAGTCATAATTAACATGTTTGTGTTGTAGCCTGGGAATTATGTTTGTTGGCAAAATTTCCCGTCTTCTGTTTAGGTCAGTAAAACATTTTAAAACTTTATCTACTGCCATCTGTACAGTGTGTAAGCTCTTCTCTCTGGCAATACAGGTCCATCACAGACATAATTAAACTGATCAAAGTGTTACATTTATAGAATGAGAAATGCAGCATAACTAACCAGGTTTTAGACATCTTTAGGCAGACTGACTGCATTTACTGTCATGGACTGCTGGACAGTTCCCTGTCAGGACACCAGAGGGTGGTCTGGCAGGGTTTAATTATGTTCCCATGTGTTTTTGTTAACGTTGTATGCACCCTACCGCCCCACCACTGCACACCTGTTCCCTACTTTTCAATGACTTTATCAGTACCTACTGCTTCTGATTCAGTATCTTCTGCTCGGCCACTGATACAGTACGCATTGATCAGTATAAGTGTGTAGTATAAATACAATATTGATATTCTTCATCTGTCATGTTGACATGGTGACCTGCAACTGCAAATCTGTAACAGTCTGCCAGTTAGAGCACCTGAACTTATTTTAATGATATTTATGGCTTTTGTCTGCATTTTGATGACATTTGGAAGTCCAAGACAATGGAGGCACCAGACAAGTGCTTTTTTTAATCAAAATACATAAGTATCATCATCATCAAGCACATTGCATAAAATTTACCTCAGGTTTGATTCCCTGACTCCCCTGTCCTCCACAAAACCTTTAAGAGAACAATGGGGGAAAATGCCATTGGGATATTTTCTGCAAGGTTGACAATGTTACTTTGGGACACCTTTGAAAATATTATTCTCCTTCCCTAGATTATACTACACCTCTTAAATTAGACACTTCTGAATGTTGTGAATCCCCAAACAAGTTGTACAATATTGTGCCTCTTAGAATACATGACAAATCCTAATTTGTGTTTGTACATATACATGAATGAAAATTCATTCGAATTAATCATGGGAAAAACTGCAGCAAAGTACAATGAATTAAATTTTAAACAGTACACACCAGCAACAAGTGACACAGTGCCTCTTTATTTTATTCTCTTTCTTCAGCTGCATATGTTACCACAAATGTCTTTTGTGTCTGTGGTTAACTGATAAGTTGCTAAAGGAAGTATCTTTGATATTAAACGTTGAACTTCAAATGAATTATTTCATAGGTTTTTGTACAGTCTCTCAGTGACTCTGTATCACTGTGCTACTACTCTAAGAGCACAGTGATAGAGTGCAGAATCTGAGATCTGCAGATGTTTGATAGTGAGTTCAGTAGAGTCTGGGGATGTTTCTGTATTGAATCGAGAGCCAGAGGGGTTGCGCTGAGCTGAACTTGCTGACTTTGCACCTTTATACAGTAAAAACTGTGGTGCACTGTTAGGGTATTGTCTGCACCAGTAAAGCCGAATGCTATCACTGCTTGATTCATATGAACATCTCAGAGTAACAGGGTCTGTTTCCTTCCCCACAACGTTGATATCTTTGTCCTTCGGCCAAATTTTATCAGCAAAACTGCCTGTTATATTGAAAAATTATTAATAAAGATATAATACAAATATCAAAACATTCAAAAAATGTTTTTGTGTAACACCAAAAACACTGACATTAAAAATAAATGAATTAATTCTATGAATATTAGTTAATTCCATTAATTAATTGATAAACTGATGAAAATTACCTGTAACTAGAGTGAGAATCAGTGGTATGTATCTCACTATGTACAGTAAGTTGTATAGTTGATCCATTTCTGAACACAGCTCTGTGAGGATTCTGTATAATAGTGCTGTATGTGCTGAACTTTACACGTCTCTAGAAGGACACACCCAGGAAGTGACACTGTTGTGCTGTAACTGTATACAGATCACCACTTCACACAGTATCAGTGAACTATCACCAACACAATACAACATTATTCTACTATAACTGAATAACCACAGTCGGGAATTATTGTTCTTTTCTCTTTCATTTGCAGTCAGATAATACAATAAGAATATAAACAGCAGTTAATAAAGCTATGACTGAATACATTTTCTCTATTAAACACAATTCTTTGCTCATATATTCTGTAGTTTGCTTCTTCAGAGCTTCTCTTATTAAACTATTTGTATTTAAATGCATTTCAGATGAATTTGTCTGAATCTTGTTTACACATGAATATACACATACAATATGAATCACTTCAAAACATTCAAATAGAAATTAGTACATCATGTTAATATAGATTTATTGATATTAAAAACAGCTGGTATAACAGGGTGGATAAGTAACATTTGACAGTGACAAGGTGGGAAGACAGAACAATAGGAAGGGTGTGACACAAAGTGCAAAGGAAAACAAACAGAAAAGCAGGCTCTGCCGATCCACCTGTCAGCACCTCTCCAGTGGAACTGTCCCAGTGATTCCTGACACTACCAACAGCAGTTATAGTTATGTAGGTGTAATCATGTATACATACATGATAAGTGCATACAAACCCTCTCTACCTCATAAACAATATAAGCAGCTGCTTACTGTCCTGCAACTGCAGCTTAAAAATGTTAGCGGATGAAAATATGTTGTCAGTAAAGCATGAGTACTAGTATTATAATCAGGTCAAATATTATCAGGACATTGTCTTAGCTTAAATGCAGCAAAGTAACATGCAGTTGTGTGTACATGCATAATGACTGTCTGAATAGATGAATAAACATTTGTTACAATGAATCGTATAAACTGTAAAGAAACTACATCCCTATACATATTTATATATGTATGTATGTTTATATGACATGCTTGACATGGTTCATTTTTTTCTGGTCATTCACGTCATCCAGATCTTCTCTATTAATAATTTTATATTAGATCATATATTTAAATTGCATTTACAGCACTGGGTAGTCTGATGGATTTATAACTCCAAATGTATTTCTATCTGAAATGTTGCTGAGTTTGTATTTGGGCATGTTATTGTTTTAAAGAGTTGTTGAAAACAGTGATAAACCTCAATAACTAAACTGTATTGGTTGTTTCAGAAACATTACATGACAAGAGCATACCTAATAATCTGTGGTCTCTGGGTTTGTAACAGTGTTCAGAGTTAAAACTGAATTGAATTGAACTGAACTCAAACTGGACACTGTGCACAAGAGAAAAAAAAAACGATGGACTAATATATAAAGGCAGTTCTAGTCACTTGTGTAAAAATACCAGGAATTGGTCTGTAGTGGTTATACCATCTGAAGAGATAATTCTATGTGAAGTGCAGGTTTCCTGTGTAATGCTTTAACACAAACAGATTAAAGTACACACAACATATGAAATGAATTGACAAAACACTGCAGTGTTAAATTACACAGATATACTCCATCCCAACAGAAGCAGCAAAGCATGAGAGGTCTAATTCTTATATCCTGCAAAGCCTCAAACTCATTCCTTAGTTCTGGAGATTTCCTCATTACCTCATCACTGGTCTGAGTGAATTATCCTAGATGCTATATATAGTTCAATGTTATATATGTGGAGCCATAGCTTGTCTTTAGTGCACTTCTAATTTAATTAGAAATTGCCCCTAAGAGTGAAGGAGAGTGTGAATGTGTGTGCATGATGCACTGTGAAAGACTGGCATCCCATCAAGAAAGGAGCTGTCTCTAAATAATACAACATTTACTAGTAATATAAACTAAATTAAAAATATACATTTTGAGAGAGAAAGAAAACTGTGTCAGAGTTTTTGTACAGTGCAGCTGGATTTCCTGTCACTGTGGGCGCCAGAGCACAGTAATATAGAGCAGAGTCTGATACAGCAGCAGAGGAGATGATCAGATCCACTTTCTTATCTTTAAGTGTAGCATTCATTCTTGGGGGAATGTTAGCACTTAGATCTCCATATTGGTGAATATAAAGAAGGAACTCAGGTTTAGATTTTGGATATTGTCTGTACCAGTGCAGAGAGAATCCTGTAGCACTTGTTTCATATTCACAGGACAGAGTAACATCATCACCTTCATCTACAACTTCATGGGTGAAAAGTGGCTTTATTGAATCTGCCATGGAGTCACCTGTCATAGAGAAGAGAACATAAAGTTTTACACAATCAAGCCAGAATTACACACAGAAATCATGCTTTCTATAACACCAGACATTAATAAACAATACATAATATCTAAACTAACAAAAGGTGTTAACTCACCTAGTGAAAGCCACAGACACATGAATATAACAGTGAACATGATGACTGGTTTTAGCTGAATGAAAAAGCTCTTTCTGTACTCTAATATATTACCATGATAAATGTTCAGGAAGCTCCACCCCCCAGCATCACATGACAGTGTCTCCAGTGTTGATGACAGTGAAACATCCTGGCTTTACATTAAGCCTTGTTTGGGAAACTGTGCTGAAACTCTTTACATAGTAAACAAAAAACAAAACAAAACTGACAGCAGGAAAAAATAATACTAATAATTAAAATGAGTAAAATATTTTATTTTATGATTTTTTATATTTTATAAATGTTGTCTGGACAATAAGGTATTTGAAAGCATGTTTATTAAATAGGATTACATTTTCATGAGGTGGTATTTTATTAGGTGAGGAACAAACCAGGCTCTTTTCTTTCTGTTATCTATTATTCTTTACTGTCATTTAACTCATTGCTTAATAAAACCGCTGTGTAAAACTAGTTGACTTGATCTCATATCTGCTGATTGGTCATTTAAACATGAAACTGTGTTTATAAAGAAAGGGTAAAGTTTCTTATCCTATGATGAGAGAATCTGTCCAGAGCCCTTTTTATTCAATGCAGCTGTAATGTGCTTGTCCTTGCTGGAGACAAATATATTACAAATATAAGTCAAACATTTTTAATGAAATTGTATGTAATTACTGCAAATTCTACATATAGGTCTAGCACTATGTATGTAGGATTGAACAACAGATAGAGTCTATATTATTTTGCAAAGAATTATGTATAATCACAGAAGTCTACATATTTGGGCATGTGAGCAGGGTTCTAGTATTTGGCCCACAATAAGATAACTCACTACACCATCTTCTGGAGAAAAGAGAAAGACATTAACAAACAAGTCTATTTTTATTCACAAATCATAACAACAAATTATAATTTGCAGAAAATAACTTTATTCAACTTCTGAACTTCAGCTGAGTAAACTAGGGAACTACAGTATCTTTCAAAACAACAATATTTTTCCCAAATCAACAAACTGTTGTTTATAGTTGACAAAAGTAGCCATCTAATTATATTTTGTCAGAATGATTTACATTCCAGAAACTTCACTGGGTTGGGTTTGAAAGCAGCTATAAAACTCAACTCCACTGAATTGGCCATTAAGAATGTGATGTCCTGTCATTAAGATGTCCTGTCCTACATCTTGTCCTAACAGGGAAGTAAAGACACAAAATTACCTTAAATTTACTTAAATAATTGATTATTAATCACAAGATAATATTTGAAACCAAAATACATATATATATATATATATATATATATTGAGCTTATTTGTTTGTTGTGATAAACCTGTTATACTGTATTTCACTGAGGTAATGAACAAACCAGCCTCTTTTCTTTCTTTGTCTATTTTATGTTGTCATTTGACTCTGATCTGACTTTGATTTTAATGTAATTGATATAGACATCTGCTTAATAAAGCCACTGTGAAAAAATTAGTTTAGCTGATGGATCCAGGCACAGCAGCTGCACTTTGCAGTTCACAGAAAAGTATTGATTCACCCCTAATTATTAACAGTAGTACAGATTTATTATCAAATATAATTAAGATCATCTGTGACTTGGGGCCTGAAACAAAAATCTGACTTATAAGTTTCCTAAACAGAAAGGTTTTTCTTTTACAGGTTCCACAGATGCAGGGTCTCAGAGGGTAACAGACATATTCCCAAAACCAACAGCAATTAAGTGCTGAAGTATTTCAATCAATGTCAAAAACACACTGGGAAATCAAACTAGTGGACATTCTTATTATTCAAGACTCAAGACCAAAGTAAACCTGCACAGAAACATATATTGAACACGTCAGATCTCAAGCACAATAAACATTCATATTTTAGAATTAATATTAATAAAGCTGCCACCACTGGCTATGAGAACTGCACTTAGTGCTGTGGAGACTGAGTGAACATGTGGCAGCACAGTGAGAGTCTGGAGTGGAGCAACCATTTCCATTTCAACTACAACTTGTGATTTCAAGTGCTATTTTATAATCTGCCAAATAATGAAGAGTGAAGTCTTCAGTTCACTAGTGTTACATTAAAAATCAGCACCTTAAAATACTTAAATACATATTGTTATTAAACCTTGTATTATATTTTATTACATCAGGAGAATAACAAAATAACACCATGAGCATTAGCAAAAATATTTTTTTTATTAAATATTAACATTTATTTTTAAAGGATCTATTCTTCTCTGGTTATTCAACCAATAAGCATTAGCAACATATCCAAGACGATCATTGTTGATATTCAAGCAAATGAACGTCAAAGTCTGAGAATTAAGAAAGAAAAGTGTATTTGAATGAAACAGGTAAACATCTCCCCCTGCTGAGAAAAAAAACAAATGCAGCTTGACTTTTTGTACAGTCTGTTTGAGTTTTGTGTCACTGTGGGCTCCATGGCGCAGTAGTACAGTGCAGAGTCTGATACTGCAGCAGGAAAGATCTCCAGATCTACTTTCTTGTCCTTTTTATGAACTTTGGTGGATAGTCTTGGGTCATGTTCAGATTTAGTGACACCATCTGAGGATTTATGAATCTGCAGGAGAAACTCCGGTTCTGATTGAGGTTTTTGTCGATACCAGTGGAGATAGTCTGCTGAGTCATCATATGTGCAGGTCAGTGTGATGTTGCTGCCTTCACTTGAAGATATGATGGTTTGTTCTGGTGTAATGCTGCTGTCAACAGCACCTGCTGTAAAACATTACAACAACATAAACATTTCTACTTTCATTGTGTAAGTTAATTAATCATGTTTAGGTATCAGATTAAGTATCAGTTCATTTCCAGCATTCACCTAAAGTTTGTGTATAATATAAATGACTTACCGATGTTTTTAACAACGATGAAAATAAAGAAGAGTAACATGACTGTTGTGTCTCTCTTGCAGTAGGTATAAATGGCAGGATCTCTGTGAAACTTTCTAAACTGTATCTTACCACATCTAGCTCCACCCACTTTTACTCATAGTCATGTCAGTTCTGGTATCATATGTAATAAATCCATTGTTTAAGTTAATTGACTGAAACAAGCAATGAATTTTCATAATATATTTTATGTCATGTTTAAATCTGTTAAGGCTGATTTTTGCTAAATTTAATGATAATTTTAAGCAGTTCACTAGAATAAGACACCCTTTATTAATCTCATGTTGTGTCTATATTTAATAACTGCATTCAACCATATATTTAAATTAATTTAAGTTATTCTGTAGTGCTACATGCTACACAATGTAATTAATGCTATGAGCCTCCCCTTGATAAAGCACTCCCTAAATAAAATGTTTCACTATGCTGGAGTAAACAAATACTTGACTAAATGAGTCCCATTTGTCTCAGAAGGTATGAACACCATCTAAATTTGAAAAAGTCTTACAATATGTACAAATTCAGCTAACAAATAACTGATTACAAGTTTCTTTTCATCATTAATGCTATAGACTAGCACTGGTTCCAGTAGCCAGCATAAAAAATAGGCGTGCACAAAGAGTCACAATGTACAAGGCTTCATGATGTGTGTTAGTGTCCATGTGCTTGATTCTCAGTACTTTTTCCACTCCTGTGATATGGTGTGTTTCCTCCTTGTGCCTAGTGTGTCCATGATAGATTCTGGAGCCACCGTGACCCTGATCAGGATAAAATCTTCACTGAAGAAATGCAGCATAACTAACCAGGTTTTAGACATCTTTAGGCAGACTGACTGCATTTACTGCTAGATTTGTTAATATGGGTCTTCATCAAGCACAATCTTTTTCATAATGTTTGAGTGTTTTCCAGAGTTTAGTACATATACTACACCATAACTCATGCATTGGTAAACTGCAGTTTTCTTTTATTTAACTTTCCTTTAATTTTATCCAAAGTAAGGTATTATTTACACAATTCCACAGCTGCCTGGCATACATCAGCATAAAAGTGAGTTTACATTCTTTACACTGAATAACAAAATTAAAATACAGAATATGTTTACAAGTACGTTATATATTTGAAAAATATCAATGTCAAAAAAAAAAATCACAATCTCTCAGCTTTGACAGACTGCTTTCCAGAATCAAATACATAGATGGAGACACGAAACTCTGGTATATAATCACCTGCAGTAGCAGTGAAATTGCAGGACAGAATGACATAATTATCTTCCAAGACATGCTCTTCTGCTATAAGATGCTCAGTCATTTACATTGATGTGTTCCCTGTGGAAAAAAGAGAAAAGAAAAATGTACAAACTGAATGAAATATTAAAAAATGTAATTATTCTATGAAAACGAACATACCTAGTAGAAGTATTAAGAGAATAAGATTAAAGAGCAGCATGATAGAGATGGTAATCTGCTGAAAGATAAAGCTGAAGGAGTTTACTGTCATAGTCTGTGGAGCTCCACACTTCCTGCAGCTGACACTGTTGATCAGAATATGTGTCACCAGGGGGCAGAGTGATGCCAGAGTTTATTAACTGTAATTACTGCACCACACAACCAGTCTTAAGCATTTTCTAAACACAAAGAAAAATGGGGTGGGTTTTATCATTTATAAATTTGACGGCCCCAAGTCCACTGAGTGTGACAAGGCAGTCACTGGTATTTTGAGTGGGGTGATAGCTTTGTTCAACACAGCTGACCTGAAAGCAGTAGCAGGCTTTGTTCATTATTTTACCCTGAAAACACCTAATGTGACCAACAGGCTCACTCACCACTCCATCTGAGGTTTTATATGAAAAATAAATGATCAATACAGGACACTTGAAGCATATTTTTACAAATATTTTTATTTCACTTTAAACTCAAAATATTACTTTAAACCACTGTGTCCAAAGGATTACATGGTGGACAAGATAACTTTGTTCACTCAGGAGAAAAGAAGGACTGGAATTGATTATAGGTGTATGATATTAAATTATGGGTGTCCATATCATCATTTTCTATTCATTCTGTCGCACATAATGGAAAATAGTTTTACTTGATGAATACAATTCAACATGTACTGAGCAATAACATAGTTTCACCTTTGAATGGATGCAGTTACCAGAGCAATACAGATATTCCACTACACCAGAGCCACAATGTATCAGTACAGAACACTGTCCTTTCAGCTGTTTCATAAAGTCACCCTTAACATCATACTATTGTCTGACTTCTGTTAAACCCTAATACTTTATTCATTGCTGGCTATAAGAGGTCAATTAGCGGTACTGTTTGTTGGAAATTGACAAATGTACATAACTGTGTCAAGTATTTCCTCAAAAGTAAGTTATTTTATCTTAAACATATTAGATGTGTAGCTTAATTTCTATTCAGTGTGTCTCTGACATTAATAAAACTACATAAACATATTATATAATCACATATAAACCCACTTTACCTTCTAAACATCATAAACAGGTGCTTAGTGTCCTGCAGCTGCAACATAACAAATACTGGCTGATAAGAATCTGTTCAGGAAATCCTGAATGTCACAGTTCTAGTGGGAACAGAATAGAGTTAACTCAAATGTCAGAGACATCCATAATCCCACAGTCATGTTTTAGTATATATACAGTAAAAGACACATTAAGCTTTATTAATCAAATGTACATGCAGTTAATGTGACAATGAACTTTCTACTGAACTTTCTATTCTCTATAGGAGTTTCTTTATTTATTCATTTCATTTGTACAACTGTATCTGTACAATGAATCTCATTGTTCTACAATCACTCACATCTGTTCTGAGGGGTTTGTAAAAGGTCATTGCTCTAGCTCACATCCAACAAAGTAACAGTGATCTGTACAAACATAAAACACACAAGACTGAAGGAATAAATGAATCTACCATTTTATTTATTTGTTTGTTTGTTTGTTTGTTTGATGATTTCAAATGACTATTAATTACAGTGAATCATGGACAAAACTGGCAAGAAAAGATCAATAAACTTAATTTCATGTCATATGCACCCAAACATCCAAAACAATGGATCTGTGTCTATA
Source organism: Hemibagrus wyckioides (assembly GCF_019097595.1). Lineage (NCBI taxonomy): Eukaryota > Metazoa > Chordata > Actinopteri > Siluriformes > Bagridae > Hemibagrus > Hemibagrus wyckioides. The sequence goes on along the minus strand of NW_026690769.1, from coordinate 131,649 downwards.
AAATACTGTTTGTTCATAACAATGTAGATTTGTGACTTTAATGTGATGAATGTGCGGCTTATGTGGTTTTTAAACACATTTTATTTTTTATTTATTAGTTTGCTTGCTTGCTTACATTTTTATTTATTCAGTTATTCCACAGAATTACTACAAACATTGTTTGTGTCTGTGGTTATCTGATAACAGGTTGGTAAAGGAAGGATCTTTGATGTGGTTTTAGAATCTTCATTTATACTGGTTTATACGTTTTTGTAAAGTCTTTCAGTGACTCTGTATCACTGTGTTCCAACTCTTAGAGCACAATGATAGAGTGCAGAATCTGAGAGCTTTAGTCCTCTGATAGTAAGTTCAGTAGAGTCTCTGCTTGTTTGTGTCTTTAATCGAGTGTCAGTAGGAGTGCTGGCATAACTATATGACCTTGCACCTTTATACAGTAAAACCTGTGGTGCGCTGTTAGGATATTGTTTGTACCAGTAAAGCCAAATATATTCACTGCTTGACTCATATGAACATTTCATAGTAACAGTCTCTGTTTCATTCCTAACAATGTTATCTTCATTTGTTGGCCAAATTTTATCTGCAAAACTACCTGTTGTAAAGAACATTAAGAAAAAAAACTGTAAGGCATTTTAAAAACCAGATATTGACCTGAAAATTAGAAAATTACTATATACTCTAAAAACAAAAATATTACTTAATACAATTAAATAAGTGATGAAATAAATTACCTGTAACTAGAGTGAGAATCAGTGGTATGTATCTCACTATGTACAGTAAGTTGTATAGTTGATCCATTTCTGAACACAGCTCTGTGAGGATTCTGTATAATAGTGCTGTATGTGCTGAACTTTACACGTCTCTAGAAGGCCACACCCAGGAAGTGATGCTGTAGTAGTGTAACTTTGTACAGATCATCACTTCACACAGTTTCTGTGACAGAAAACTCATTAGAGTCATTAATATGGCTGGTGTTGTATTTCAAGATTCATCATCTATACGATACTATTAGCCTTTACCTATTTGTTTGGTGTTTATATTATTTGTATATGTATAAATAATTATGATATTTTGCTGTGGAACTGCAAATGTCATGAATAGGCTCAATGACTCAAATATCCATAGTGATCATGATAGGAAACTGGATCCAGATTGAAACAAAATTTCTGTGTCTGTTCCCAAAAGGTAATTAAATTCACTTCAGTTCATTTCAGTTCACTTCATTTTTATTTGTACATCACTTTTATCAATAGACATTGTCTCAAAGCAGCTTTACAGAAATACAGAAATTCAGAATAGAAATAACAAAGGTGAAAATTAACTTTATCCCTAATGAGTAAGTCTGAGGCAACAGTGGCAAGAAAAAAGTCCATTAGATGATTTGAGGAAGACTCAAAAGGAAACCCATCCTTATCTGGGTGACACCAGAGAGTGTGATTAAAAACTTCTACCGGGATATATATAGTCAAATATTAAAAATAAAATAAAATCAATTGCATATATCAGTTAATTGATGTGGATATGTAAGATACACAGAGAGAGTCCAACATCTAGGATCTAGCATTCTCTCACTGTGGCCTTAATATGGAACCAACCCAGCCACTGGATCAGCCATAAGAGATGAATTGTTGCAGCACGACAAATCTTTAGTAAGTACAGCGACAAAACACATTCAGTTTGTTGGCTCTGTCCAAGCTGCCCCCTGCTGATGGTCCTTCATACTGGAGCCTGTGATCTGCTTCATGCCCATCCAGATGTACTTGATGTTGTTTTGATGAAGTTTACTCTCCTGCTTCTGCTGTCCATCATTTCTTTTTCAACGTCAAACTACTTTTCACGTAAATAAGAAATGACTGTATAGGCACAACATATAGCAAAAACTTGTCCTATTTTATGTTATTTTAGTTTATTTTTTATACAATTCATAGTAAAATGAGCAATGTGAAAAGCAATATAATTAATTAACTAACAAAATAACTAACCCAGTATCAGTGATGCACTGCCTAATTGGCTATTTCCAGAGGCAGGCAATAGGTGTGTGAGAGGACTAGTGTTAGACTAGTGTAACCTCCACTGGTTGTAATCATCAGAAGCTTTCCACTTTGCACCTTTATACAGTAAAAACTGTGGTGCGCTGTTAGGATATTGTTTGTACCAGTAAAGATAAATGTATTCACTGCTTGACTCATATGAACATTTCACAGTGTTCGTTTCTTTCCTGATAACGTTTGCATCTTCATCCGTCGGTCCAATTTTATCTGCAAAACTGCCTGGTGTGAAAAGTAACAGAAAAAATATATCAGTGTGTAGTATGTTTTATAAACCAAGTATTGATTTAAGAATCAATTATGGTCATATAATAATAAGAATAATTAGGTCAATAAAAACATGGAAATTAATTAATATAATTAAGTAAGTGATTACAAATCCATTGTAATTATTAATACAGTTGATTAACAAATGAAAAGTAATTACCTGTAGCTAGAGTGAGAATCAGTGGTATGTATCTCACTATGTACAGAAAGTTGTATTATTTCAAGTAGAAATTGGAATAGAAAAGCTATACTTATATTCAGGCTCAATAGGTAACAAGAGGTTTTGTGTTTTGTTAGCTGATATTTCTGAACTACTGTATAAGTACAGCATTTGAGTCTACATGCTACTGTTATAAACAGACATATGTTAGATTGCTGGCTAGCTATTCTCACAGTTATATTAGAGAACAAACACCTGAAATAACTTAATACATAAACTTTACTGGTACATATGAGATATTAAAAGGCAGTGGCAAGATGTGCCTTGAGGAATACAAGCTAGCTAAAAATAACCTGAAATCACCCATAAATTACCAGTGTTACGGTAACCAGACGGGATACAGTCTTTATTTCCAAACCCAAATGGGTATGTTTATTAATGTCCATAAAATGGGTGGAGAAGCGAAAGAAGTGGTAAGTACTATGTAGCTTATGGAGAGGTGACTGGAGGGCAGACGGAGAGAATAGATAACAGGAAATACCTCGATTCGGAGAATGGAGGACCAGGCGAACGATAGTGGAGAAGGTAGGAGCTGGAACAAAAACCTGGAGCAAAGTGAGCATAAGGTAGCACAGCTAGTAGCGGAGAATCGTGGAGTTTTCAATGTGAATCTTGTATGAGACCAGACAGTGACTGAGTGGAAAGGGTGTACTTAAATAGAGGAGTGGAAGTGATTATGAAACTAGCTGCAGGTGTGCTAGATTAATATTCGGGTGATTGGGTGCGTTGGTTGGTGAGGGAGTCTGGTATACCCGTGACAACCAGCTGCATGCACAGCAGATTTTCATTTGATGATACCCCCAAAGGGCACAGATGTTTTTTGTAAACAGTCATGAAAGATCAGTGCCTCATCGTGCAACTTTAGAAGAAGAATTTCTTTGCTGGAAAGAAAAAGGTGACAGATGTACATTTGACACACCTCTATTAGAATCCAAAAATATTATAGCAGCATAACCAGTGGAGTCACAGCACTGAAAAGGTCAAGTAAGGAAATCTTCAATCTCAGAGAGCAAGATATGATTATTAAAAGAAAAAAAAAATAAATAGAAACAACAGAGAACAGTGATTATTATTAAAATTGAAACCTAATAACAGAAACAAAGCCTGAGAGACCGGAGGCTATATTCTCTTAGATAATTCAAGATGGGCATTTAATGTACAGTGGAGTAAATTATGAGCAAATTAGGAGGATTTTCTTTCAGGGGCAGAGTAATTTCACATAACACAATTAAACTATTCATACCATTTTTAACAAACATACATCTATAACAAACCTGCAAGATCGTGCAAAATATTATAAGAAGTAGATGAAAAATTACTTGCTAGTCTCACTAATTTGCTTCAGCATATAGAATTTGGTGCTAAAATCCTACTGGGGTATAGAAATCATGAGGTGACCAAAAGAGAGCAAAATAAAATAAATACATGGAAGTGTGCTCATCTTATGGCAGACTGTTGTAGATACATTTATTTTCTAAATATTGTAATTATTATTATTGTAACAATTACAATACAATACATAAACATAGCAACAAAAACATTAATTTGGGGTAAACAACATATTTTAAATAATAAGGTTGTTTTTTAATTTCCCCTGTTGGAGTAAAAAAAGAAAACTATAACCGTCTAAATAATAGCAAGTAATTACTTAAATAAAAACTATTAAAATAATTAAACTATTAAAAAAATATTAAAATAAAAAACTAACAACTTTCAAATTCAATAAGCAATTATTTAATTTACAATTGATTTATTTATAAATTTGGAACTGCAAAAAGACTATCTATAGTGGAGAGATATAAGTTGTCTGTTGTGTGTGTCTGTTCCCCATAGAAATCCTGCATCTTCAGAACCTGTAAAAGAAAGCAAGTCTGTTTAGGAAACTTCTAAGTGAGATTGTTCCCTAAGTTAATGATCCATTCAGTATTTCTTTCTAGCTAGCTTGTATTCCTCAAGGTATATGTTGCAACTGTCATTTGTAACCTGTCACATGTAACAGTAAAAGTTATATATTAAGTTATTTCAGGAGTTGTTTGTTCTCTGATGTAACTGTAACAATAGCTAGCTAGCAAGCTAACATTAGCTATGGCTGTTTATAACAGTAGCTTGCAGAGTCAAATGCTGCACTCATACAGTAGTTCAGAATTATCAGCTAACAAAAACACAAAACCTCTTGTTACCTATACAGCCTGAATACAAGTATAGCTTTTCTATTTAAATAAAGTAAAATACATACTTGGAAATGTACTTATTCCTTTCATGAGTTGATTCTGTTGTGTGAGTTTTATTTCACTTAAAATTTGTGAGAGTCAAAAACTAGCAGAGTTCCTGATTTGAAGGAATGTAAATTATTGAGTTTAAGCTCTTTCAAGGTTTTTTGTACAGTGCAGCTGGATTTCCTGTCACTGTGGGCTCCAGAGCACAGTAGTATAGAGCAGAGTCTGATACAGCAGCAGAGGAGATGTTCAGATCCACTTGTTTAGTTTTATCATAAATTTTAGCAGTTTTAACTCCACTTGGAGTGATGTAAAAAAGGAACTCAGGTTTAGATTTTGGATGTTGTTTGTACCATTGCAGGCTTTTTACTGAACCACTGAAGTCTTTGTAGCTGCAGGACAGAGTAACATCATCACCTTCATCTACAACTTTATGAGTGAAAAGTGGCTCTATTGGATCTGCCATGGAGTCACCTGTCATAGAGAAAATATGTACATAATAATTTTTTATTTTTGAGGTAAATAACAATAACATTTTTTTCTTAACATCACACAGGGTAATTAATCACTAATTTAACACTTCCTTTCTTTCAGTGTTAACTTACCTAATGAAAGCCACAGACACATGAATATAACAGTGATCATGATGAATGGTGTTAGCAAAATGAAAATATTCTTTCTGTACTTTATTATATTAACATTTCAGAGGTTCATGAAGCTCCACCCCTCAGCATCATATGACAGTGTCACCAGTTTTACTGACAGATTCTTGACTTACTGCATCCTGACATTACATTCAGTCTCACATGTGGAACAAAACATTTATCATTCATCTAATAATTAAGGTTTTACGTATTATACCAGGGGTCTCTAACTCCATATTACAGTTAGTCCAATGTCGAGTGGGTTAGACAATCAATCAATCAGTTCATTTGTTTGTTTATTTCTGTGACCAATAACACAACACTTAAATGTGTTCATTTACTGCCTTTTATCTGAAAGCTTTATCTTCAATGTAAAAATTAATCCAATGGGTAAAAAATAAAAATCCACATCATAGGTACAAAATCTACAATGTTGAGTTTCTTGAACATTTCCTGATAGAGACATGGTTACAGAGTGACAGCAGCACATGTTTATTAGTGGCTGGGTTTATTGTTTTATTCTGCCTCCTTGTGGAACAACAGAAACTGGTGCTGTTTTCTGAATATTTTCCTTCAATTACTTTCAATAGATGATTTTAATGTAGAATAAAGTTAATTTCTAAATTTATTCAGTAGGGAAGATTAGCCAGGATACCACTGGATAAATGGATAAAATTTATTACATTCTATCTATTTAAAATCAACTTCAAATTCTTTATAAAGTCCTTGTAAAAGTATGCATGTAACATGTACAGGTTTTTTTTGTTGTTGTTTATTTAGACATCACTCTGCTTCAGTAAAGAAATTACATTCAATTATTTTACAGTTGAGGTCATAAAGCACTAAAGTCCCCTAATGTGTTGTCTTTGTTGTGTATTAACATGGAACACAGGAGCCTGTGTTAGCTATGCACAGAATTTTTTTCATTTTTTTCTCATTTCATTTTGTGTACTATATCACTGTGTGGATTCACCTTTACTTTCTCTTTTTTATGTGATTTTGTTTGGATTTTTTGGATGTTTTCCTTGCCTTTTGCTCTCTGGATCTTCATAAAGCTTCTTGAAGCTCCACCCTGCAGTATCACATGGCGGCTGATTGTTGATTCTTACATTTGAATCCAGGATTTACATTCAGCTTCAGTTAAGGGAGCTATATTTTATGCAAACACAAATATTAATCAGGAAATGTTAATAAAATGCAAGAATTGCAATAATTAAATCATTTAAATAATACTTATGCAATCACTAATAATAAATTTCAATAATTTTATTGAATCTTTCTTCATTCATTTCTTAATAAAATGATACTTATGCAATCATCACTTATTTTTCATTTAATAACACGTATATTTATAATCAGTGGTGTCTGCATCTACATCTGGAACATTCGAATTAAATACAAACTAAGCAATCATACTGCTTAAAACTGACATAGTCCTGTTTGTATGTGTTTTTCAGATTCCATCAAACTAAATGAATGTCCAGAACAGAGCATTTACAGGGTTTCTGATCTACAGCGTCTACTGGGTTCATGTAATAATAACCAGCCACAAATTAGCTGTATGAGGAATTGTTAGAGAAGTTTTGGTCTTTATTCTACAAAGTTTTGGGCTTTATTCTACAAAGAACATTACCAACATTAGGTAACCTCTAATATTGTGCCTATTAAATTACACTGTTACTACATCTACTTGATGGTTAAATGATGGTTAATGTGAAAGGTTGATGATGAAGTGAATGTAAAAGTGTAAATATCTCCATCTTGTGAGAAAAGCATGACTCTTAAGTTGGTAAAAGGAAAAGAAGAGTAAAGCTCAGTGTAATCACTGCTTGACTCGTATGAACATTTTAGAATAACAGAGTCTGTTTCTTTCCTGACAATGTTGGCATCTTCATCGGTCAGCCCAATTTAATCTGCTAAACTGCCCATTATAAAGAAGAATATAAATAAATGAAATAAATCTGTCAAGTATTTTTGTGAACAAACTACAGACTATGTTCACTCTTTGGACCCTTTGGTAATGTTCGTTTCTTACCATAACAGTAAATGTTTTTAGTTTTTTGAAACTTTTATATTAATATATTGCCTCTAGTAGGCTAGATAAAAACAGAAATACTGATGAAATACTAAACTATTAATTAATAAATACTAAAATTTATTTAAATTAATTAAATTAAAATCCAAATCTACAAAGCACAGAGTGTCTGTTTTCATATGAGCCATTAACCACGACTGTGGAGTTTAACCTGACAATGAAATTAAATACTGAACATGGATACAACAAAACAGGTGGAAATTCCATTTCATGCTGGTGATTATTGTTTATTGACCAGTTGATTAACTAATAAAGATTAGCAGTCCAATTTCTCCTAACATCTAATATCTCAATGTTATCTAGAATGACTACAACACTTGATTTATCAGTATTAACAAATAAAACAGTTGAGTATTGGAATAGTGTAGTTTAGTTTCTGTGGTTCTACAAAACCTATACAGAATCCTGCACTTCAACAGAGGACCTGTCAAGCTGATTAGATATTGTTTAATTAATATTAGTTCAGTTCCTTTAGTTGATAATTTGTTCTCTTTCAGTGTGTCAGGATGGTTGAGCTGTCTAAGGCACTGTGTTTTGGTTGCAGTCTCCTCTGGAGCTGTGGGAATCCCATTTCTGACACTGGTTTCTTTCCTTTGTGTTGTGATCCTGTACAGAAGTCTGTTGTTGCATGTTGAAAGGAATCCTTCGGATGTGGTGGTTCAAGTAGTTAAGGGTTGCTGGTTTGTTGAATGACAGAATGGTGTTCAAGCCACATGGTCAGTCCCTGAGCAGGGCTTTTAAACAAGCTACACCAGAGATTTTTATTGATGCAGCTCGGACTTCAGTTACCTCATGCCGTGAACACAGACAGTTTTCCTAAGGAAATACTCTGTAGGGACTTCTCCGACCAACACAACTCCACTGGCAACAAACATAAGGTAACCATAAGGGGAAAGAAGAAGGGTGGTGTCAGAGCCAGACTGAAACGGGAAACAAGTAAACAACGGGCGCTCCCGTCCATCATCATGACTAATGTTCGCTCTCTCCGAGCTGCAAGCCTGCGTTAACCACATGCATGAATACAGAACTGCCTCTGTTCTTGCTTTTACAGAAACGTGGTTAAATAAGAACGATGATGATAGTATGCTCCACATTGATGGCTTTAACCCTCCACTATGTCTTGACCGGAACAGTGAACTTACCGGGAAACAACATGGCGGCAGTGTGTGTCTGTATGTAAACAAAAGTTGGTGCTCCACCATCATAGTGAGAGAGAAACTGTGCACTACAGACATTGAGCTTCTGGCTGTTTCACTACACCCTTTTTTACCTCTCCAGAGAATTTCTACAACTCTTTCTCATTCTGGTTTTCATCCATCCAAGAGCCAACGCTACCACAGCCACTGAACACATCACCAACACTCTGAATAAGATTGAACAGTTATCACCAGACTCTCCTAAGTTCATCCTAGGGGACTGTAACCACTGCTCTCCTGACAAGTCCTTAAAAGGTTTTCAGCAGTATGTTACATGCACTACATGCCAGGGGAAGATACTGGATAAATGCTATGGCTCAATTCCAGACACATATAGAGCTCTCCCCCTCCCCCCCTCTTGGCTCTGCTGACCACCACACCATTCTGCTTGCTCCTGCTTATATTCCAGTCATCAAGAGGGCTAAGAAGGTAGTAAAGACCATCAAACAGTGGTCAAAGGATAGTATCCACACTCTACAAGGACACTTTGAATCCACAGACAATTTTGAATGAAGTTAAGGTTATTTTTGGTAAGAACATATAGTGAGGAAATAATACCAGAATAGAGGACATTGATATTTACTTGTTGTCAGTAAGCTGTATGGAAGTTTCATGTGTGATAAAGAGACATGCCTCATGCATAATTTACATATGCAAAGTTCAGATCATGGACTATAGTTTATTACAATAATGCTGAAATGTCACCGCAAAATGTGAGTACCCAAATGTTGGTACACAATATAATAAAATAAATATTTTTGTGGCCTGTCAGGTCACTTGCTGTAACACTTAAAATTATTATAGGGTTTTTTACAAAAAAGAAAAAGGGATGTTCTAGATTAAGTGCTATTGCAGAGGATGAGGGTGGAAGCTGAACTGATTAATTAAGAATTAGACATTCAATTTTAAGGTTATTGAATTCATGTAAGATGAAATCATGTATTTGTATTATATAAGGACAATAAACAGCATGAATCTTACCAGAAAGAATTCAATAATAAATTTACTTTTTTAATACAATTTTTATTTATTGATTGTTCAAACAATAATCATTGCCAACATAGGTAAGAAGATGAATGTTGATATTTGCAGTCAAATAAATATCAAAGTCTAGGAGTTGTGTCAAAGTGTAAGTTGTATTTGAATGAAACAGGTAAACAGCTCAGTCTGTTTGAGTTTTGTGTCACTGTGGGCTCCATGGTGCAGTAGTACATGATGCAGTAGTACATGATGCAGTAGTACATGGTGCAGTAGTACATGATGCAGTAGTACATGGTGCAGTAGTACATGATGCAGTAGTACATGATGCAGTAGTACATGGTGCAGTAGTACATGGTGCAGTAGTACATGGTGCAGTAGTACATGATGCAGTAGTACATGGTGCAGTAGTACATGGTGCAGTAGTACATGGTGCAGTAGTACATGATGCAGTAGTACATGATGCAGTAGTACATGGTGCAGTAGTACATGATGCAGTAGTACATGGTGCAGTAGTACATGGTGCAGTAGTACATGATGCAGTAGTACATGGTGCAGTAGTACATGGTGCAGTAATACATGGTGCAGTAGTACATGATGCAGTAGTACATGGTGCAGTAGTACATGATGCAGTAGTACATGATGCAGTAGTACATGGTGCAGTAATACATGGTGCAGTAGTACATGATGCAGTAGTACATGGTGCAGTAGTACATGGTGCAGTAGTACATGATGCAGTAGTACATGGTGCAGTAGTACATGGTGCAGTAGTACATGGTGCAGTACTACATGATGCAGTAGTACATGGTGCAGTAGTACATGATGCAGTAGTACATGATGCAGTAGTACATGGTGCAGTAGTACATGGTGCAGTAGTACATGATGCAGTAGTACATGGTGCAGTAGTACATGGTGCAGTAGTACATGGTGCAGTAGTACATGATGCAGTAGTACATGGTGCAGTAGTACATGATGCAGTAGTACATGATGCAGTAGTACATGGTGCAGTAGTACATGATGCAGTAGTACATGATGCAGTAGTACATGATGCAGTAGTACATGATGCAGTAGTACATGGTGCAGTAGTACATGATGCAGTAGTACATGATGCAGTAGTACATGGTGCAGTAATACATGGTGCAGTAGTACATGATGCAGTAGTACATGGTGCAGTAGTACATGATGCAGTAGTACATGATGCAGTAGTACATGATGCAGTAGTTTATGGTGCAGTAGTACATGATGCAGTAGTACATGATGCAGTAGTACATGGTGCAGTAGTACATGATGCAGTAGTACATGGTGCAGTAGTACATGATGCAGTAGTACATGGTGCAGTAGTACATGGTGCAGTAGTACATGGTGCAGTAGTACATGGTGCAGTAGTACATGATGCAGTATTACATGGTGCAGTAGTACATGGTGCAGTAGTACATGATGCAGTATTACATGGTGCAGTAGTACATGGTGCAGTAGTACATGATGCAGTATTACATGGTGCAGTAGTACATGGTGCAGTAGTACATGATGCAGTAGTACATGATGCAGTAGTACATGGTGCAGTAGTACATGATGCAGTAGTACATGATGCAGTACTACATGATGCAGTAGTACATGGTGCAGTAGTACATGATGCAGTAGTACATGGTGCAGTAGTACATGATGCAGTAGTACATGATGCAGTAGTACATGATGCAGTACTACATGATGCAGTAGTACATGGTGCAGTAGTACATGATGCAGTAGTACATGATACAGTAGTACATGATGCAGTAGTACATGATACAGTAGTACATGATGCAGTAGTACATGATGCAGTAGTACATGATGCAGTACTACATGATGCAGTAGTACATGGTGCAGTAGTACATGATGCAGTAGTACATGGTGCAGTAGTACATGATGCAGTAGTACATGATGCAGTAGTACATGATGCAGTAGTACATGATGCAGTAGTACATGATGCAGTAGTACATGATACAGTAGTACATGATGCAGTAGTACATGATGCAGTAGTACATGATGCAGTACTACATGATGCAGTAGTACATGGTGCAGTAGTACATGATGCAGTAGTACATGATACAGTAGTACATGGTGCAGTAGTACATGATGCAGTAGTACATGGTGCAGTAGTACATGGTGCAGTAGTACATGGTGCAGTAGTACATGATGCAGTAGTACATGATGCAGTAGTACATGATGCAGTAATAGAGTCTGATACTGCAGCAGGAAAGATCCCCAGGTCTACTTTCTTCTCTGTTTTACGAACTTTGATTTATAGTTGTGGGTCATGTTGCTTAGCTTTGGTTATAGCATTTGTAGATACAATAATCAGCAGCAAAAACTCTGATTGATGTTTTTGTCGATACCAGTGGAGAAAATCAGACGACTGATCATATTTTCAGGTCAGTGTGATGTTGCTGCCTTCACTTGAAGATATGATGGTTTGTTGCCCACTTTTACTTACTCATAGTCATGTCAGCTCTGGTATCATATGTAATAAATCCATTGTTTAAATTAATTGACTAACACAAGCAATGAATATTCAGAATATATTTTATGTTGTTTAAATCTGTTAATGTTGATATTTGCTAAATTTACTGATAATATTAAGCAGTTCAAAAGCATAAAAATCTCTTTACTAATTGCAAGCATATTGTGTCTGTAGCATAAAAACTGCACTCAACCATATATTTGAATTAATTTCAATTATTCTGTTGTGCTACATGTGACATCATGTAGTTAATGCTATAGTTATCTGTCTGTGTCTAAAGACAGGTATCTACCCAGAGAATGACCCTAACACCCCCAAATAAAATGTTTCACTATGCTGGAGTAAACAAATACTAGACAAAATGAGTCCTATTTGTCTCAGAAGGTATGAACACCATCTAAATTTCATCTAAAAGTCTTGTAAAGTTCACAATTTTAGTTCAACATTCACTGGCTACAAGTTAAACTCTTTTCATTGCTATTGCTAGAGAATACTAGCATTGGTTCCAGTAGCCAACATAAAAAGTGCTAAGACAAATAGTAACAATGTGTGTTAGTGTCCATGTACTTGATTCTCAGCACTTTTTCCACTCCTGTGATATGGTGTGTTTCCTCCTTGTGCCTAGTGTGTCCATGATAGATTCTGGAGCCACCGTGACCCTGATCAGGATAAAGTCTTTACTGAAGATTAATGAATGAACCCATTGTGGAATTCAGTTATGTAATGATACACATGTAAATACATATTGTAATTAGTCATATTAACATGTTTGTGTTACAGCCTGGGAATTATATTCTGTTGGCTAAATTTCCCATCTTCTGTTTAGGTCAGTAAAACATTTTAAAACTTTATCTACTGCCATCTGTACAGAGTGTGTAATCTCTTCTCTCTGGCAATACAGGTCCATCACAGACATAATTAAACTGATCAAAGTGTGACATTTATTGAATGAGAAATGCAGCATAACTAACCAGGTTTTAGACATCTTTAGGCAGACTGACTGCATTTACTGCTAGATTTGTTAATATGGGTCTTTATCAAGCACAATCCTTTTTTTTCATAATATTTCAGTGTTTTCCAGAGTTTAGTCACAGCAGTGGTGGACCGTCAGGGCCAGCAAGGCCTTCTCTGCTGGCCTAAACAGCAGTGATCTGAATCACTGAATTGCATTTTAATATATTTAATATATTTTTCCATGAATGTGTATTAAATTATTCCCAATAGTCTATTCTCTAAACTTCATAGCTTTTCTCTTGGTTGTGCTGCTTCCAGTAGTGTATATTTATGATAAGAGTATTTATCCAATCATATTTCAGTCAGTGGTTGACATCATGTGTTGCCAGGGTGAAAGAAATCTGCCTTAAGGCCTTCAGAATGAATAGTGCAGGCGCCCGTAGCTTAAAATAAGTGAAATGGTTAAATTAACCAATCAGATTTCAAGTTGGCGTCACTGGGGCCATCTAGCAGGCATACGATTACGTCAGCAATTTCCCGTCCTTTGACTGGATAATTGGAGTAGTCAGAGAGGCAGCGAACTGCCCATATACATTGTTTCTATATTCACTGCGTCCCATTTCGGATGCTGCGTCTTCCGGAGATTGCAGTTTGCTGCATGCGTCATCAAGAATGTCTTTTTTTGAGAAAAGTAACCGTAATAAAATTGATTATTCCTTGTGAGGTGTGAAATACTGTAGACTAATTTCTTTTTTATTTTGTTATTTAATGGATGATTAGTTATTTAACGGTTGATTAGTTGATTAGTGGGAATTGAAGTCTGGTGCAGTGCATCATGGGAAATGGAAATCAAGGTGTGGGTAGACCTAATGACCTGTTTATTAAATAGGATTACAAATATTTTGGGGAGTATTTTAGTGTGGAGAGGAAGAAACCAGCCTCTTTTAATTCTCTTATCTATTTATTATCTATTTTTTACATCATTGTCATTTGAATTGTTGGATTTTAATATCATTATTTTGTCATTTAAGCATGAAACTGTGTACAAATAAAGAATATAGTATTTACATTATCTCATGACAAACATCACATTGCACGTGAACATGTACAGATCTGCTTTTATTTATTGCAGCTATAACGTGCTTTTCTCTGCTGGAGCATTTTTACAGAATTTGCATGTATATGCCTACTGCAATTACAGTTTTGTTTCTTGAATAAAGCAAACTGGATTCGATGCTTGATGATGTGTTGAAAATAACACTAATTAGCTTCATTGTACAATCAGAGATTATTAAAACATTCTGATTTGTTCTAGACTGCATTAAAATCACAACTCATGTACAATCCGTTTTGGGCAACGCATTATATATAAACTTACTATCTATGTAAGGCTGAAGAATACCCTCTATACTTGTGTAAAGTTGTATTCATTATCAAAGCATGTCTGTGGGATATAAATAGAATCCCAGCATTTGTCCAACAATAAGATAACAGACTATGCCATCTTGTGGTCAAAGGTAAGAGACATTAACACACCAAGGTCTTTTCTGTTTGAATTTATTAATTTTTTTATTTATTTTCTCAATCATAAAACTATACCCAAATTTGCAGAGAAACTAGCCTGCTGGGAATAAGAACCCTTGTTTTTTTGTTTGTTTGTTTGTTTTTTTTCACTGAAGTTCAGAATTGGTCCTAGTTGGACACTCTGAGTACCTTTCTGTTTAACTTTCTATCTAATGTAACTGTGAAAGTTCTGGTTTCCTGGCCAAAATAAAATAGTTATAGAAGAAAGAAAGAAAGAAAGAAAGACAGAAAGACAGAAAGAAAGAAAGAAAGAAAGAAAGAAAGAAAGAAAGAAAGAAAGAAAGAAAGAAAGAAAGAAAGAAACTTTCTCAAAATCATTGGCAGAATTGTTTTCACTATGACAAAACTGTGCCAGAGTTTTTGTACAGTGCAGCTGGATTTCCTGTCACTGTGGGCTCCAGAGCACAGTAGTATAGAGCAGAGTCTGATACAGCAGCAGAGGAGATGATCAGATCCACTTTCTTATCTTCATGAATTTTAGCAGACATTCTTGATTGGATGGTGGGATCACTTGGAGTAACATAAAGAAGGAACTCAGGTTTAGAGTTCATATATTGCCTGTACCACTGCACATTATATATGTCACCACTGAAGTCTTTGTAGCTGCAGGACAGAGTAACATCATCACCTTCATCTACAACTTTATGAGTAAAAAGTGGCTCTATTGGATCTGCCATGGAGTCACCTGTCATAGAGAAGAGAACATAATGGTTTTTTTCTAAATAATTTAATAATTACATAAATCATATTCACAATTTACTACTGTTTAAAAACGTGTTCATATGTGATTCAGAACATATTATTTTTGCAATAAGAAAAATGTTTACTCACCCAGTGAAAGCCACAGACACATGAATATAACAGTGAACATGATGAATGATCTTAGCTGAAGGAAACGGTTCTTTCTGTACACTGATATGTTAACATCATCAGGATTCATGAAGCTCCACCCCACAGCATCACTCACATGACAGTGTCACTAATGTTACTGAAAGATTCTTGATTCTTACTGAAGCATTCTGGCTTTACATTCAGTCTCACATGGGGAACATGTCCTAAATCTATTTTAAACAAACACAAAAAGCTAAACTAAAAGCAGGAACTGATAATAAAAGTTAATAATCACTATAATAAAGTTTAATCATGTAATTATTGAAATAATTATTATACAAACATTAAATCACAATTTTAAAAGGTTCTGTTGTTGCTGCTGTCATTTGGAGCCATTTGTGCCACATTCTGCCTTATAGTCTGTATGATTCTTGATGACTGTAGTGTCAGAAATATTTATTTAACATGATAAATCATGCTTTCTAAATTGAGTGGCTTTCTCCATTCATGTCTCTTCCAATCCCACTACAGTACTAGTATGTGCTCTGGGTGATTTGAGTCCAGGGCTCTACTCCTTTGAACACAAGGGTGGAATTAATACTATAACATCCATTTATTTAGCAGATGCAGTTGTTTATTAACATTTAAAATCAGAGATCTGAAAAATTCTTTTCCTGTGTCTTAGTCATAGATGTGGCTGTGTTTGTTTTAACTACTGGGTCTATGTTAATCAGGTCTGGTGGCTTTAAACAGTTACACTGCTCATGGTTTGGGTCAATAAAACATCATTATCAGTGTGGCACATGACTCTGTACTTTCCAACTGAGCCATCAAATAACACCACACAATGTAAAAGAAAGTTCACCACCCTGTTACTTAATGTCGTCTAGTCAGAGATCATTTCTGTCATTTGTCAGAGAGTCAAACTTTTCGCTTTTTGCTTTGTTTTGCTTGTCAAGAGCAATCTGTACTGTGGGTGCTCCTTTTTAAAGAGATATCTAAGATATGTAAATTGGCTGCAGGCAAAATGATGATGGTTAAAAATTGAATTGGGTCAATTTCAAAGTACATAATTAAAAAAATCTAAACATCCACTGTGTAAAAAAAATCTAAAAAAGAAAACAAATTTAAATAATGAATTATCTTTCCATGTGTCTGAATGTAAAAAAGGCTACAAGCAAACCTGCTTCTTTATTGCTTTGCTATACTACAATGGTTTAAAAAAAATAATAGCACATCAACTTAAAATACAGCCTATGAGTAGTATGATGGATATCTGGAATATTTCCTTGCTAGACCACCAGGGGGCAGCACTGAACATTAGAGTTGAACTCTATTTTGGTTCTATGTTCATTTCCCCTGTTCAGTTGGTTCACCTGTTTAGTGTTATGTGAGTAGTGACACAGGAATTAGCTTCCCGAGTTAAGCTCCTTTGCTCTACCTTGTAATTGCCTAGCTTCTGTCTGAAGCATGTTTTTTTGCCTAGCCTAACCTAGCCTAGCCTAGCCTAGCCTAAACTGGCTAAGCCTAGCTTAGCATAGCCTAGCCTAGTATATTTCCGAATCAGGTTTTGGTTTGCTTTATTTTACTGCAGTTTCTGCTTCTATGTAGTAGTTTATTTAGCAGAATAAAAGACAAATAAAATGTTATAAAAAATGAAATGTTTTAAAATGTATGTGTATTGATAAATCTTTCTGAATTTTCATATTCCTGTGAAGCTGCTTTAAATGAACAACTATTGAATTAATATTTTAATTCTGTACTTCTTTTAGCTGCATATGTTAGCAGAAATATGTTATATGCATATGTTAACTATAACAGGTTGGTGAATGGAGTGTCTTTGTTGTGGTTTTAGAGTCTTCATATGTGCCATTGTTATGTTTTTGTAAAGCCTTTCAGTGACTCTGTATCACTGTGCCACTACTGTAAGAGCACAATGATAGAGTGCAGAATCTGAGAGCTTTAGACCTCTGATAGTAAATGCAGTAGAGTCTGGTAGAGGATGCTTCTGCCTCTAATCGATGATCATCAGGAGTGCTATCATAAACTTCACTTGACCTTGCACCTTTAAATCCAAAAAAAATCTTTTACCAGTAAAGATAAATGTAATTGTTGTTTGTCTCATATGAACATTTCAGAGGAACGGTGTCTGTTTCTTTCCTGACAATGTTGGCATCTTCATCCTTTGGCCTTACTGTGGGCTTCAGAGCACAGTAGTATAGAGCAGAGTCTGATACAGCAGCAGAGGAGATAATCAGATCCACTTGTTTATCTTCAGACATTCTTGGGGGAGTGTTGGGACTTGGATCTCCTTTTTCAAAAATATAAAGAAGGAGATCAGGTTTAGATTTTGGATATTGTCTGTACCACTGCAGAGTCTATACAATACCACTGAAATATTTGTAGCTGCAGGACAGTGTAACATCATCACCTTCATCTACAACTTTATGAGGGAAAAGTGGCTTTATTGAATCTGCCATGGAGTCACCTGTCATGGAGAAGCAACTTTTTAAAATACTTGTTCTTTTGGTTTGTAACTTGCAAACTAAAGGACTTAGAAAACCAAGTGGGCATAATAACATTGTTATCCTGAGTGTTTAGTTAGTTTGTGTTTGTTTTTTGAAATAAACATCATATTTATTCATATTCATGACAACTCTGCTTTACCTCACACAGCAACTCTTTCTCATCTACTAGACAATTAGCAAATCTTAGTATGCTAAAACTACAGTAAAACCAAGCCCCAGATCCATAAGCTGCAGCTGAAACCTAATGAATGGTCATTCAGTCAGAGTTTATTTTTAGTACCTACTTTATCCTGGTCACACTTCCACAACTGTCTATATACATTATATATACACACCTTCATTCATTCATTCATGCTTTGTCCTGGGCAGGTGAATCTGGAGCTTCTCCCAGCAACACTAGGGATGATGCAGGAATACACCCTGGATGATACAGCAGTCTAATGCAGGACAAAATGCACAGACACATTCACACACTCATTCAGACTTAGGGGAAATTTAGTGTCAGCAGTCCACCTTAAGTTGGAACATTTACATCACAGTACAAATAAGAAAACAGAGGACAAGCTCAAAAGGCTAGAGTCATCATCCCTCCATCAAATAATTATGTTTAAGATTATAGACATTACCCTTATGTGCAATCAAATCTTGTCACTAATTTTTTTTATATTATTATATTTATCTGTATGATCAAACTCACATCTGTTCAAATGAACATGCAGAATAAACATTTAATAAATGAATGTAGATGTAGATTTATGAATTAAAGTATAGTTGTGTTAATCCCTCATGTTTCTTTTCAGGCTATTAGCTCCAGCTGCAAATGTTTTCACAAATGTTGTTTGTGTCTGTGGTTAACTGATAAGTTGGTAAAGTGAGTCTCTTTCTCTTCTGTGGTTTTAGAATCTTAATATACCATGTTGATGTTTTTGTAAAGCCTTTCAGTGACTCTGTATCACTGTGTTCCAACTCTTAGAGCACAAAGATAGAGTGCAGAATCTGAGAGCTTTAGACCTCTGATAGTAAGTTCAGTAGAGTCTCTGCTTGTTTTCGACTCTAGTCGATGATCATCAGGAGTGCTCCCAGTACCTGCATATGACCTTGCACCTTTATACAGTAAATACTGTGGTGCGCTGTTAGGATATTGTTTGTAACAGTAAAGATAAATACGATCACTGCTTGACTCATATGAACATTTCAGAGTAACAGTCTCTGTTTCTTTCCTGACAATGTTTGCATCTGTTGGCCAAATTTTATCTGCAAAGCTACCTGGTGTGACAAAAATATAAAGAAACATGTCAGTGAAGTATTTTTTGTAATTCCAATATTGACTTAAGGAATCAAGAAATTACTAGATTAATACAAACATGCTTATTAATTAATGCAATTATTTAACTGATTAAATATCATTGTAATAATTAATAACTGATTGAAAATTACCTGTAACTAGAGTGAGAATCAGTGGTATGTATCTCACTATGTACAGTAAGTTGTATAGTTGATCCATTTCTGAACACAGCTCTGTGAGGATTCTGTATAATAGTGCTGTATGTGCTGAACTTTACACGTCTCTAGAAGGCCACACCCAGGAAGTGATGCTGTTGTAGTATAGAGTCATTAATATGGCTCTGTTGTATTTTAAGATTCATCATCTATACCATACTATAAGCCTTTATCTGTTTGTGTGTTTTTTTAATTATTTGTACATTTATAAATAATTATGATAATTTGCTGTGGAAAATCATAGGAAACTGGATCCAATCTCTCATAAGTAAATTTGCTGTGTCTGTTCCCAAAAGGTAATTAAATTCAGTTCACTTCATTTTCATTCATATCACTTTTAACAATAGACACTGTCTCAATGCAGCTTTACCGAAATACAGAAATTCAGAATAGAAATTACAAAGTTGAAAATTAACTTTACCCCTAATGAGCAACTCTGAGGCAAGAGCGGCAAGAAAAACTCTGTGGGACGATATGAGGAAGACTCAAATGTGAACCCATCCTCATCTGGGTGATACCAGAGAGTGTGATTATGAATAAATTACCTTCTAATTGTATATTATCAAACATTAAAAGCAGCCGAGGAGATGATCAGATCCACTTGTTTAGTTTTATCATCAACTTTAGCAGACAGACGTGGTGGCATAGGGATTTACCTTTTACCCTCCTTTCTGAAAAGGTCAATGTTAACTTACCTAATGAAAGCCACAGACACATGAATATAACAGTGAACATGATGAATGGTGTTAGTAAAATGACAATATTCTGAGGTCTTTCTGTACTCTATTATATTAATATTTCAGAGGTTCATGTCTCCACAAAGTGTGACATTCTCCATCCCGCTCCCTGTATTCCAGAGATAGGCTCCAGGTTGGAGCTTTAATTTTCAGAGGTAATTACAGTGGGATTTGAACCTTCTTGGACCTCTGGAGAAACAAGCTTCCAAGGGAGAACCAAGCCGGCAGTGCAAGTTTCCATTAGTTTTATCCCAACCACTCTATTCCATTTAAAACCAGGGCACGTCCGGGATTTGAACCCGGGACCTCTCGCACCCAAAGCGAGAAGCATACCCCTAGACCAACGAGCCAGGTCCTCCCAGTCAGCTTGATGTGCGCCAATGAAGGTTCACTGTACTCTGTAACTGGATGACCTTCTTGTTCATATGGACTGGGGTCCGAGTAAAAGGAACTCGGTTACACAAAGTCAAGTTAACAATAAAGCGAGGCTCCTGTGGGATTCAAACCTTTTTGGAATCCAGACGCTAAGTGTGAACCAAGTAAGCAGCTCTTGCCATTGGGCCAAATTATGTCATTTACAGGGTTGTTACTGTAGTCTTAGATTTCTGTTCTTGGTGAACAGGAATGAAACCCGATGTGGTCTTTAGCTGTTGTAGCTCATCTACCTCAAGAATTGATTATGGAGCACTATTTCAGTAGAGCTTATTTATTTCCTGATTGTGTGATGGAAACTGTGTTTTTATTTTCCACAATTCTTATTCTTAGTTATACATACTTTCAGGTATCCTGTAATTCTCAAAAATATATTAAAGATCCTGCAAAGACACACATGATGAACACATTAAATAGCATGCTCAGTAAAATAAACAAACAAACAAACATAAAATAAAAATAAATCAGATCAGCTGCTTGTCAAAAGAGTTGTACAATATGCACATTTTTATTCCTAGAACAGAATCAAATTCCAGCATGTGATCTTTACACTGTCATTAAGTAAATAAACCATCAAACCTGCCACTATTGTTTATGAGAACTGCACTTAATACTGCAGAGGGAGTGAACATGTGGCTTCTTCAAACACACACCTAACTTTTCTATCTGTATTTGGATTCACTTAGAATGTTTTGTCTATTCACTTCAAATAAAGTATTCATATATGGTTATATACATACATTTCTATTGGATCAATAATCAGAATGCTGATGTTATGCATAGCTTCCAGTCTTTTCTTCTTATTGTGATTCTTTAACACTTTCATGTTTGAGGTCTCTGTAGGTTTTTGGACAGTGAAGTTGACTTTCCTGTCACTGTGGGCTGCAAGGCGCAGTAGTACAGTGCAGAGTCTGATACTGAAGCAGGCGAGATCTCCAAATCCACACGCTTCAGACTCTTATGAACTTTAGCAGACAAATGAGGATGAGGAGTATCACCTGTCTGATTCACTCCCGATTCCGTCAACAGAACGAGGAATTCTGGTGCTGCATTGGAATATTGTCGATACCACTGTAGATTGTTCATAGAAACAGTGTATTTATAATCACAGGAGAGTGTAACTGCTGGCTCCTCTTTACCATAGACAGCAGAAGATGTTGGAGTAATGCTGTCCTGTGTGCTCTCACCTGAAGTGGACATTTATTTCAGAATATTATCATTTTATATTATACAGTATACATACAGTACATGCTCACAATCTAAAACACTCACACATGGAAACATTTCTTTACTAGTTATAAAACATTTAAACATGATATATGGGGATAAATAAAATATAAGCTTACCTATGAACATGGTAAAAAACAGAAACACAGAAAACCATCATGTTTTAATTTCCTCTGTTCTTCTGAAAGTTTCCTTTTTATGTTATTGTAAATGTCAAGTTTCCTTCTACTCTGTCTTCAGTGAAGCATCTAAGCATTTCTTGTGTACAAAGCCTCAACTGTAGCTTCCCTCTGTTTTAACCAATCAGAGTGCAGGATGTGCCACATTATGTAAAATACACACACATGTTCTAAAAGAATATAATGAGCAAAAGATTCATATATTTAGTTCCTGTATTTCCTATTTCTATGAACTTAAACCTTTTCTAATCTACAAAATATATTGTTGCAATTACAAACAATTCTTATTGTGAAATTAAATTCTTCAGCAGATTTATAGTACAGCCTTAAAGTCTAAACAAAACACCAAATTATAACAATATAAAACCCCTAACAAGGTGGTGTTTGAGAGCATGTGCACAAATACATAAGCATCTTGTATTAAGCTCAAGATTCTGCAGTAATTCAAGTGTTTCAGTCGGACTGCACTCCACACACCATGTATCTGTGCTGAAGCTTTGTTCAGGTTTAATGTTCATGGCTACTTTAACACTCCACATGGTTCTGTTGTGTCCAGGTCCAATCAGGTTCAGTTCTAGAGTATTTTCATGTCATGTACTGCCATCTGCAGGAGCTGAATTTAAATAGACATATACATTATTTACATCAAGAACCATCAATATATTTTAAAACAAAAGTATTGCTCACCACGCTGGGAATAGTTCACAGTTTCAATTCACAGATTCATTTGGAATCATTACAGCATTTCAGCATATCAGAACACAAGAATAACCCGTCTTTTTCTTTTTTATCTGTATTTCTGACATTAACCTAGACAAAAACAAGTCCTCAGATTCAGCATCCTTAAAGAGACAAATTTGCTGGTGTGCTTGTGATTATTGTCCTTTAATATGACCCAGTTTCAGCACAACATAAGCTCATGGACAGTCTTACATTTGTCTCAAGAATATTCTAATATAAAGTGGAGATCATCAATGTCCAAATGATTCAAAGTTTTCTAGAGCCTGTGGCTGCAAAACAACCGAATCCTCACCCCTCCACCAACATGACACTTGGTATGAGGTGTTTGTTGTGATAAACTCTGTTTGACCTTCACCAAACATGAAACTATGAATAATGATTAACCATCAGTCCAAAAAAATATTGTTCCCAAATTTGTTAAGATACTGCCATGTTTTTTGTAGAGAAAGGGCTTCTTCCTCTCACCTCCTCCATGAAAGCCATATGTGGAGGCAGGACTGAGGTGGAGCACAGGTTTGTGAATGGAAGGTGGTGCAGGGAAGAGTAAGTGCTGTTTCCACAGGTCAGGGTCGTAACACTTAAGACCTGGGAAATGCAACTGTGAATGGATTTTTGCTGATCCATTTAAAATTTGGCAGACATTGTACATCCATTTAACTGAAAATACAAATGTTAATACACAATTTCCATTTTCATTTCATTTTCACTCAATCATGATGAATTTCATTATGATCAATAAAAGGAAAGCAAATTTGACTAACACTTTCCTTATTCATCCATTTTAACTTCTTGTAACTATACAATGGAATTATGGTCTGGAGTGCTCACATTTTGTTCTGGATCTTAGTTCACATTTGGTAAAGTAACATACATTTATACACACAGGAATAATAAACACATGAAAGAATAAATAAATGTATGAATGGAAAATAAATTACAGGATATATAATTATAGGATATTGTTTGTACCAATAAAGCAGAATGTTATCTCTGCTTCACTTATATGAACATTTCAGAGTAACAGTGTACTGAATAAACAAAAAGTAACCATGTGCCTTTATCATGAATTAAAGTTTAAACCTAATGTCGTGCATTTGAGTTGAGTTGAAAATCAACATTTTATATATATACACATATCTTGATGTATAGAAATGATCTGACCGAGGCTGTAATAGATGCAAATGAAATACTTTATTAGAGTTAGGATAGGAGGATGATGAGAGGAGGGTTAATATTGGTTGAAATGATATTAGATGACAGACAAACACAGATAATTCATTAACACTAAACCTGGAAATGTAACGAGAAAAGAAAGAATCCCCCAAAAGGGCATGTAACTTTCTCTAAAGCATTGGCAAAACATCTTTCAATATAACAAAACTGTGTGAAAGTTTTTGTACAGTGCAGCTGGATTTCCTGTCACTGTGGGCTCCAGAGCACAGTAGTATAGAGCAGAGTCTGATACAGCAGCAGAGGAGATGATCAGATCCACATTCTTACTCGTTTTATTTTGTTTTATGGACAATCCTGGATAAGGTGGCTGAGCCTGTATGAAAAGTATACCGCTTTCATCAGTTAGCAGCAGAAACTCAGGTCTTGATCCAGGTTTTTGTTGATACCAGTGGAGTCTGTTAACTGATCCAGTATATGTGCAGGACAGTGAGATGTTGCTGCCTTCCATTGAAAATACATTGGTTTGATCTGGTTTAATGTTATTGTCAGCAGCCTCTGCTATAAAAACATTACAACAATATTGTGATATTTTAATCATAAATGACACATTTCACATGGAAAATTGTGTCTTCTTAATTACAAAAAATAATATTTTGTGTGCAGTGTATATGACTTACCAACATCAGCAAGAGTGAAAAACACCACGAAGAGGAACAACATTGTTTTCCTGAGTGTTTAGTTCAAACCTCTAGCTTTAGAAATGAATGTCAGTGTTACTATTTGATGTACATCTCCACCTCTAGCTCCACCTACTTGTATTTATGCATATTCATGATAACTGTTCTATACTGTATACTATTTCTATAAATCTGTAGAAATGTTTTTGCATCAAGGGTGTAACTTTGGTTTGAGAAGTGTGTGTGTGTGTGTGTGTTGTCTTACAAAATGGGGAAAAATGTTTTTGATTTGAATCCTATTTCCTGCATTTACATACATTTAGAGACTATGGTAATACAAAATCCAGGAAATAATGAAGTTATTAAGTAAATTCGGCCAAAAACAATAGTAGGCTACTAAACTGTGTATATAAAAGGGCTTTTATCTGATCTTATAACTGCTGGTTGTCATGTAAAGAGTTGGGTATTTTCATTATCCCATGACAAACACCCCCATAACAAGAGAACATGTACAAAGTTGCTTTTATTTATTGTAGCTGTAATGTGCTTGTCCCTGCTGGAGTAAAAATATATTAGGTCACACTTATTTAAAGAAATACTGAAGCCAAAACTGGAAGGAGTGGAGTTACTGAAACTGAAGACAAAGCTTTCTTTAGTTGCTTAAGACTGCAATAAAATCATATACAATCTATTTTTATGCAATGCATGATATCTGAAAGTACTATGTGTGTATGATTGAAGAAAGGGTATAGCCTATATCATTGTGTTATTCATAATCAAATAAATCTACATCTCTGGGGTATGTGAGTAGGAACTAGTACTAGTATTGTACTTAGCCCATGATAAACTGGACAACTGGATAACTGACTTTGCCTTCTTGTGAAGAAAGGACCCACTAGCACCAGTTAGTTTCCTGAGTCCTGTGTGTGTTTTCTCCAGGTTATCCAGTTTCCTATCACCTTCTAAAAACACGACAGTAAGTGGATTGGAGACACAAACAGAATATCATCTAGACAAAAAAATATGTTAAGGAACAGAAACTTTCTCCAACAATTTTCTCAGTTAAAAGAACATTCTCACTATAACCACATTTCACTGACAACCAGAAACTCATATAAATTCATTTTGTATTTATCTAATAGTTATGTTTTGCTACTTAAAGATGTCCTGTGTGACTTCATTAAACAGTTTATTCTGAGTGGCTAATTGAGCAGAATGTTCCATCAATCAGGCATAACATTATGACCACCTGCCTAATATCATGTTGGTCCCCCTTTTCCTGCTAAAACGGCCCTGACCCGTCATACACTGTGTATTCTGACACCTTTCTATCAGAACTCACATTAACTTCTTCAGCAATTTGAGCAACTGTAGCTTGTTTATCAGATTGGACCACATGGGCCAGCCTTCGCTCCAACCACTGTTCCTTCCCTGGACCACTTTTGATAGATAATGACCACTGCAGACCGGGAACACCCCACAAGAGCTGCAGTTTTGGAGATGCTCTGATCCAGTCATCTAGCCATCACAATTTGGCCCTTCTCAAACTCACTCAAATCCTTACACATGTCCATTTTTCCTGCTTCTAACACATCAACTTTAAGGACAAAATGTTCACTTGCTGACTAATATATCCCACCCACTAACAGGTGCCATGATGAGGAGATCATCAGTGTTATGTCAATGGGCATAATGTTATGCTTGGTCGGTGTATACACTCAATAAATGTAGAGCTGTGAGGCTATTTTGTTTAACATCAGTTCATTAGAACAGTATGTAGTTTTTGTTGGTCATGTACTATACAAAATGCACAGGACTAACACATTAATGAGTAAGAAAATGGAAAGGAGAATCTTTTTCTCTGTTAGCTTTGCTATCACTCTGTCCCTCTTCTCTCTCTGCTCTTTTTCCTGCTTTCACCAAAAGAGCCTGAGCTGCATCTACCAACATAATATAAAGAAAGCATTTCCACAGAATGAATGAATCATGTGTAGTACATTGTCTACAGTCTAGTTGGGTTTCCTGTCACTGTGTGCACCAGAGTAGTACAGTTTAGAGTCTGTCACTGCTGCAGAGGAGATGAACAGATCCACTTTTGTCAAACTTAATGAACAATCATGGATGATGTTGTATGGCTGGTGTTATATGTTCACTAGCTTCATTAATTAGCATCAGAGGCTTTGGTCATTATGCAGGTTTTTGTTAATAGGTTTGCTAGGATTTACTAGGTTTTTGTTTGCTATGAGACACATTGCATGATCACACCAACTATACCTTATAAATAATATCAACAGCTGCTTACTGTCCTAATAAATGATCATTAACTCAGAAATTGGAATAGAAAAGCTATACTTGTATTCAGGCTGTATAGGTAACAAGTTTTTGTTAGCTGATCATTTTAAATTAATATTTGAGTGCAGCATTTGATTCTGCAAGCTACTGTTATAAACAGACATAGCTAATGTTAGCTTGCAAGCTATATTCTCACAGTTATATCAGAGAACAAACAAATCTTGAAATAAATGAATACATAACATTTACCGTTACAAATGAGATATTAAATAACAGTTGCAATATATGCCTTGAGGAATACAAGCTAGCTAGCAAAAATAACTGGAAAATACTAACTGGAAGTCTTACATAGAAACTTTTTGGTTGTTTGTAAAAAGCACAATTTTTTTAATGGCTTTAAAGGCATCAAAGTTTTAAGAACATTTGAAAACAAGAATATAAGATAATGTTACATTTACGAAATTTCTAAGTTTTAACGTTTTGGTAGACCAACATTAACCTGCTCTGGCTAGTCAGCATTATCATCTATATATGTCTCCTCATGGTAACTAGCTAACATTAGCTAAACAATGGTTTCAGTTATACTTAGCATGAAAAGCTAACAGGACATTACTCTTGAAAACTGCTATAGCATAAGAAAATATGATATGCCATTATTCATAATGTTAGCAGAAGCAACTGAATAAACATCATCTAATTAACATGGTGAGCTAACATTAGAGATAATCTTAAAGGTTAAGTTTAGCCTTCTTTCCATTTTAATTAACTTTAGAAGAGTCCCCCATTATAGACTGTAATAATGTCATAGATAATTACAGTGGAAATGTGTTCCTGTAGTCAAACTGGTAGATGAAGGTGCTAGCAATGCCAGTAGTCATGGGTGTGAAAGTTCAGATTGAGCCAGCCTCTGAACTTTCAAACCCATGACCACCTAATGAAATGGACCTAATGAAAATTCAATTGTTTATGATTATCGATCACTTCATTTATTAAATATGTTCATGATTTCTTAACTATAAACAGCCTGACAGTAGTTACAGGGTCATTTACATGTTTCAGTGTCTGAAAATCCAGCCTTGTCCAGTCCAGTGGAGTGTACCTCTGAGCAGGGAAATGTTCACATCCAGTGAGTATTCATCACATTAAACCAGCCACCTTTTCATTTATCAATCAAACATTAAATCTAAGTACATTCTTTGTGTGTTTTTGAGACTCTCTACATGCAAAACCTAAGAAAGCTAGAGGTCTAAAATCCAGTGACAGATCCAGGCTCAGTGTCAGGTCAGGGTATAGTGATGGTTCCAGACACAGTGACATGGTCAGGGCACACAGTCGGGCACAGTGTTAGGTCATGATAATATGACACTTTATTAATCTCCTAAAGGGAACTTGTTACAGCAGCAGCATGTAAAATAGACAAAAATAGACATGAGACATGATAGTGCCATAATAAAGATGAACAGAATATGACAATAAGACTAATAGTAGACATAACATAGCAGTAAACATGCAGCAAACAAACAAATACACACTTAACATGAGGTATTTAAGAGTATAGTTTGAAGCAAAGGAAAATGTACATTTTTTAATTGCCCATACTATGCCCCAGTAACATCTGATAAAACAATTCTGTTATTGTCATTAAAATAGCATGATGTTTGTGAATATACTATGATTCTTGTGTAGGTGTTATTTTAATCTCTTTTCATTTTTTCCCCACCAGCTGCATGTGTTACCACAAATGTTGTTTGTCTGTGGTTAACTGATATGTTGGTAAAGGGGCTTCTGTGGCTTTATAAATTTAGATATTCCATTGTTATGTTTTTGTAAAGCCTTTCAGTGACTCTGTATCACTGTGCTTCTACTCTAAGAGCACAAAGATAGAGTGCAGAATCTGAGAGCTTTAGACCTCTGATAGTAAGTTCAGTAGAGTCTCTGCTGGTTTGTGTCTCTAATCGAGTGTCAGTAGGAGTGCTTGCAGAACTGTATCTTCTTGCGCCTTTATACAGTAAAAACTGTGGTGCGCTGTTAGGATATTGTTTGTACCAGTAAAGCAAAATGTAATCACTGCTTGTCTCATATGAACATTTCAGAGTAACAGTCTCTGTTTCTTTCCTGACAATGTTGGCATCTTCATCCGTTGGTCCAATTTTATCTGCAAAACTGCCTGGTGTAAGAAGAACATAAAGAAATATATCAGTGAAGTATTTTTTGCAAATCATATAATAAAAAATAAAAAAATGACTAGATTAATATAAATATGGTAATTAATCAATATAATTTATTAACTGATTAAATATCATTGTAATAATTATTATAACAGATGAAAATAAATGACCTGTAACTAGAGTGAGAATCAGTGGTATGTATCTCACTATGTACAGTAAGTTGTATAGTTGATCCATTTCTGAACACAGCTCTGTGAGGATTCTGTATAATAGTGCTGTATGTGCTGAACTTTACACGTCTCTAGAAGGACACACCCAGGAAGTGATGCAGTTGGAGCATAATTTTACACAGATCATCACTTCACAGTATCAGTGACAGTGAACTGAGTCACTAATACAACACAGAACTATTCCACTGTTGCTGATCAACTTTCTTTTGTCTATTTCTACACCTTAGTTTATTAGTTATTCCTCTTTTTTATGTTTTTTTTTTTTATTTTTTACCATAAATGGTCTTAGCTGAATGGAAATATTCTTTCTGTACTCTAATATGTTAATTTCATAAAGATTCATGAAGCTCCACCCACAGCATCACATGACAGTGTCACCAATGTTACTGACAGATTGTTGATTCTTACAGATAAATCCAGGATTTACTTACAGTAAATAAAGTAATTAAAGTTATTTAATTACACATTAAATTAGTGGTGTCTGCATCTACATCTGGAACCAATATTCCATTTAACTCCAAACTAGTTTCTAAAGTAAGCAAACATAACATTTAAAACTAATCCATTTGACATAGTCATGTTGTTTGCATGTATTTTTCAGATCCCATTTAGAATAAACCAAATAAATCAAATGTCGCATTAATATTCTAACTTTAATGGTACAAGAATGTCCAGAACAGAGCGTTTACTGGGTTTCTGATCCACAGTGTCCACTGGGTCCATGCAATAATAACCAGTTACACAACAAACTAGCAGTATGAGGAGTTGTTAGTGAAGTGCAGTTTGGGCTTTATTCTACAAACAATACAACATTAGACTCTTACTACATTTGATGGTTAAATGATGGTTAATGTGAAAGGATGATGATGAACTGAATGTAAAAGTGTAAATATCTCCATCTTGTGAGAAAAGAATGACTCTTAAGTTGGTAAAAGGAAAAGAAGAGTAAAGCTCAGTGTAATCACTGCTTGACTCGTATGAACATCATTGGTCAGCTCAATTTAATCTGCTAAACTGCCCATTATAAAGAAGAATATAAATAAAATAAATAAATCTGTCAACTATTTTTGTGAACAAACTACAGACTATGTTCACTCTTTCCACACTGGTAATATTTGTGTATAACTGGTTTTAGTTTAACTTTTCTAGTAATATATTGCCTCTAGTAGGCTACATAAAACAGAAATACTGATGAAACACTATACTTTAACTAAAAATCCAAATCTACAAAGCTCAGAGTGTCTATTTTCATATGAGACATAAACCACGACTGTGGAGTTTAACCTGACTTCTTCTTCTTCTTCTACTTTCGGCTTTTCCCTTCAGGGGTCTCCACAGCGAATCATCTCTCTCCACCTATCTCTATCTTCTGCATCCTCAACACTTACACCCACTAGCTTCATATCCTCATTTATTACATCCATATACCTCCTCTTTAGCCTTCCTCTTTGCCTCCTTCCTGGAAGCTCCATGTCCAACATTCTCCTACCAATATACTCACTCTCCCTCCTCTGGACATGTCCAAACCATCTTAATCTGTCCTCCCTAACTTTGTCCCCCAAACGTCCGACATGAGCTGTCCCTCTGATGTACTCGTTCCTAATCCTGTCCAACCTTGTCACTCCCAAAGAGAACCTCAACATCTTCAGCTCTGCTACCTCCAGCTCTGACTCCTGCCTCTTCCTGAGTGATACTGTCTCTAAACCATACAGCCTGGCTGGTCTCACCACTGTCTTGTACACCTTCCCCTTGATTCTCGCTGAAATGTTTCTATCACACAGAACTCCTGACACCTTTCTCCACCCATTCCAACCTGCCTGCACTCGCTTCTTTACCTCTTTCCCACACTCTCCATTACTCTGGACTGTTGACCCCAAGTACTTAAACTCCTGTACCTTCTTCACCTCTTCACCCTGTAATCTTATTGTTCCACTTCCCTCCCTGTCATTCACACACATGTACTCAGTCTTACTACGACTGACTTTCATTCCTCTTCTCTCCAGCGCAAACCTTCACCTCTCCAGGTTTACCTCCACCTGCTCCCTGCTCTCACTACAGATCACAATGTCATCTGCAAACATCATTGTCCAAGGAGACTCCTGTCTGACCTCCTCTGACAACTGGTCCATCACCATAGCAAACAGGAAGGGGCTCAGAGCCGATCCCTGATGCAGTCCCACTTTGAAGTCCTCTGTCTGACCTACAGCACACCTCACCACTGTCCTGCTCCTCTCATACATGTCCTGCACCACTCTGACATACTTCTCTGCTACTCCTGACTTCCTCATACAGTACCACAGCTCTTCTCTTGGCACCCTGTCATACGCTTTCTCCAAGTCTACAAACACACAGTACAACTCTCTCTGACCATCCCTATACTTCTCCATCAACATTCTCAGAGCAAAAATTGCATCTGTTGTGCTCTTTCTGGGCATGAAGCCATACTGCTGCTCACAAATTTCCACTACCTTCCTTAACCGAGCTTCCACTACTCTTTCCCATAGATTCATTGTATGGCTCATCAACTTTATCCCCCTATAGTTGCTGCAACTCTGCACATCACCCTTATTCTTAAAGATCGGCACTAATACACTTCTTCTCCATTCCTCAGGCATCTTCTCACTCTCTAAAACCCTGTTAAACAGACTAGTTAAAAAATTCCACTGCTGCCTCTCCTAGACACTTCTGTGGAGTTTAACCTGACAATGAAATTAAATACTGAACATGGACACAACAAAACAGGTGAAAATTCTATTTAATGCTGGTGATTACTGTTTATTGACCAGTTGATTGACTAACAAAGATTAGCAGTCCAATTTCTCCTAACATCTAATATCTGAATGTCATCTAGAATGATTACAACACTTGATTTATCAGTATTAACAAATAAAACAGTTGAGTATTGGAATAGTGTAGTTTAGTTTCTGTGGTTCTGTGGTTGACAGAGGACCTGTCAATCTGATTAGATATTGTTTAAGATATATTATTTCAGTTGATAATTCTTTTTTTTTTTGTGTGTCAGGATGGCTGAGTGATCTAAGGCACTGTGTTTAGGTTGCAGTCTCCCCTGGAGTTGAGAGTTCAAATCCCTCTTCTGATACTGGTTTCTTTCCATTGTGTCATCATCCTGTACAGAAGTCTGTTGTTAAACAGTTAAGGGTTTCTGGTTTGTTGAATGGCAGAATGGGGTTCAAGCCATGAGCAGGACCTTTAAAGTAATATATGTACTCCCACTGAAAAAAATTATATGTTAATTGTTGATTTTTTATAGTCAGATGTAAGTGTCAGGACATAAAAAGTCTTTTTGAGACATTTCAATATAAAACAATAACACAAACATGAAACAAGCCCATTTATTTGAATACCCCGCCCAACCACCATTATGTATGCAAATATATTCAGGTCACATGACCGTAAAAGCACGTGTCCGAACATGACGGACATTTCCCAAGAAAGCACAAACACGGTGAGTAAAAGTTTAATACTCAGTTAGATAGTTGAAAACATTAAATCAATAAACAAACAAAGCTAGTGGCTCGATGCACAAACTTTATGATTTTAAACTGTATTTATTGTACACTTTCTGGTAAGGATCCTTGATTGAAGTAAAAGAGCCGGTGATGAAGTTTTTTGTGTTTTTCACCTCATCTGTTTCATCTGTTGTAGTGTCTTGTGCTCTGAGACAGAATACTCTTTTCATATTAAACAATGGTACAGCTGCACAGGATGCTTTTTATTTCTTTTTTATGTTTTCTCTCATACATGTCTGCAGGAAATTAAGAGTTCCCCCTATGGATTAATCCTTCTACACTTGTCCTCGCACTCCTCCACCTTCTCTCTGTATGTAAACTCAATATTTTGCTGATGAGACTCAACACTGTATTGTCATCAGCATACTTGAAGATATGATTCATGCTGTGTTTTAAAGAAGATTTGTGCTTCAGCAAAGTTTTTATGATATTCAGACAGATTAAGCAGTTCATACCTACGAATCGTGGAAACAGAAAACTTGTAAAGATTAGCAACTTGAAAGTTATCATATAGTAGAGTAATATAAAATAAAAAAATTTAAATCAGCAACAGAGCACAGATTGATCACTGAGGATCACTAGTAATAATCCAACAAAAAAAATTCTCAAAAAAGTCTCTATAAATCACCATAGAGAGAGATTTCCTCCAAATATGTCGTGTAAATTCAAAATTATCAGAAGAATTGCTTTCAATATACAGCAGCAGAGGAGATGATCAGATCCACTTGTTTCTCTTCATGAACTTTAGCAGACATTCTTGGGGGAGTGTTGGGACTTCGATCTCCACTTGGAGTAACATAAAGAAGGAACTCAGGTTTAGAGTTCATATATTGCCTGTACCACTGCACATTATATATGGTATCACTGAAGTCTTTGTAGCTGCAGGACAGAGTAACATCATCACCTTCATCTATAACTTTATGAGTGAAAAATGGCTTTACTGAATCTGCCATGGAGTCACCTGTCATAGAGAAGAGAACATTATGTTTTTAAAGTTTATATAATAAAGCCAGAATGGCAAAAGTCAAACTCATATTTTGCCTTTACACAAAACACACAGACTAATTAATCACTAATTTAACACATTTTTAAAATAACAAAACTTCAAAACTCACCTAGTGAAAGTCACAGACATATGAGTATAACAGTGAACATGATGAATGGTTTTCACTGAATGAAGATATTCTGAAGTCTTTATGAAGGCTAATACATTAACATCATAAATGTTCATGAAGCTCCACCCCACAGCATCACATGACAGCGTCACCAGTATGTGGCTTTACATTCAGGATTGAGGTGGACTGGAAAGCTCTAACAACTAAAGGTTAGAGATAAGTAGAAATACATCATTATTACAATTGCACTTAAAAATAGTCGAGATCTTTTCTGTAATCAAATATGTTAACACCATCTTCTTTCTTCTTCCTTCTTCTTCTTTCGGCTTTTCCCTTCAGGGGTCACCACAGCGAATCATCTCTGTCCACCTATCCCTATCTTCTGCATCCTCAACAATTGCACCCACTAGCTTCACTAGCAATGTTTTACGCCGGATGCCCTTCCTGATGTAACCCTCTTAATTTATCCGGGACCGGCACAGAAGTCACTGGACCCAAGGCTAGATTAATATGTTAACACCATAAAGCTATAGTGTTCATTTTAATATGTTAATATGTTAATATTTAATATGTTAACACCATAAAGCTATAAAATTGCTCCACCCCACAGCATCACATGACTGACTGTTGATTATTAAGGCTTAATTAAGCTTAAGTTAATACTCAGCTGCGATAGTTAAATATGAAAAATAAAACATTTTACTGTATTTGTTCTTATAACAGTTTAGTATTTCTTCTCTGAAATTATCTTAGGCACTAAGAGTAACCAGGGCAGGGGTTAGGATATTATATCAGCAGTATGTATGATAGAAGAACAAGTATACTCTATGTCTCAGAGAATGTGAGCAGGTTGTGTGGTGCTCTAGTTCTAGACCCACAATAAGATAAGTGACTGCGCCATCTTGTGTTCACTGAATAGAAAAACAACACATTAATAAATAGTTTTATAATTTAGCAATTTAAAATCTGTTTCTCTATCTCTATCTCTCTCACTTTCACACACACACACACACACACAAACATTTTCATGACAAAAAGGGATTTAAGGGTGAGACACACTTCAACAGGTAAAAGATAGTGTAGTGTGTGAACATTATCTGTGAGTGAGCATGTAGTGAACACACCCCTATTACACCAAAAAACTTATCACATGCAATTACAATTTTGTAGTATGAAAGGTTCAGTGACAACAGCCTATGCAGGATTATAAAGTAAATAAAAGATTTAAACATTGCTTGGTGAAATATGTTTATGGCTTGTTAAAGTTGGGCTGTCAAAATACATAATACTTAAAATAAACCCCAGAATTCAGCCAAAGTGATATCTGTCATGTTTTCCAGGACAGCCACACATATGCTCTGGATTAATAATTTAATATATAATATAAAATGATATATAAATATATAAATTTACCTTATATTTAAATTTCATTTACAAGACATCTGCAGTGTAATTACTCCAGACAGAACAGAGAGGATCATGAATCCACTGGCATTGTGGAATTCTGCTATGAGGATTGACCTGAGCCTTGTCTTTAGTGCACTTGTTATCAGTCAATATGGAATTGTACCATGAGGGTAGAAATCTTTCTTTATTATAACAATGACACAACACCACACTACAAGAAAACACTTTAAGCAGAAGGATTTTAACAGTGTGATAGCACAGTGACACAGCAGGTAGTGTTGCTGCATCACAGCTTCAGGATCCCCAGTTTGATGATGAGTTCAGGTTACTGTCAGTTTGTGTGCAGTTTTGCATCACCTCCAAAAACATGTAAGTAGTAAATTTACTAATAAATTCACTATGTGTAAATAAGTATGTGAAAGGGTTTGTGTATGGAGCTCTGCAAAGGACTGACATCCCATTCAGTGTGTTTCCTACCTCATGTGTGGGACGGACTCCACATCAACCATGATCCTGATCAGTAGAGAGAAAGAGAGAATCCCCCAAAAGGACATGTAACTTTCTCTAAATCATTGGCAAAACTTCTTTCAATATAACAAAACTGTGTGAAAGTCTTTGTACAGTGCAGCTGGATTTCCTGTCACTGTGGGCCTCAGAGCACAGTAGTATAGAGCAGAGTCTGATACAGCAGCAGAGGAGATGATCAGATCCACTTGTTTAGTTTTATCATCAACTTTAGCAGACATTCTTGGGTCATTGTTGGAAATTAGATTTCCTTTTTGGTCAACAATAAGAAGGAACTCAGGTGTAGATTTTGGATATTGTCTGTACCAGTGCAGATCGTCTGAAGTACTACTTTTTTTGTATTTGCAGGACAGAGTAACATCATCACCTTCATCTACAGCTTTATGAGGGAAATCTGGCTCTATTGAATCTGCCATGGAGTCACCTGTCATAGAGAAGAGAACATAATGTTTTTAAACTTTAAATAATCAACAGGAAATACTTAAGTCAGACCCACACTCTGCATTTTCACACTGCATCACCACACAGACTAATATTTAATATAATATAGTTAATATTTCTGTAATAACAAAAAGTCAATGTTAACTCACCTAGTGAAAGCCACAGATACATGAATATAACAGTGAACATGATGACTGGTCTTAGCTCAGTGAAAATAGTGGAGATCTTTCTGTAATCTAATATGTTAACACCATAAAGCTTCAAAATTGCTCCACCCCACAGCATCACATGACAGTGTCACCAATGTTGTTGTCAGATTGTTGATTCTTACTGAAACATCCTGGCTTTACATTCAGCCTCATATGGGGAACCTGTCCAGAGGACATTTAAGTAAACTCATACTGAAAGTAGGAAATTAATGTATTTATGTTATTTTACATATGTCAGTGATATCTGTAATTTAGAGAAAGTTTGTGTAAACACCAGCAGGCAGATTAATGTTAGAAACACTAAGTGGAATAGAATATGATTTATTTTAGAATGAGGAAGAAATGAGTATTTTCCCTTGGTAATTAAGGTTGAATTAATCCCTTATTTCTCAGCTCTAACAGTTAAATCTGAAAAATAAAACTTTCCTGTACTCACAGTAGCATCAGAAGAAGAGAAAGAAGAATAAAGGCACATTCACATATAAGTTTCTACTTTTTAATGTTTCTGACACAGCAGGTGTCAAAGAAATGACATTAGATGATTATTTATTCTTATGACAGTTTAGTGTTAAGTGGACAGTTGTGTTGTTTAATCAGAATGGTATCTCTGAAATTAGCTTAGGCACTAAGAGTAACCAGGGCAGGGGTTAGGATATTATATCAGCAGTATGTATGATAGAAGAACAAGTATACTCTATGTCTCAGAGAATGTGAGCAGGTTGTGTGGTGCTCTGGTTCTAGGCCAACATTAAGATAAGTGACTGCGCCATCTTGTGTTCACTGAAGAGAAAAACCTTAACACCAAAAAAATTGTTTTTTAACTTACCAAATATGTGCAGAAATATAATTGAAAAAAAAAAAATGTTTCTCTCTCTCTCTCTCTTTCACACACACACACACACACACACACACACACACACAGCCATTTGCTCACCCATTCACACCTAGCGGCAATTTAACATTATCAATCAATCTACTTAGACTAGCTTTATTTAGATATTACTTCAAACTTGTTGCAAAATATACACTAATAATATTAAAAATTAGATGATTGTTCAGTAAGTGGCAATATACAGTATCTCACAAAAGTGAGTACACCCCTCACATTTTTGTAAATATATGGCAACCTGTAGCTCTGGTGAACTCCATGCCCAAGAGGGTTAAGGCAATGCTGGAAAATAATGGTGGCCACACAAAATATTGACACTTTGGGCCCAATTTGGACATTTCCACTTACGGGTGTATTCACTTTTGTTGCCAACGGTTTAGACATTAATGGCTGTGTGTTGAGTTATTTTGAGGGGACAGCAAATTTACACTGTTATACAGGCTGTACACTCACTACTTTACATTGGAGCAGAGTGTCGTTTCTTCAGTGTTGTCACATGAAAAGATATAATAAAATATTTACAAAACTGTGAGGGGTGTACTCACTTTTGTGAGATACTGTATGTCCATGTGTCCATACAGCCCTAAAACATCAGGCATGTGTGGCTTGGGGTGCAGTCAGAATTCTAATTCATCCCAAAAGTGTTGAGTGGGTTTGAGTTCAGGGCTGTGTGCAGGTAACTCATTTTATTCCACACCAAACTTGTAATAAACATCTTCACTGAGCTGGAACATGTTTTTGTAAGAATATAAAAACATCCTATACAATTGTGCAGCAGTTTGGAGAATGCCCACATACTGGTGTGATGGTTAGGTGTCCACAAATATAGCCATAATGTACATATTCAGGACTTTGTTAGAATTAGTATTGTTGTAATAATGTTGTAATAATTGGCTGTGCATGTCAATAAAGAAACATATGTAAAAATATGTTAATATAAATACTGAACCCTTCTCAATATCTCAGTACCTCAGGTTATGGACTCTCCTTTCATACATATGCATACTTGTACCCTTTTTTAAAGGGCTACTGCAATATAAGCAGAACATTCATAAAGCTGCAAAAAAATGTTCTCAGTTATATATTTGCTTGAAATCTAATTTGTGCAAAGCCAATATTAAGTTATAACTTGTACTCAATTCACAGACAGATTAAAGTGCACAGTAGAATTGCACATTTTATTAGGTGGAATGTGTGTGTGTGTGTGTGTTCAGTGATTGTTTGCAGTCTGAATGGCCCAGGGGAAGAAGCTGTTTGTAAGTCTGGTGGTGTGAGACTTTGTTGACCTGAAGTGCCACCCAGATGGCAACAGGTCAAACAAGTGATGAGCAGGATGTGAGGAGTCTCCTGTGATGGCCTTGATTTTGCTGAAGCAGCGGGACCTGGACATGTCATCCAGGGAGGGCAGAGGGCAGCTGATGATTTTTTGAGCTGTTTTTCACCCTCTGCACAGTTTGTCTGTCCTCATCTGTGCAGCCTGTGTACCACACACCCAGACAGTATGTCAGTGTGCTCTCCACAGAGGTCTATAAGTATTGAGCCCTCGGGTAGCGTGGCCGAGTGGTCTAAGGCACTGGATTTAGGCTCCAGTCTCTTCGGAGGTGTGGGTTCAAATCCCACTGCTGCCAGCTGAGCCTATTCAAGGCAGTGGTTGTGGGCTCTGGCACCACAAAGGCTTTACAAGGGTTGTAGCTCCTGTGCCTTCTGCAAATGTGCTTAAGAGTTGCCATTAGCTGGCTGCCTGGCTGCAAAAAAAAAATGAGCTCACACGGTACCGGAGCCCCCAGACCCAGGTGCTGAAATAGCTCCCAGGGTTTGGCAACTGGTGTCAACGCCGGCTGCTCCGTTTCACACCTTGCTTTTTCAAACAGCAAGTCCAAACAACCACAGAACGGAACGCAAAACACGGTTTCCGCGTGTGAGCCGCATCAGTCGTGCCCTTACCATGGTTACGAGCTACCAACAAAACTTCAACCAAATTCTACCAAGAATAAAAAATCGACATAAGAAGTGGTGGCCAAGAGGTTTGGGCAATGGAGTGCAAGTGCCAGGTGCACTGAGGTGTAAGGTCATGTGGGTGACCTAGGATGCCAAGAGGTTAAGGAAACAGACTGCTAATGTACGTGGGATGGGCTCCAGTTGCTTTGGGAACAGGCTTGTTTAAACGTGTTGGGTTATGGCGCTCCTCTATGGAATTGTTGCGGTCTCTGTGGACATTTGGTGGTGGGTGCCACAACTGCGCCTGACGAGGTGGCCGAGAGGTTAAGGCGATGGACTGCTAATCCATTGTTCTCTGCACGCGTGGGTTCGAATCCCATCCTCTTCGCTTGTGTGCCCTTTAACCTCCTCTTTACCACAACTCTTGCACGCGCAATGCGTCGGAGTGCTAGAGGGGATCGAGAAAAGCTAGCCCTGGGTCTAGGTGTTTCGCAACCGTGGGCTATATTTCCATGTTGGTTGGACACAGATGCTGTAAGGCTGACGGGTTGCCACTGGAGATCCATGCAGATCAATGCAGTGCACAGTCCCGAAGACAGCGGCCCGGATCGTGCACCTTTATATATCTCATCAAAACCAGATGAAATATCTAATTGGTCTAGATTAACTGAGTGTGTTAAAGATATTAGAGATTGGATGACCGATAATTTCCTATTATTAAACTCTGACAAAACGGAGATATTACTTATTGGCCCAAAAACTAGTACACAGAAGCTCTCACAATTCAGCTTGCACCTAGAAGGATGCACTGTTACTACTAGCTCAACAGTGAAAGACCTGGGTGTAATATTAGACAGCAACTTATCCTTTGAAAACCATATTTACAATATCACAAAAACAGCCTTCTTCCATCTTAGAAATATTGCCAAGCTTAGGAACATTTTATCTGTATCTGATGCAGAAAAGCTAGATCATGCATTCATGACCTCCAGACTGGACTACTGTAATGCATTACTAGGTGGTTCTCCTGCATCTTCAATAAACAAGCTACAGTTAGTCCAGAATGCAGCCGCCAGAGTTCTTAACAGATCAAGAAAATATGATCATATAACCCCAATATTATCATCCCTGCACTGGCTACCTGTTAAGTTTAGAATTGACTATAAACTAGCTCTACTCACATACAAGGCTCTAAATGGTTTAGCTCCCACCTATCTATCCAGTCTCCTAACACGTTACAATCCACCACGCTCTTTAAGATCACAAAATTCTGGACTTCTAATAGTTCCCAGAATATCAAAGTCCACAAAAGGAGGTAGAGCGTTTTCGTATTTAGCTCCAAAACTCTGGAATAGTCTTCCTGACTGTGTTCGGGGCTCAGACACAGTCTCCCAGTTTAAATGTACACTAAAGACTTATCTCTTTAGCCAGGCATACATCTAACACTTCCCATAACCTTGCACTCCAGTACATCTGATTAAATGCACATTCAGCTAGTACTGCTAATATTATGAATAGCAGCTACGCTAATGCTGTTCCATTGTTTCCTTTCTTCTACCCATCCCGAGGCATACAGAGACTGTGCCGGCTCCAGTGGCATCCGGAGATGGACCAGCTCCAGCCGGGTTCTGCTTGTGAGGATTGGGATATTCAAGCAGCGCCATGGACAACAACCTCCTTATTGATTCACATAACACTATACACATGCTGTATCTGCATCACACAATTGTCACCCAAATGAGGATGGGTTCCCTTTTGAGTCTGGTTCCTCTCAAGGTTTCTTCCTCATACCATCTAAGGGAGTTTTCCTTGCCACAGTCGCCTCAGTCACCTCAGGCTTGCTCACTTGGGATAACATCTAGGACTGTTTGTCTGTTTGTCTGTTCATATGTTTGTTGTTTTCTTATGTGGTTTCTCATGTAAAGCTGCTTTGAGACAATGCTCTTTGTTAAAAGCGCTATACAAATAAAATTGAATTGAATTGAATTGATTGCAACAGACTGGGATGCAAGTTCATATCAGCAAACCTTGTCAACAAGAGCCTAAGCCTTTCAAACCTTTCCTGGGTTTGGATTTTGATTCACGTCTGGTAATGGAAGCATGCGTGGTACAACCATTGCGACCGCCTGCCAGAGTGCCTCTCTTTCCCGACCTGGCAGGCCTCCCTTGACCACAGCCCCACAACCCTCCAAGTGCATGGGTAGCGTCGCCAAAAAAAACATGGTTATTAATTAATGTAATTAATTAACTGATTAAATATGATTGTGATAGTTAAATCTATTGATAAACTGATGAAAATGAATGACCTGTAACTAGAGTGAGAATCAGTGGTATGTATCTCACTATGTACAGTAAGTTGTATAGTTGATCCATTTCTGAACACAGCTCTGTGAGGATTCTGTATAATAGTGCTGTATGTGCTGAACTTTACACGTCTCTAGAAGGCCACACCCAGGAAGTGATGCAGTTTTAGTGTTATTTTGTACAGATCACTTCACACAGTGTCAGTGACAGAAATCTAGAGTCATTATGGCTGGTGTTGTATTTCAAGATTCATCATCTATACAATACTATAAGCCTTTATCTGTTTGTGTGGTTTTTAAATTATTTGTACATTTATAAATAATTATGATAATTTGCTGTGGAAAATCATAGGAAACTGATCCAGATTTAAACAAAATCTCTCATAAGTAAATTTGCTGTGTCTATAACCAAAAGGTAATTAAATTCAGTTCAATTCAATTCAGTTCACTTCATTTTTATTTGTACAGCACTTTTAACAATGGACATTGTCTCAAAGCAGCTTTACAGAAATACAGAAATTCAGAATAGAAATTACAAAGTTGAAAATTAACTTTACCCCTAATGAGCAACTCTGAGGCAACAGCGGCAAGAAAAATCTCTGTGAGACGATATGAGGAAGACTCAAATGTGAACCCATCCTCATCTGGGTGATACCAGAGAGTGTGATTATGAATAAATTACCTTCTAATTGTATATTATCAAACATTAAAAGCAGCAGAGGAGATGATCAGATCCACTTGTTTAGTTTTATCATCAACTTTAGCAGACAGACGTGGTGGCATAGGGATTTACCTCCACATGGAGTGATGAAAAAAAGGAACTCAGGTTTAGATTTTGGATGTTGTTTGTACCGTTGTAGGCTGTTTACTGAACCAGTGTCTTTGTTGCTGAAGGACAGAGTAACATCATCACCTTCATCTACAACTTGACACATGAATATAACAGTGAACATGATGAATGGTGTTAGTAAAATGACAATATTCTGAGGTCTTACTGTACTCTATTATATTAATATTTCAGAGGTTCATGTCTCCACAAAGCGTGACATTCTCCATCCCGCTCCCTGTATTCCAGAGATAGGCTCCAGGTTCGAGCTTTAATTTTCAGAGGTAATTACAGTGGGATTTGAACCTCCTTGGACCTCTGGAGAAACAAGCTTCCAAGCGAGAACCAAGCCGGCAGTGCAAGTTTCCATTAGTTTTGTCCCACCCACTCTATTCCATGTAAAACCAGGATTTGAACCCGGGACCTCTCACCCCCGAAGCAAGAATCATACCCCTAGACCAACGAGCCAGGTCATCCTGGTCAGCTTGCTGTGTGCCAATGGAGGGTCACTGTACTCTGTAACTCTCTGTGACCTTCCAGTTCATATGGACTGGGGTCCGAGTAAAAGGAACTGGGTTACACAAAGTCAAGTTAACAATAAAGCGAGGGCTCCTGTGGGATTTGAACCTTTTTGGAATGCAGACGTTAAGTGTGAACCAAGCAAGCAGCTCTTGCCATTGGGCCAAATATATCATTAATCTCG
The DNA here is from genome assembly GCF_019097595.1 of Hemibagrus wyckioides. Classification (NCBI taxonomy): domain Eukaryota; kingdom Metazoa; phylum Chordata; class Actinopteri; order Siluriformes; family Bagridae; genus Hemibagrus; species Hemibagrus wyckioides. The sequence continues at coordinate 88,352 of NW_026690769.1, read as the reverse complement.
GTGGACATGAAGATCAAAATCAATTCTTGTAGAACAAGCTTGCTTTAGTATCAGGTGGAGGTTTCAGTATAGGTCAAGTTTACAGGATTGTAGCTTCTTTGCTGGAAACTGTACTGTTGCTCCAGTATAGCTTGGTGAATATTATGAGGCTTCAAGTAGTTTCTGTGATATTTGCAGTAAGTTTAAAAATGATTCCAGTTGGTAATAAAATTGAATTAGCTGGTTGCTAAAGAAACTCAGGTGGCTGGTGGGGTATGGTTTGGTAGCTGTTTCAAGGTCTCATCTGTTCGATAGGGTGACACTAGGAAGCTGTAATGGAGTCCCATGTGGTTGCTATGGATTTTAAAAAAATATTTTAGTATGATTTATGTCATTTACAGGGTTGTTACTGTAGTCTTAGATTTCTGTTCTTGGTGAACAGGAATGAAACCCCATGTGGTCTTTAGCTGTTGGAGCTCATCTACCTCAAGAATTGATTATGGAGCACTATTTCAGTAGAGCTTATTTATTTCCTGATTGTGTGATGGAAACTGTGTTTGTATTTTCCACAATTCTTATTCTTAGTTATACATACTTTCAGGTATCCTGTAATTCTCAAAAATATATTAAAGATCCTGCAAAGACACACATGATGAACACATTAAATCTCATGCTCAGTAAAATAAACAAACAAACAAGCAAACAAACAAACAAATAAATAAATAAAAATAAAACAAATCAGCTGCTTGTCAAAAGAGTTTACAATATCCAAATTTTCCAGCATGTGATCTTTACACTGTCATTAAGTAAATAAACCATCAAACCTGCCACTATTGTTTATGAGAACTGCACTTAATACTGCAGAGGGAGTGAACATGTGGCTTCTTCAAACACACACCTAACTTTTCTATCTGTATTTGGATTCACTTAGAATGTTTTGTCTATTCACTTCAAATAAAGTATTCATATATGGTTATATACATATATTTCTATTGGATCAATAACTCTTTTGTAGTGGTAGGCCTGCAGAGAGCAGAAAAGTTACAAAAAGAAATTAACTTTACATAATGGAGTCCTAATGGAGTTCTCTATTATCAAAGTCTTTCAGATTTAAACAGCTGTCATGTTACACAGGCATTCATAAGCTTACATAGGACCCAGAGAGCTCTGCTTTGATGGAGTCCCGATGAGAAGGAGTCCTCAGGAACCGAATCGGAGCCACGGAGGCCAGCTGTACGCCAACTGCATCCTGTTAAAAACGTAAAAAACAAAAAAATCTCTGTAATTCACTTATGGTGTTCTAGATGGCTACTTAATTTACACCTTAACACGAAGCAGGATGTAAGCCTAAACATGTCCTGTTCTCCAAAAAAGATGATGTACTGTACATTTCCTCCCGCCGCCCCATCATAAGTGCTTCTTCTCATCGCAGTTTCATAATAACACATCTAACATTCTGTCACGTTCCTTACAGTAAAAACAGCTTGAGTAAAATAAAGGAAAGGTTTGTTTACCGGTTAAAAGGTTTGCATTACTCATTACGATATTTATCTTAATGATGCTACCAAGTTAATTATCCAGGCTTGCTAACAGTGTAGATAAACCAGTGTTTTTTTCACCCACACCCAGAAATAGAGGATTTTGATTTCTTTTTTTTTTTTTAAAAAGGGAGACGTAAAAATACAAAAATTTCCTTTTTAACGCCGAAACGTTAATGAACCTGTGAGTTTGTAAACTAGTTAAGCTGAGAATAAACAGACAAATATTAGCATTAGTTTGCATTATCTAGCATTAGCATTAGCTTGTGTAAATTCACCGTACATGGTGACTGATTAAAGTCTCAAAAACCTCCTGTCCCAGTCCATCATCCGAAATCTATCTAAATATTATACGGAATAATTATTAAAACCTTCACCCGAGTTCAGCAAGCTTTACACTCTATATGATATTGTGTAAATGAAATGATTAGCGAGGTTCGCTAGCTAGATAACATACATCTGTAACCAAGTCCTGTAATTTGCAGCAAACCTTTTACATTTCCCTGGACAAGCACACTCCACAACTCCTGACACTTTTTAGAGCTAAGGCATCGAAGGATGGTACCATTGGCAACCAGATGGCTAAAATATTAAAAGACTATCATGAACAAGTAAGTGGAATTCCCATTGAACATACTCAAGGGCTCTACAGGTTAAAAAAATTGTCACATTATGTTTTCAGTTGCCAGAAAAGACAAAAACATGAAGGCATTCTAAAACAGTAGTCTATACAAACAAAATAAATAAATTACACAAAGTAGTGTAGAATAACATGCAAGTAAGTGAATGATGACAATTTTTGTGTGTGGATGAACTAATCCTTAAAATGTGCTTGTGCTGTTATTAAACTGCCTAAAGGAATTTGCCTGTTATGTGGATTAGTAAGAAAGTGCCAGGTAATAACTAGTGCTGTTACATGTTGTAGCTAGGTTTGCAGTGTTAGAATGTTGTCTCATCATTAATCATGTTAATAAATTCAAAATGTTGCTTAGTTGGGAATTAAAAGTATGGTCATTTTTTGTTTTGTCTTTAAGGATCAGGATGACATCAGTGTCATTGGAACTCTTGTCCTGGCTGGACTGCCGCTTTACTTGAAGGAAGACTCGTCAGATGTTTTCAAGACGGTAAGGCTCATCAGGACTACTTTCTGAAACATTTTGATCTTTTTGTCGACATCGAAAAAAATACAGCTAGAGTAGCTGTACAGTTGATCATTTCAGTAATCTTAAAGGAAAGGTTTACTCAAATGATGATTATATAATTCATTTACTCACCCTCGTGTAATTCCATTAGATTTTTGTTAAAGGTACGTTTAAATCTTTTTCTCTCCTTTTGTCTGTCCAATTAAAGGCAATCTGTATTTTCAAGCTTCAAAAATTACTTTGATTTAGACTTTACTAAAATATTAACATGGTTCAACACACACATTAAACACATTATCTAAATATAATATCTAAATTTGATGTGCATTGTTTTCTGTATGTTTATATCATTGTCATATGTAAAGCTCATACTCCAAAGTCATGAACATGATCTGCACTATTTGCAGAGGCTTGTTATGTTGTAATTATAAGGTTTAGTTCATTCTAATGGGAACCACTGGTATTAATTTTGTTTTGCCTCTTTGTTTTTTTGTTTGTATGTCTTGATTGTCCTTGAAGATGACAAGGTGATGTCTTCAAAATCCTGGGTCAGTGCTCTGATGCTGCTTTTTGGGCTGCTTTATGCCCTTCATATCAGCTACCCCAAGAAGCTGACTTTTTTTTTTTTGGTTCCTGCAACCAAGGAAAGTTAGATTTTGCTTAGTCTTTAAATCTGTTTGTGTTCAGGTAACAGATGTAATTAAGTCCAAATAACTTTTTAGCTACACAAATGGTTTGAGGAAACTGATTGCCTTAAATGGTTTGAGTTGACTGAACTCAAATTAATCAAGACTAACTTTATCAGTTTGTGTTCTGTCAACTCAAACCATTTAAGACCATCGATTTCCTCAAACCATTTAAGTAATTATATATATATATATACTTTACTACTTTTTTATTTATTGATTTATACCACAGAATTACCACAAACATTGTTTGTGTCTGTGGTTTTCTGATAACAGGTTGGTAAAGGAAGGATCTTTGATGTGGTTTTAGAATCTTCATTTATACTGGTTTATACGTTTTATTAATATTGACTTAAGAAATAAAGAAATGACTGGATGAATAATAAAAAACATGGTTATTAATTAATGCAACTAATTAACTCATTAAATATGATTGTAAGAATTAAAACTTTTGGTAAACTGATTAAAATGAATTACCTGTAACTAGAGTGAGAATCAGTGCATCTGACTTCACCTCTTAAACATATCTTTTGGAGTTAGAGGTCAGGGCTGTGTCTCAAAAGACACAATAACTTACAATACTTTAACCTTTCATACTAACTTTTTAAACTTTTTAACCATGAAGTTATGACATTGAAAACTCACAGCTGAAAATGTTAAATATGAATTCCACACGTTTACTTTCTTTGTTGCTTGTTTTAATCTGCTTCTGAGAGAAATTCCGTTTCCAAGCACGTCATTTAATGTGTTTGACTTCATGCAACAGTATTAAACTCATGCAATATACTGTAGGGATTAAGTTGTAATGTTTTATTTATAAGGCCATATACATCAACGTGTTTGGAGTAATGTTCAAAGCAGATAAGTTATACCTACCTTATTATTAAAACAGATGGATGTGCATGCAATGAGTCAAGTTTCATTTTTATGCACTTTTATGCATATGTATAAGTCGTTTTATTCATACCTTAATTTCACTATACACAAATAGGCCTAATATATTATTCATCACTCTAAACATGTTAATGTAAATAATGACATTATTCTCAAAATATCACGAATTTAATCCCGTATTGCTACGAATCTCGTGATTTTTACGTTATTCTCATAGTGTTAACTTTATTCGCGAAATATTACTACTTTGTCACAATTTTATTTAGTTTGACTTTTTTTCTGGAATAACTACCAGTTAAATTTTGCATTATAATGACTTTAATCTGAAGAGGTTTTCCATTTTAATTTTTATCTTTGCCCAGGCATCTTTAAAGTTGAACAAAAACAAGTTATGTGCAAATGGCAGGACAACACCAGCGCAATTAAGTATTTACAAAGCACATAAAATACTTCGCAGCTTTACACTCACACAGTCACGGGTAAATTTATACCTATTCATTTAAAATGTAAATATTATTATATATGTATTAAAGTATTAAAATATATACTTTAGAAACTGTGTTTATGTCTTTCAGAATGTATTGTGGATGTTTTCTCACAATCACTACATTACATGTGCAGTTAACAAATTTACTGGACACTTTTTAATGTAACGTGATAAATTACAAGCGTATTTAACAAGAGTATGAAGACTACATAGCAAACTTTGAGTGATTATACTGTATAATGTGCTCAGGCCAGAGGTGTACCATGTGCCACCTGGTGGACATTCTGTGAAGTACAACACATGCATTTAAATACCAAAGCGCCGACATCTGTATACATCAATTTAATTCAATTTTCAATTCAATTTTATTTCTAAAGCACATTTCAATTCAACCTTAGTTTGCCAAAGTGCTGTACAAAAATAAAAAGGATGAAAGCAGGAAAACACATACACATTACAAACAATTAAAAGCAGAAGAAAAGAGATGCGTTTTTAACATAGATTTGAATTCAGCTAACGTGGAAGCAGTTCTAATGGGTGATGGCAGGCTGTTCCACAGCTTAGGACCAGCTACTGCGAAGGCTCTGTCTCCCCTGCGTTACAGGCGAGACCATGGTATTCACAAAAGATGACCATCTTGGGATCTAAGTGACCGAGCAGGATTGTAAGTGGTGAGTAAATCGGAGAGATATCTTGGAGCTAAGTTGTTAAGAGCTTTATAGACAAATAACAGAATTTTGTAATCAATTCGATATCAGACTGGCAGCCAGTGCAGGGAGCGTAACATTGGTGTGATATGGTCTCGTTTGCAGCTACCCGTGTTTGCAGACACCAGAGCATGCAATGCATACCAGTTACTCTGATTTGGAATAAATTAGCCTGCATTAAGCTTTCAGTAAATGAACAATTATGCAGTGTCATGTGAGTTTAAATTGGGAGTGAGCAGAAACAAAGTAGCTTGAAGACAACTGTCATGTAACAAAGACTCTTTTTCACTGACTTTTTTCTTCTATAAGAATCCGTCATTGTTGTGATATGCTAATTAGGACATGCGGAAGTGTCACGTGACTTTCTGCGTCTCATTAGCACACGAAAAACTTTTTTAAGAATTCAGTTTTATTTTATTGTACAATAACAGTTTGGGGGATTTGATGTTATTGATGTTATTATTCTTTCTTTCTGCTTTGTGTAGGTCTATTTTGAGAACTTATATTACTTTAAACCATTCAAAACATTTAAAAGATAATTCTGTCTTTACTCCACACTTTTTACCAGAGTCTCTGCTTGCACTCCATTACATGACAAGAGCATATCTGATAATCTGTGGTCTCTGTGTTTGGAACAGTGTTCAGAGTTCAGATTGAATTGAATTGATGTTTCTCACACTGAACACTGTGCAAAAGATCAGAAAACTAATGATGCACTAATAAATAAGGCAGTTCTAGTCACTTGTGTAAAAATACCAGGAATTGTTCTGTAGTGGTTATACCATCTGTAGAGATAATGCTATGTGGAGAGCAGGTTTCCTGTGTAATGCTTTAACACAAACAGATTAAAGTACACACATAAAATGAAGCAACAAAACTTTAAATCACACACATTGCAGTGTTAAATTTCAGATATACTCCATCACAGCAGAAGTGACAAAGCATGTGAGGTCTAATTCTTATTTCCTGTGAAGCCGAAAACTCAGTCCTTAGTTCTGGAGGTTTTTCTCATTACCTCGTTGCTGGTCTGTGTGATTGGTGTTAGATGATATATACAGTTCAAGGTGATAAATGTGGAGCCATGCCTTGTCGTTAATGCACTTCTAATTTAATTACAAATTGCACTTAGGAGTAAAGGATTGTCACCAGCAGAACTGCTTTGAGTATAACAAAACAGTGTGAAGGTTTTTGTACAGTGCAGCTGGATTTCCTGTCACTGTGGGCGCCAGAGCACAGTAATATAGTGCAGAGTCTGATACAGCAGCAGAAGAGATGATCAGATCCACTTTCTTATCTTTAAGTGTAGCATTCATTCTTGGGGGACGGTTTTCACTTAGATCTCCAGTTTTGTAAATATAAAGAAGGAACTCAGGTTTAGATTTTGGATATTGTCTGTACCAGTGCAGGGAGAAGTCTGTAGCACTTGTTTCATATTCACAGGACAGAGTAACATCATCACCTTCATCTACAACATTCTGAGTGGAAAGTGGCTTTATTGAATCTGCCATGGAGTCACCTGTCATAGAGAAGAGAACTTAAAGTTTTACACAATCAAGCCAGAATTACACACAGAAATCATGCTTTCTATAACACCAGACAATTAATAAACAATACATAATATCTAAACTAACAAAAGGTGTTAACTCACCTAGTGAAAGCCACAGACACATGAATATAACAGTGAACATGATGACTGGTTTTAGCTGAATGAAAAAGCTCTTTCTGTACTCTAATATATTAACATGATAAATGTTCAGGAAGCTCCACCCCCCAGCATCACATGACAGTGTCTCCAGTGTTGATGACAGTGAAACATCCTGGCTTTACATTAAGCCTTGTTTGGGAAACTGTGCTGAAACTCTTTACATTGTAAACAAACAAAAACTGACAGCAGGAAAAAATTACTATTAATTAAAATGAGTAAATATTTTATTTTATTATTTTTTGTATTTTATAAATGGTGTCTGGACAATAAGGTATTTGAAAGCATGTTTATTAAATAGGATTACATTTTCATGAGGTGGTATTTTATTATGTGAGGAACAAACCAGCCTCTTTTCATTCTGTTATCTATTATTCTTTATTGTGGATTAAACAACAGATAGAGTCGATATTATTTTGCAAAGAAGTATTTATAATCACAGAAGTCTACATTCTTGGGGATGTGAGCAGGGTCCTTGTATTTGGCCCACAATAAGATAACTCACTACGCCATCTTCTGGAGAAAAGAGAAAAACTTTAACAAACAAGTCTTTTTTCATTAAATTCACAAATTAGAACAACAAATAGTAATTTCTGAACTTCTGTACAGAGCCTCAGCTGCTTTCATTAAATTCAGAATTGGCTCTGTGGTCTTTTCTGAAAAACTTTCTATCTAATGTAACTGAGTAAACTAGGGAAATACAGTATCTTTTAAAACAACAATATTTTTCCCAAATCAACAAACTGTTGTTTAGAGAGAAAAGCAATTATTATTATTATTATTATTATTATTATTATTATTATTATTATTATTATTATTATTATTATTATATTTTTAATTCTTCAATTACAAACAAACAAAACAAGATACATACTCAAGTTACACAATATGACGATATATAGCCAGCAATAGGTTAAGCAAACCATTAACAAAGCTGACTAAATATCATAATATCATCAAAAATGAATAAACAGATAAAAATAAATGACCTGTAACTAGAGTGAGAATCAGTGGTATGTATCTCACTATGTACAGTAAGTAAATCAATTCAATAGCATACATCAGGTAATTGTTGTGAATATGTAATATAAACAGAAAGAGACTAATGTCTAGGATCCTGCATTCTTCCCACTGTGGCCTAAGCACAGAACCAACCCAGCCACTGGTGGTTGCACAAGTCTGTGCATTTTCAAGCTGAGATTAATTGGGAGGTGTGGGAGTAATTTTTGAATGGTTTAAAGTGGTTTAGAGCGTTTAAAGTGGTTTTGAATGTTTTAGTGTTTAGAGTGTATATGAATGCATTCTTGTTTGTGTTTGTATAAAATAATCAGAGGACAGCATGGTTGGGTTGTCAGGCACCACCTTAATTTATTGGTCACCTCTATTTACAGTTTTAACAATGAAGGGTTTACCACTACGAGGTTTGGGTGCGAGACTTTGTTGACAGTAGATGAGATTAGGATGGAGTATCAATCTTGGTATGGCTGGGGTTGGAGCTGTGCCCAAGGTCCTGAGCAGAAGCGCAGCACATCATAGGAAGTCAAGGGTAGCAGGAGATAGAGCTAGGAATAATTGGAAAACAAGCTGGAAAAGTCCTATTGATAAGTGCACAGATGTCCACTATTTTTATAACTGACCTCGGAAGTCTGATTATAATGGAATGTGAAAGAGTTAAAAAGTAGGAGATAATGGTGTCCAAAAAGAACCTGATATTTCAGGAAGAAAATAGGAGTGACTTTCTCAGCAAAGAGGGTTTGGTTTGAATATTATGAAAAGATAAGAGAAAAGAATAAAAAGACTATGTTTTGTGATGATTATTTCGGAGGTTGTTGGGATGTTCATTCGTGAACAGCTCAATTCTTGTAACCAGCGCTGATTGCAAATAAAACCTTGTATCTGCATTCATCCAGTCTGGGCAGTTTGGATTTTTTTAGTTAGAGCCTTGCTTGACTGAGCTGTCAGGTCAATGTGGAGCTGGAGACAGATAATAGCAAAGGATTAATTGAGTAGTATTAAATAGAGTGTTATAGTATTGGATAAAAATATTTTCCACAGAGGGTTGCATCAAGAAGGGCATCCACTGTAAAACCTGCATCAAATCAAAATATACAAACGATCCATTGTAGCAAACCCTAATAGGATCAGCCTAAAGAAAAAAAACAGTAGTATGTTTGCCTTCAGTGTAGTTAAACTGTGTGAAAGTTTTTGTACAGTGCAGCTGGATTTCCTGTCACTGTGGGCTGCAGAGCACAGTAGTATAGAGCAGAGTCTGATACAGCAGCAGAGGAGATGATCAGATCCACTCGTTGTATGTTTTTATCAACATCAGCGTTCAGACGAGGTGGGTATACCACAACAAAAAATGTCAGTGTCTCAATAATTTGTCATGTGCCCTTGACCATCAATTACAGCTTGACAACGACGTCTCATGCTGTTCACGAGTCGACTTATTGTCTGCTGAGGCATGGCATTCCACTCTTCTTGAAGGGCAGCCCTCAGGTCATTGAGGTTCTGGGGTGCAGGGTTACGAGCCTCTACACGGCGATTCAGCTGATCCCATAGGTTTTCTATGGGATTCAGGTCTGGAGAAAGTGCAGGCCACTCCATTTGAGGTACCCCAGCCTCCAGCAGCCGTTCTCTAATGATGCGACCTCGATGAGCTGGAGCATTGTCGTCCATGAAGATGAAATTAGGCCTGTGTTGTTCATGCAGGGGCACAATGAATGGATTAATGATGTTATTCAGGTAGTATTGGCTTGTCACTGTACCATTCACAAGATGTAGGGCAGTTCTGTATCGAGTAGACACACCTGCTCAGACTGTAACACCACCACAACAGTGGCTGATGCATAGCGCTCTCCTTGAAGTATCCAACATCGTTGGCGGCCATCATTTCTGCTCAAAGTGAATCGACTTTCATCAGAGAACAGCACTGAGGCCCAATGGTCCCTCGTCCAGCGTAAATGCCCCCTGGCCCATGCAAGACAATGACGCCTGTGCCTGGTGGTATGGTCAGGTACCCTTGCAGGTCGTCTAGCACTCAGACCACGCTGATGTAAATGGTTTTGAATGGTCTGACGTGACACTTGGGTGCTCATCAACGTGGGATGTGGCAAAAGGACGTCCACTTCTATGCCTTTCTGTGACTCTTCCAGTCTCTCTGTATCTCTGTCGCAACCTGCTGATGACACTCTGTGACACTCTAAGCTCAGTGGCCACTTCCCTCTGAGAACATCCTGTTTGAAGCCTTACAATGGTGAGGTACTGTTGATCAATTGTTAGGTGTGGTCTTGGTCTCATGATGTCAAAATGTGAACAGCATGATGAAGAGGACTGTTAAAATACCAATTCTGATTGAACCAAAAAATTTATTGGTCGATTCATGGATCAAACAACAGTTGTGAATTTTGCCATTAAGCACCTTGTTAGAGAACAGCAAGTTATGCAAAAAAGTACTGAAACACTGAACAGTTGGACATGTGCATTCAAAAGTGTAGAGAAGGTCAAATTAAGTTCACCTGTAAAGGTTATAGTGCATTTTAGGTGCATCCTGTAATTTCACCCGAAAGCTGAATATCCTTCACTTTTTGTGAGTAGTGTATATGTATATATATATATATATATTGCCTCTAGTAGGCTAGGTAAAAACAGAAATATTTATGAAACACTACAATTCAAATTCCAATCCAAAATTACAAAACAAAACAGGTGGAAATTCCATTTCTTGCTGTTGATTATTGTTTATTGACCAGTTGATTGACCAACAAAGATTAGCAGTCCAATTTCTCCTAACATCTAATATCTAAATGTTATCTAAATGACTACAACACTTGATTTATCAGTTTTAACAAATAAAACAGTTGAGTATTGGAATAGTGTAGTTTAGTTTCTGTGGTTCTACAAAACCTACACAGAATCCTGCACTTCAACAGAGGACCTGTCAATCTGATTAGATATTGTTTAACTGATTTTAGTTCAGCTTCTTAGCTTGATAATCTGTTCCAGTTTAATGTGTTAGGATGACTGAGCGATCTAAGATGCTGCGGTCAGGTTGCAGCCTCCCCTGGAGGCCTAGGTTTGGATCCCACTTCTGACTTTGGTTTCTTTCCTTTGTGTTGTTGCTTTGTTTATCAGCAGAATGGGGTTCAAGCCACATGTTGGGTCCCTGAGCGAGGCTCTTAACCCTCACTGCTCCATGAGTGCTGTATCATGACTCACCCCAATTTCAGTTGGATGTGTGAAAAAAGAATTTCACTGTGCTGTAATTTATACATGACAAATAAAGGCTTCTTCTCAATATATGTATGAACGCAGATGTGAGAAAAGTTCTCTTTTATTTTTAAAGAGGTAAGAAGAAGGTGAAGGGTGCTGTTGTCGGCAGTGTGCTCTTCCAGGCAGTGCTGAGCAGTTATAAGGCAAAACCCAAGGCCAAAACAGCAGGATTGGGGAACGTCATCCTTAATTAGCCGCACAAACTCCATTATCTTTCTGTGTCTGCTACAATGGTTAATATAAAAACATATTCCCTCTTCCTGCACCTCTTCCTCACCTCGTCACTCCTGAGTGATTGGGTGACCCCTTGTGCATCTATATAGGAAAACCAGCTTAGCTGTATGCGCTCTAGCTTACACAGAGCACCCGCTTAGATACAGAACGTCTCCAAACAGCACCTGATCATCTTATTTCTCCACCATCATCACTAATGCCAGCTGTAAACCCTAAACACTTTTCACCACAGTGCACAAACTCACCCATCCATCATCACATAATATCTCTGGTAGTGATACTCTCTGTCATCACATGATGTGTCTGTTTAATCCAAATAATGTATTTATGTTTAGTTACATCCCTAGCAGCCAGACAGGCAAAACAAGGTTTATTTATCTACCATGCTTAAATGTGATTGATAGATGTAAAAGTTTCCCACAAAAGAGTGTTGGAATATTGTAAAGAATATTGGTAAGAATTGAACCAAGACTTTATTCTTTATTTACATGTTATCAAGGAATATGGAATAGTATCCTCAGTGTATTAAAATGTATACAGTAAAGTGTAAAGGGTAGAAGGGTGGGAGGCATCAACTACAAAGTTGTTGGCTTTATACCTGTATATTTTCTGGTAAAGATCCTTAAAAGTGTTAGATAAAACCTGTTGATGTTTCCAGTCATTTTCATTATCTTCCATAGAGTCTTCTGCTCTGACACTGAGTGCAATTTCATATTAAACAGCAGTAAAGTTACACATGATGCCATCAATATTTCCCTGAATGTAGTGATGAGGATGGGAGAGAGGTGTTTGCTCTCCTGTCTCTACATGAAATTAATTCTGAAATTTTCTGACCCAGATGAGATCCTATGTGATGCAACACAAAACTGTCATCACTGTGGGCCAACAGCTATCTATTTTTATATCCATGGGTTATTGGTTCTACACAGATTTATAAATATCATGGTATTATAAATACCAAATATCATACCATTAATGAATATCAAATATTCACCTAATTTCTACTTTTCAGGGATTGTTGAACTGTCAGACCAAGACATCAGGTAGTATTGCTGCCTCACAGTTCCATTATCTGACATTGAAGGTGGTTGGTCCAACACCTCTTCTTAAAATGCTAATCTATCGACCACCTTAGTGAACTACTTACTCTTGCTTGTACAACATCTTCACCTGTAATATGACTTGATGACTTTAGTATCCATGTAGACACGGATTGTGCTATGAACAGGGAACTTATGTCAGTCCTGGAAAACTTTATTCTAATGAAACATGTAAACTTTCCCACCCACTTTCATGATCACACACTTGACCTGATCTGTTCCCCTGGGCTAAACCAGGTATCTCTGACCACAAGCTTATTGATTTCAGTTTCACTATTCCACTACAAAAATCAAAACAAAAAACCTTGATATCATCCTAATCTCAAAGGGATTGATCTAATATCTTTCTCTCCCTCTATTTATGCTTTTTCTGTTCTTGACTCTGCTTAATTTTCTCGCCCCTCTGAGATTCTGTGCAGCTATAACCTTGTCAGTTCCCAAGCTTTAGAAGAACATGTTCCCACCAGTATAAGTCTGGTTCCCTCTTCCTGCACCTCTCCCTGGTTCACTCCTGAGCTTCGGAAAATGAGTGATTGGGTGACACCTTGAGAGTCTATATAGGAAAATCAGCCTAACTGTACACTCTATAGCGTACCATAGCATACCAGAGCACCTGCTTAGGTACAGAATTGCTCTAAACAGCACATGGTCAGCTTATTTCTCTACTATCATCCCTAAAGCCAGCTGTAAAGCCTAAATAATTTTTTTCCACAGTGCACAAACTCACTCAGCCATCGTCACATAATATCTCTGGTAGTGATGCTCTCTGTCATCACATGATATGTCTGTTTAATCCAAATAATGTTCTGATGTTCAGTTACATCCCTAGCAACCAGACAGGAAAAAAAAAGGTTTATTTATCTACTATAAAATATTTAAATGTGATGGATAGATGTAAAAGTTTCCCACAAGGGAAAAATAAGATATCTGTACATACATGCATAAAAGACATAAGGTGGAACAAATAAATGTATACAGCACTTATTTATTTATTTATTTATTTATTTATTTATTTATTTCCAGTCAATAATTAACAAAACTGGCAAAAAAGGTCAATGAACTTAATTTCATGTCATATGCACCTGTGACACATTGGATCTGTTAGTGTTTATAAAATACATTTTTATCATAACAATGTAGATGTGTGACTTTATTGTGGTATTGTGGTATTTTTAAACACATTTTACTTTTATTTATTAGTTTGCTTGCTTGCTTACTTTTTTATTTATTCATTTATACCACAGAATTACTACAAACATTGTTTGTGTCTGTGGTTATCTGATAACAGGTTGGTAAAGGAAGGATCTTTGATGTGGTTTAAGAATCTTCATTTATACTGGTTTATACGTTTTTGTAAAGCCTTTCAGTGACTCTGTATCACTGTGTTCCAACTCTTAGAGCACAATGATAGAGTGCAGAATCTGAGAGCTTTAGTCTTCTGATAGTAAGTTCAGTAGAGTCTCTGCTTGTTTGTGTCTCTAATCAAGTGTCAGTGGGATTGCTCTTGTAAGCACTATTTGACCTTGCACCTTTATACAGTAAAAACTGTGGTGCGCTGTTAGGATATTGTTTGTACCAGTAAAGATAAATACGATCACTGCTTGACTTATATGAAAATTTCAGAGTAACAGTCTCTGTTTCCTTCCTAACGATGGTATCTTCATTTGTTGGCTCAATTTTATCTGCAAAAGTGCCTGTTGAAAAGAACATTAAGAAATTAAAATGTAAAGTATTTTCAAAACCAAAATATTGACCTGACAAATTATGAAATTACTATATACTCTAAAAACATAATTATTAGTTAATACAGTGAATTAACTAATGAAAATGAATGACCTGTAACTAGAGTGAGAATCAGTGGTATGTATCTCACTATGTACAGTAAGTTGTATAGTTGATCCATTTCTGAACACAGCTCTGTGAGGATTCTGTATAATAGTGCTGTATGTGCTGAACTTTACACGTCTCTAGAAGGCCACACCCAGGAAGTGATGCAGTTGTAGCATAATTTACACAGATCATCACTTCACAGTATCAGTGACAGTGAACTGAGTCAGTAACACAGAACAAAAAACTCTGTTACTTCACAACCCACTGCATCAGACGTGCTATTTTATCATTTTATCATTAACAAAATATTTATTCCTAAATAAAAGGGTATAAAGGATAAGAATATATTAGCCCTTTTATTAATTTTATAGCATCCAAAACATTTAAGAGACAATTCTGTCTTTGTTTCACACTTTCTTTTTTTTCTTTTCTCAAGCTTTTGCTAGAGTCTCTGCTTGCACTCCATTTCATGACAAAAGCATACCTAATAATCTGTGGTCTTTGTGTTTGGAACAGTGTTCAGTGTTAAAAGTGAATTCAGAGTTGGGACCCAAATTTTAACTTTCTCACACTGATCACTTCAAAAGAGATGTAAACTAATGATGCACTAATGAATAAGGTAGTCCTGGTCACTTGTTTAAAAATCACAGGAATTGGTTTGTTCATGGATATTCTATCTGCAGAGATAATGCTATGTGGAGAGCAGGTTTCCTGTGTAATGCTTTAACACAAACAAATTAAAGTACACACACCATATAAAATGAAGCAACAAATTACACACATTGCAGTGGTAAATTATAAAGATAAACCCCGTCCCAACCGAAGTGACAAAGAATGAGGTCTAATTATTATATGCTGCAAAGCCTAAAACTCATTCCTTATTGCTGCTCTGAGTGAAAGATCTTAGATACTACATATAGTTCAATGGGATATATGTGGAGCCATGCATTATCTTTTGTGCAATTCTAATTCATTTACAAATTGGCTCTAGGAGAGTGTGAATGTGTGATTTTTCTAAATCGCCAGCAGAACACTGCCTTGAGTATAACAAAACTGTGCCACAGTTTTTGTACAGTGCAGCTGGATTTCCTGTCACTGTGGGCCTCAGAGCACAGTAGTATAGAGCAGAGTCTGATACAGCAGCAGAGGAGATGATCAGATCCACATCCTTATTTTTTAGTGTAGCATTCATTCTTGGGGGAATATTTCCACTTAAATCTCCATTTTGGTTAACATAAAGAAGGAACTCAGGTTTAGATTTTGGATATTGTCTGTACCAGTGCAGGTAGTTTTGGGTGGAGCTTGATTCATATTTGCTGGACAGAGAAACATCATGACCTTCATCTACAGCTTTCTGAGTGAAAAGTGACTTTATTGAATCTGCCATGGAGTCACCTGTCATAGAGAAGAGAACATAATATTTGTAACCTTTACACAATCAAGTCATAATTACATACAGAAACCATGCTTTCTAACACCACGCAATTAATAAATAACAGATAATATCTAAACTAACAAAAAAGTCCATTTTAACTCACCTAGTGAAAGCCACAGACACATGAAAATAACAGTGAACATGATGAATGATTTTAGCTGAATGAAAAATTTCTGAGCTCTTTCTGTAGTCTAATATATTAACATCATAAACGTTCATGAAGCTCCACCCCACATGACAGTGTCTCCAGTGTTACTGACAGATTGTTGATCCTTACTGAAACATTCTGCCTTTACATTCAGCCTTGTTTGGGAAACTCTGCTGAAACTGTTTACATAATAAACTAATTATTCTATTATTGTAAATATTCAATTTTATATCAAATTTACTAAATTTAGTAAATATTTTAGTTTTTTCTATAAGTAGTGTCTTGACTTGTGGCATTTATTTGTTTGTTGTGATAAAGCATGTTTATTAGAGTTCATATTATTCTGCAAAGAAGTATTTATAATAGAAGTCTACATCTTTGGAGGATGTGAGCAGAGTCCTAGCACCTGACCCACAATAAGATAACTCACTACACCATCTTGTGGAGAAATAAGAAAGACTTAAAGAGACAAGGTTTTTAAGGTAATTGAAATTAATGAAATCAATATCTTCTGAACTATAATTAATATTATATAATGTATATATTTAGTATTTTAGTGCATTTCTTTGTATAGCCTTCCCATACAGAGTTCCATAGAGTTCCTGGACAAAATCGCTGTTCCAGTTCACTTCAAATATTTTTCCATCTGATTTTATTCAGTAGGGTTAATTAAGTGTAGTGACCAAAGAACAAAACTGGAGCTATGATTGCACTGGTGTTAATTACAATCATACAGGTCTCACAAACAGAATATTGTCTATAGAGAAAAAGAGCTGCAGAGGAACAGAAACTTCAGATCACTGCTGTTTAGGCCAGCAGAGAAGGCCTTGCTGGCACTGATGACCCACCACTGGTGTATTCCCTCCTTATGCCTAGTGTGTCCATGATAGATTCTGGAGCCACCGTGACCCTGATTAGGAAGATTAATGAATGAACCCATTGTGGAATTCAGTTATGTAATGATACACATGTAAATACATATTGTAATTAGTCATATTAACATGTTTGTGTTACAGCCTGGGAATTATGTTCTGTTGGCTAAATTTCCCATCTTCTGTTTAGGTCAGTAAAACATTTTAAAACTTTATCTACTGCCCTCTGTACAGAGTGTGTAAGCTCTTCTCTCTGGCAGTACAGGTCCATCACAGACATAATTAAACTGATCAAAGTGTGACATTTATTGAATGAGAAATGCAGCATAACTAACCAGGCTTTAGAAATCTTTAGGCAGACTGACTGCATTTACTGCTAGATTTGTTAATATGGGTCTTTATCATAATATTTGGGTGTTTTCCAGAGTTTAGTCACAGTAATATCTGATGGATTTTCTCAGCCATCACACATTTAGTACATATACTACTTATATAAACTTAACTATATGTGAACTTAACTCATGCATTGGTAAATTGTAGTTTTATTTTATTTGACAGCTGATTTTATCCAAAGTAAGGAATTGTTTACACAGAACACAGAACACAGTATGAACACAGAACACAGTATGAACACAGAACACAGTATGAACACAGAACACAATATGAACACAGAACACAGTATGAACACAGAACACAATATGAACACAGAACACAGTATGAACACAGAACACAGTATGAACACAGAACACAGCATGAACACAGAACACAATATGAACACAGAACACAGTATGAACACAGAACACAATATGAACACAGAACACAGTATGAACACAGAACACAATATGAACACAGAACACAGTATGAACACAGAACACAGTATGAACACAGAACACAATATGAACACAGAACACAGTATGAACACAGAACACAGTATGAACACAGAGCACAGTATGAACACAGAACACAGTATGAACACAGAACACAATATGAACACAGAACACAGTATGAACACAGAACACAATATGAACACAGAACACAGTATGAACACAGAACACAATATGAACACAGAACACAGTATGAACACAGAACACAATATGAACACAGAACACAGTATGAACACAGAACACAGTATGAACACAGAACACAGTATGAACACAGAACACAATATGAACACAGAACACAGTATGAACACAGAACACAGTATGAACACAGAACACAGTATGAACACAGGACACAGTATGAACACAGAACACAGTATGAACACAGAGCACAGTATGAACACAGAACACAGTATGAACACAGAACACAGTATGAACACAGAACACAATATGAACACAGGACACAGTATGAACACAGGACACAGTATGAACACAGAACACAGTATGAACACAGAACACAGTATGAACACAGAGCACAGTATGAACACAGAACACAGTATGAACACAGAACACAGTATGAACACAGAACACAATATGAACACAGAACACAGTATGAACACAGAACACAATATGAACACAGAACACAGTATGAACACAGAACACAGTATGAACACAGAACACAGTATGAACACAGAACACAATATGAACACAGAACACAGTATGAACACAGAACACAATATGAACACAGAACACAGTATGAACACAGAACACAGTATGAACACAGAACACAATATGAACACAGAACACAGTATGAACACAGAACACAGTATGAACACAGAGCACAGTATGAACACAGAACACAGTATGAACACAGAACACAATATGAACACAGAACACAGTATGAACACAGAACACAATATGAACACAGAACACAGTATGAACACAGAACACAATATGAACACAGAACACAGTATGAACACAGAACACAATATGAACACAGAACACAGTATGAACACAGAACACAGTATGAACACAGAACACAGTATGAACACAGAACACAATATGAACACAGAACACAGTATGAACACAGAACACAGTATGAACACAGAACACAGTATGAACACAGGACACAGTATGAACACAGAACACAGTATGAACACAGAGCACAGTATGAACACAGAACACAGTATGAACACAGAACACAGTATGAACACAGAACACAATATGAACACAGGACACAGTATGAACACAGGACACAGTATGAACACAGAACACAGTATGAACACAGAACACAGTATGAACACAGAGCACAGTATGAACACAGAACACAGTATGAACACAGAACACAGTATGAACACAGAACACAATATGAACACAGAACACAGTATGAACACAGAACACAATATGAACACAGAACACAGTATGAACACAGAACACAGTATGAACACAGAACACAGTATGAACACAGAACACAATATGAACACAGAACACAGTATGAACACAGAACACAATATGAACACAGAACACAGTATGAACACAGAACACAGTATGAACACAGAACACAATATGAACACAGAACACAGTATGAACACAGAACACAGTATGAACACAGAGCACAGTATGAACACAGAACACAGTATGAACACAGAACACAATATGAACACAGGACACAGTATGAACACAGAACACAGTATGAACACAGAACACAGTATGAACACAGGACACAGTATGAACACAGGACCCAGTATGAACACAGGACACAGTATGAACACAGAGCACAGTATGAACACAGAACACAGTATGAACACAGAACACAGTATGAACACAGAACACAGTATGAACACAGAACACAATATGAACACAGAACACAGTATGAACACAGAACACAATATGAACACAGAACACAGTATGAACACAGAACACAATATGAACACAGAACACAGTATGAACACAGAACACAGTATGAACACAGAACACAGTATGAACACAGAACACAATATGAACACAGAACACAGTATGAACACAGAACACAGTATGAACACAGAACACAGTATGAACACAGGACACAGTATGAACACAGAACACAGTATGAACACATAGCACAGTATGAACACAGAACACAGTATGAACACAGAACACAGTATGAACACAGAACACAATATGAACACAGGACACAGTATGAACACAGGACACAGTATGAACACAGAACACAGTATGAACACAGAACACAGTATGAACACAGAGCACAGTATGAACACAGAACACAGTATGAACACAGAACACAGTATGAACACAGAACACAATATGAACACAGAACACAGTATGAACACAGAACACAATATGAACACAGAACACAGTATGAACACAGAACACAGTATGAACACAGAACACAGTATGAACACAGAACACAATATGAACACAGAACACAGTATGAACACAGAACACAATATGAACACAGAACACAGTATGAACACAGAACACAGTATGAACACAGAACACAATATGAACACAGAACACAGTATGAACACAGAACACAGTATGAACACAGAGCACAGTATGAACACAGAACACAGTATGAACACAGAACACAATATGAACACAGGACACAGTATGAACACAGAACACAGTATGAACACAGAACACAGTATGAACACAGGACACAGTATGAACACAGGACCCAGTATGAACACAGGACACAGTATGAACACAGAGCACAGTATGAACACAGAACACAGTATGAACACAGAACACAGTATGAACACAGAACACAGTATGAACACAGAACACAATATGAACACAGGACACAGTATGAACACAGGACACAGTATGAACACAGAACACAGTATGAACACAGAACACAGTATGAACACAGAGCACAGTATGAACACAGAACACAGTATGAACACAGAACACAGTATGAACACAGAACACAGTATGAACACAGAACACAATATGAACACAGAACACAATATGAACACAGAACACAGCATGAACACAGGACACAGTATGAACACAGGACACAGTATGAACACAGAACACAGTATGAACACAGGACACAGTATGAACACAGAACACAGTATGAACACAGAACACAGTATGAACACAGAACACAATATGAACACAGAACACAATATGAACACAGAACACAGCATGAACACAGGACACAGTATGAACACAGTATGAACACAGGACACAGTATGAACACAGAACACAGTATGAACACAGAACACAGTATGAACACAGAACACAGTATGAACACAGAGCACAGTATGAACACAGAACACAGTATGAACACAGAACACAGTATGAACACAGAACACAGTATGAACACAGTATGAACACAGAACACAGTATGAACACAGAACACAGTATGAACACAGTATGAACACAGAACACAGTATGAACACAGAACACAGTATGAACACAGAACACAGTATGAACACAGTATGAACACAGAACACAGTATGAACACAGAACACAGTATGAACACAGTATGAACACAGAACACAGTATGAACACAGAACACAGTATGAACACAGAACACAGTATGAACACAGTATGAACACAGAACACAGTATGAACACAGAACACAGTATGAACACAGTATGAACACAGAACACAGTATGAACACAGAGCACAGTATGAACACAGAACACAGTATGAACACAGTATGAACACAGAACACAGTATGAACACAGTATGAACACAGAACACAGTATGAACACAGAACACAGTATGAACACAGTATGGACACAGAGCACAGTATGAACACAGAACACAGTATGAACACAGAACACAGCATGAACACAGAACACAGTATGAACACAGAACACAGTATGAACACAGAACACAGCATGAACACAGAACACAGTATGGACACAGAGCACAGTATGAACACAGAACACACAGTATGGAGACTTTGAACATTGATTTCTGGCATAAATTGGCATAAATTTGAGTGTTTACACTGAATAACAAAATTTAAAAATTATGAAACTATTGAATTTTATATTTATTTGTACACTCCTTTAAACACCAGACAATAACAAAGCACCAGTTCAAAATAAAATAAACAGTGATTACATTTAAGTTAAATTAAAAATGTAATTTTAAAAATTCCTGTTCCTTTATTTAGTTTCTTTAACCAGGGCTGGGGTTAAGATAATATTTGTGCAGTATGTATGATAGAAGAACACCCACTGTGGGTGGAAGGATCAGGATGGAGTTGGGAGGGTGTAAATACAACCATGAAACTATGTTACTGAACTTTAATACATAAAGTAATAACATCATTTTCATTCAACTTTTGGCTCTCAACAATAGAACAAAAACAAACAAATTAAAAAAAAATGTTTAGCATTTAACACCTTTTACATGACACTCTTTCTTTCTTTAAGGCCATAGGTTAAAGTAAAATAAAAAAAATCAGTTGAAATGAAAAAAAAGAAGAAAATAAAATCACTATTTCAGTCAGAAATCATTTCTGTCCTCCTGATGTTCTCTCGTATACTTTCCTGAAGAACGAATCTTTCCCAGTAGTCCCTGATTACCAATTAAGTAAGCATGAAAGTCTCAGCTGCCGTGATTGCTTCCATCAAACAGCACAATAAGGTATGTCTTCCCGTGCTTTCAGAGCTAAGTCGACCGAATGTGGCGCTATCACAGCGTTAACAATTGCTTCAGTCTTCGTACGAGACTTCATAACAACCTAAAAATGCAAAGAAATTTTCACAGACAAAAAGAGGCTTGATTCATCAAAAAGAGTATTTAAACTTTGTATATTTATAATAAATTATAATTATATTATAATAAATAAATTATAATTATATATTATAATTATATAATTATATAAATTATAATTATATATTATAATTTATAATAAATATTTATATATTTTTTCTCTGTAATACATTATATGTCTGCTTGTGGTGGTGAGCATGCTGTTGTTCACTGCAACAAACTCAAAATATTCAGTGCTGCCTTCCACAATATAACCTTATTTGAGTATCTGACATTGAAGGTGGTTGGTCTAACACCACTCATTATAATTCTAATCTATTGACCACATTAGTGAACACAACATCTTCACCAGTAATACAACTTGATGACTTCAATATCCATGTAGACACGGATTCTGCTCAAACCGAGGAACTTATGTCAATACTGGAAAACTTTAACCTTATGCAACATGTAAACTTACCCACCCACTCTCATGATCACACACTTGACCTAAACTATTCATTTGGGTTAAGCTGGGTATCTCTGACCATAAGCTCATGGACAAGGGATTGACCCAATATGTTTCTCTTCCACTATTTATGCTTTTTCTATTCTTGACTCTGCTAAATTTTCCCACCCTTCTGAGATTCTGTCCAGCTATAACCTTGCCATTTCTCAAGCTTTAGAAGGACATGTTCCCACCAGTATAAGTCTGGTTCCCTCTTCCTGCACCTCTCCCTGGTTCACTCCTGAGCTTCAGAAAATGAAAGTGATTGAGTGACCCCTTGAGACTCTATATATGAAAACCAGCCTAGCTGAACGCTCTAGGTTACTGTCTGTGCAATGGCTTGCTGTATCCTCTGATAGAACTTATAGATCTCTGACCAGGAAAAAAAAAAATAATAATATTAGTCTCCTAATAATCCAACATTTGTCAAAACAAATTCATGAATTTTGTATGAATTGAAAAAGAGACAGAATTCCCCTAATGCCACGTAAATTCAAAATCATCAGTAGAACTGCTTTCAATATAACAAAACTGTGTGAAGGTTTTTGTACAGTACAGCTGGATTTCCTGTCACTGTGGGCCTCAGAGCACAGTAGTATAGTGCAGAGTCTGATACAGCAGCAGAGGAGATGATCAGATCCACTTGGTTTTTATTTTTATCAATTTCAGCAGACAGACGTGGTGGAATGGATTCACTTTTATCTCCATTTGGAGTGATGTAAAGAAGGAACTCAGACTTAGATTTTGGATATTGTCTGTACCATTGCAGGTTTGTGCTTCCTGTAACAACTGTTTCATATTTGCAGGACAGAGTAACATTATCACCTTCATCTACAACTTCATGAGTGAAAAGTGGCTTTATGGAATCTCCCATGGAGTCACCTGTCATAGAGAAGACATAATAATGTTTTTAAACTTTACACAATCAAGTCAGAATTACATAAATCACACCTACAGTCTGATGCTTCATAACGCCACAAAAAGTAATTATTTAGTAATTCAACAATGAATATTTCTGCAATAACAAAATGTCAGTGTTAACTCACCTAGTGAAAGCCAAAGACACATGAATATAACAGTGAACATGATGAATAGTTTTAGCTGAATGAAAATATTCTTTCTTTGCTCTATGTGATCATTATGATGGTTCATGAAGCTCCACCCCACAGCATCACATGACAGTGTCACTAATGTTACTGATTCAGCCTCGAAGGAGGAACCGGTCCTAAGCACACAGTA
This sequence comes from Hemibagrus wyckioides, assembly GCF_019097595.1. Taxonomy (NCBI): domain Eukaryota; kingdom Metazoa; phylum Chordata; class Actinopteri; order Siluriformes; family Bagridae; genus Hemibagrus; species Hemibagrus wyckioides. Next base: position 63,982 of record NW_026690769.1, on the reverse strand, counting down.
AACAAATACTGACAGCATAGAATTTTTTAATAATGAAAACATTCAATGTATTCTATAAACATTAATTAATAATTAAATTACTATATATTGTGTTTGTAAATTTAAAATATATACTGTACATTGGGGCATTGTTTGTGTGCTTATTTGTTTGTTTGTTGTGATAAACCTGTTGTTATAAATAGGACAGTTTGGAGGGTATTTCACTGAGGTGATGAACAAACCAGCCTCTTTTCTTTCTCTTGTCATTTGACTCATTTGAACATAATTAATATAGCCATCTGCTTAATAAAGCCAGGATATAAAAGTAGTTTATCAATCAACATCAACATCTCTGGGGTATGTGAGCAGGAACCTAGTCCTTTGCCCACAATAAGCTAACTGACTACGCCATCTTGTGGAGAAAGGAGAATGACTATACCACAACAAGGTTTTGTTTGTTTGTTTGTTTTCTCTACTTCTTTACCACTTTGCCCCAATTTGTACTGATGAATTCTGATAAAACATGTACAAAGTGGGTGATTTCTTAAATTCATTTTCCTGGTAAGGCTCAGCTGAAGTAAAAGAAACTGCACAGGATGCTGAATGTGGATGTGAATTCCGTGAATGTAGTGATGATAGAAGAGGCGAGGTTTAGTCTCCTGTCTCTGCAGAAAACTGACAAACTGATGGGATTTTATGGTGGACTATCATTGTGCTTAGTAAAAAAGGTGTAGTATTTCCTACACTGTTCACCCGATTTGAATGAAAAACTCTTAAATTAAAGGTGAAAGTATACACTTTAATCTCATTTTCACTCATATTTGGTTGTTTATTTCATAGAACATTTTCTAAGGCATTTCACTAAAGTGAGAAGAAAATCTTCTGCTGGTCTTGGTCATACTATCAAAGATGCCAGAAAGCCATTAAGCCTCACAGGAGAGAGGTGTTTGGTATGTGTGCATGACATTTGCTGATTTGAATGAAGGTTGGTTTTCACTTGGTGTGTGTTTGGTAAACTGAGTGTTTTATTTGCTTTAGGTGTCTTACCTCCTCCCTGTGGCTTTCATATACATTTAGATTTACTTTTATCAATACCACTGTAATCAGCTAATCTTTATGGACATGACTGTAGGTGTTAATCATGAATACACTATATGGCCAAAAATATAAAGATGCCTAAATTGACCCCCATATCTGAAATAGGAGGCCATGACTTTGCAATAGGATGTTCAACAAGCACATGTGGGTTCCTTGGTCAGATGTCCACATACTTGTGGCCATGCAGTGTACCTACATGTACCTCGGTGTTGACAGGTTGGGATGTGAAGTACACATGGATAATTTCTATGTGGTGTTCTCCTTGAGTCCTGTGTGTGTTTTCTCCAGGTTATCCAGTTCCCTGTCACATTCTAAAAACATCAGTAAGTGGATTGGAGATTCAAACAGAATATCATCTAGACAGAAAAAGATCTGCAGAGGAACAGAAACTTTCTCCAACAATTCTCTCAGTTAAAAGAACATTCTTACTATACCCATATTTCACTGACAACCAGAAACTCATATAGATTTAATTTGTGTTCATCTAATAGTTATGTTTATCTACTTAAAGATGCTCAGTGTGACTACATTAAACAGTTTATTCTGAGTGACTGAATGAGCAGAATGTGTTATACACTCAATAAATGCAGAGCAGTGAGACTATTTTCTTTAATATCAGTTCATTAGAAAACTATGTTATATCTTGAATTATATCCTGATCACACTCCCACACCTGTCAATATACACCTACATTCATTCATCTTCAATAACTGCTTTATCCTGGTCAGGGTTGCAGTGGATCTAGAAGGCCACACCCAGGAAGTGATGCTGTTGGAGCATAATTTTACACAGATCATCACTTCACAGTATCAGTGACAGTGAACTGAGTCACTAATACAACACAGAACTATTCCACTGTTGCTGATCAACCCACTGCATCTGACTTCACCTCTTAAACATATCTTTCGGAGTTAGAGGTCAGGGCTGTCTCCAAAGGACACAATAACTCACTATACTTTAACCTTTGATACTTGAACTTTTGAAAATAAGTACATTTTCATGTATGTATTTTACTTTATTTAAATAGAAAAGCTATACTTGTATTCAGGCTGTATAGGTAACAAGAGGTTTTGTGTTTTTGTTAGCTGATAATTCTGAACTACTGTATGAGTGCAGCATTTGACTCTGCAAGCTACTATTATAAACAGACATAGCTAATGTTAGCTTGCTAGCTAGCTATTGTTACGGTTACATCAGAGAACAAACAACTCCTGAAATAACTTAATATATAACTTTTACTGTTACATGTGACAGGTTACAAATGACAGTTGCAACATATACCTTGAGGAATTCAAGCTAGCTAGAAAGAAATACTGAATGGATCATTAACTTAGGGAACAATCTCACTTAGAAGTTTCCTAAACAGACTTGCTTTCTTTTACAGGTTCCACAGATGCAGGATTTCTATGGGGAACAGACACATTCCCAAAACCCACAGCAATTAAGTGCTGAAGTATTTCAATTAATGTCAAAAGCACACTGGGAAATCAAATTAGGAGACATTCTTTATTGTTCAAGACTCAAGACCAAAGTAAACCTGCAAAGAAACATATGTTGAACACATCAGATCTCAAGCACAATAAAGAAAGAAATAACTGTTCATTGAATAATAAACATTTAATATCATTATTCCTGAAATGATGAAATGGGGTATTTCTGGCATGTGAACTTTACACTGTCATTTTCTAAGCTACCTAAAGTCAGTGAGCTAAATGCTGCTACCGCTGGCTATGAGAACTTGTGATTTAGTGAGATATTTTTGGATGAAGATCTTTCTGTCAGCTCAAAGGATTTAGAGCAGAGAAGTCTTTTCTGTTCAGCATGGGCTTGTGTTTTAATTAGTTTGCTAACTTGTGCTGTCAGCTCTTGACTGATCACAAATAACATGCAACACCAACACTAACAGACAGAAGGAGCACACAGCTGCCTGAGAAAGCTGACTGGCTAATATCAGTGCTGGATCAAGTGCTATTTTATAAGCTGCTAAATAATGAAGAGTGAAGTCTTCAGGTCACTAGTGTTACATTAAAACTCAGTATCTTAAATTATTTAATACATATTGTTAATACATATATTGTTTATATATATATATATATATATATATATATATATATATATATATATATATATATATATATATATATATATATATATATATATTTATAAAAGCATTTATCAAAAGTTTGTGTATAATATAAATGACTTACCAATGTTTTTAACAACTATGAAAATAAAGAAGAGTAACATGACTGTTGTGTCTCTCTTGCAGTAGGTATAAATGACAGGATCTCTGTGAAACTTTCTAAACTGTATCTTACCACATCTAGCTCCACCCACTTTTACTTACTCATAGTCATGTCAGCTCTGGTATCATATATGCTAAATTCTTTGTTTAAACAACAAGCAGTGAATGTTCATAATATATTTTATTGCTTGTTTAAATTTGTTGAGGCTAAATTTAGATATGTTTAGTGATAATATTTAGCTGTTTGCTAGCATGACAGCTTCTTTACTAATTGTTTGCATTTTGTGTCTGTAGTATAATAACTGCATTCAATCATATATTCAAATTAATATCAGAGGTTATTTGGTTGAATAAAGCATGGATCTTGAACCTCTTGAGAAACAAGCAGCCAGCCCTATAAGTTTTCATTAGTTTTATCCCCCCCAGTCTATTCCACTTAAAATCAGGGTTTTGAACCCAGGACCTCTCACACCCTAAGTAACAAGCCACGACATCCTTCTCTCGCTTGCTGTATGCAGACAGATGTTCACTGTACTCTGCAACTGTACGGCCATCCTGTTTGTATGGACTTGGGTCTGATCAAAAGGTTACACAAAGTCAAGTTAACAATAAAGCAAGGGCTCTTGTAGGATTTTAACCTTTCTGCAACCCTCAAGAACCCAGCAGCCAAGTGTGAACCAAGTAAGCAGCTCTTGGCATTGGGCCAAATACATCATGAATCTTGGTTAACATGATAAGCAAAATCCAAGTCTTGCAGAACAAAGAGTTAATGGGAAAGCATAGGCTCATACAGGATTTGAACCCAGGACCTCTTGCACAAAAAGGATGACTCATTCCATCAAACCAACAAGCCAGAATGCTTTTTACTGGGTTGTCAAGCACTGATGCTATTGTACCGTACCATGCAAATGCACGTCTTCCTGTTCTATGGGCCTGTGCAAAACTTTTCAGTTGACTACTATTGCAACTCCAAAATGCTGGAAAGGAGACATCATCAAGTAGTGTTCTTGGGTATGTGCCCAAAGAACACAAAGAAATGAAAGGTATTAAGTTGCAGGAACTTTATTTAACTTTACGTTTATTTCATGTAAATAGTCAACATTAACTAAGTACAAGTTGGTTTCTTTTCATCAAGTAGCACTGGTTCCAGTAGCCAACATAAAAAAATGCTTACACATGATTTGTGTTAGTGTCCATGTGCTTGATTCCGTTGCTATGGTGTGTTCCCTCTTTGTGCCTAGTGTGTCCATGATAGGGAGCCACCGTGACCCTGATCAGGATAAAGACTTTACTGAAGATTAATGAATGAACCCATTGTGGAATTAAGTTATGTAATGATACCAGTGGTGGACTGTGCATTTCAGACCTAGGCCTTCACTGGTGACCTTCCTGAATTAATCCACCTCTATACCATCATTATGACGCCACCATGGGCGTTGCTAGGCCATTTTCTACTCAGCCCTCTACAATTCTCTATAAATTGTACACAAATTGGTGATCGCCTCGGTCCCCTCAAAATTTCATATGAAAACGGCAGCAGACTTCGGCTCCTCCCCGTCTTTCAGCGCGTTCTTCAATCCACAGACTGCTGCGTCGCAAAGCAAGGATCAGAGGACAAGTGTGTGTGTGTGATCAGGAAGACTCGTATTTGGCTTGTTCAGTACTGTGTTATACATATCTATGCAATACAGTGGAATGCTGCAATAAGTTTACCATCTTAACCTGTTAGTCAAACCTTTATTTTATTTTATTTTTTTATTTTATTTTATTTCTATTATACCCTCACTGGGGGCTGAGCCCCCCTTAAATGAAAATTCTAGAATCGTCCCTGGATGCTATGGCAATAGATAATAATCAACCGTTAAATAGCAAAGTAATAAAGAAATTAGGCTACAGTATTTCACACCTCACAAGGAATAGTCAATTTTTTTACGGTTACATTTCTCAAAAAAGACATTCTTGATGACATATGCAGCAAAGAGCAATCTCCTGAGGACGCAGCATCCGAAATGGGACACAGCGAATATAGAAACAATGTTTATGTGCAGTTCGCTGCCTCTCTGACTACTCCAATTATCCAGTCAAAGGACGGGAAATTGCTGACGTAATCGTATGCCTGCTAGATGGCCCCAGTGATGTAACAGTTTCATTGCCACTTATTTTAAGCTACGGGCGCCTGCACTATTGATTCTGAAGGCCTTAAGGCAGATTTCTTTCACCCTGGCAACACATGATATCAGCTACTGGCTGAAATATGATTGGATAAATACTCTTATCATAAATATACACTACTGGAAGCAGCGCAACCAAGAGCAAAGCTATGAAATGTAGAGAATAGACTATGGAGAATAATTTAATACACATTCATGGAAAAATATTTTAATTATATTAAAATGCAAGTCAGTGATTCGGATCACTGCTGTTTAGGCCAGCAGAGAAGGCCTTGCTGGCCCTGACAGCACACCACTGAATGATAGATATATTTTTTATATAATTAAAAAATAAAAAATTATTAAATTAAATTATTAAACTATTTTATCCCTATTTTATTTTATGCCAAATGAGCAAGCCTGTGGTGACGGTGGCAAGGAAAAACTCCCTGAGATGATATAAGGAAGAAACCTTGAGAAGAACTAGGCTCAGAAGGGAACCCATCCTCATTTGGGTGACACTGGACAGTAAATAATGTAACTGTAGCTGATTAATGTCCTTTTTACAACAGCAATAAATGGCTCATGGGGAACTATTAGGTCACTGTAGTTTCTGAGGTCATTAAAGACACTAATTCCTTGCTGTCTCAAGCTGACAGATGTAATGGCAGATCTGTGATGGTGTGAAAGTCCCCAAGTGGCTCTGTCCATGGCTGTCTCCTGGGTCAGGCTGTCCACACAGATCCATCCACAGCATCAGTGAGCACCACCAAGCGACAAGACTCTGACCAGGGGTAGAGGCAGTGGTCACACCGGAAGCTGGAAAATAGGATATTAAGATATTAAGATTAATAAGATATTAAGTATGCTTCTGATCATGTGATGTTTAAAGACTCCGGCAAGACTAGCTATGACAGCATAACTAAAAGGGAGAGCCTGAAGGTGACAGACATGAAGGCTTCCCGGGACATAAAGCATCCAACCACTTCACAGTCAGCAAACCTGAGCGACTGACCTTCCAGATCTGCTCCTTAACTTAAGAAAACTATACATTAAAAGCTTGACTAAACAAATGCATCTTCAGCCTAGACTTAAACATTGAGACTGTGTCTGAATCCTGAACACTAATTGGAAGGCTGTTCCATAACTGTGTGGTTTCTACTTGAGGTACTACCAAATAACCTGCACCCTTTGAACAGAGTAGGCGTGTCGGATCATAAAAGACTAAAGATCGCTCAGGTACTGTGGCGGGAGAACATTTAGTGCTTTATAGGTCAGTGACAGTATTTTATAATCAATGCGAAATCTGACTGGGTGCCAATGTAGTGTGGCTAAGATAGGAGTGATGTGTTCATATCTTCTGGTTCTAGTTAGGACTCTAGCTGCTGCGTTCTGGACTAACTGGAGCTAATTTATGCTCCTACTGGTACATCCAGACAGTAAGGCATTACAATAATCCTATTGTAAGGACTCGTCTGAGACCGGAATGTTCGAATCCATGTGCAGATCTTTACTGATAAATCCACATGCAGAAATCGGAAACCATAAAGCGAGGCACAAGTCAAAAACCGGAAAGCAAACACTAGAAACCAAAACAGAAACTCGTAGTCAGATAATAACAGGCAAGGTTCATAGCAATATCAAGGTAGTAATTCAACAAAGGCTTGGTACATCTCGAGGGAATGATACTTTGCGTATAACAAAGGGTGTGTGCTGCTTAAATGCCCAAGCAGACCCGGAATTGAGTTTGTGTGTGTTAATACTCGGGTGAGGGCTCCCTCTGGTGTTCTGGATCTGGGCATGCTGTTACACCAACCTAGAGGTAACAAAAGCACTAAATAGCAACTAGTTTTTCTGCATCATGAAGTGAAAATAAATAAAACATTACAACTTAATCCCTATATTGCATGAGTTTAATACTGTTGCATGAAGTCAAACACATTAAATGATGTGCTTGGCCACGGAATTTCTCTCAGAAGCAGATTAAAACAAGCAACAAAGAAAGTAAACGTGTGGAATTCATATTTAACTTGGTGTGAGGTTTTATTGCGTGTGATGGAAGCGTGAAGAGCGCGTTGCCCTGCAGGCAGCTGAACACGGAGCGCGAGCCTCCATCAGGATACGTTTAAAAAAAATCTTAAGATTCTACAAATGCGCCCTTCTTCTACTTACGCACTCGTTTTGAGTGAAATGGATAAAACATATTGTGCCTAAAAGCTATTTCAAGCCATTGTTATAATATTATAGCAATATGTAAAAATTTGTTTATGGATTGGTCAAATGGCTCTAACATTTTTATGGCTCAGTTATTAATAGTTTTTACATCATACGCGTTTGATCGTTACTGTAGCACTTATATATTATCTTATGTCACGTTTATATATTCTCTAAAACACTTCTAAATATGAAATATATCTATCTATCTGAACATGGTCTCTGTTTAATAATCACTGCAGCATCTCCCTCCCGCAGCCCGCTGCTATGTACAGTACTGTAAACTCATGCGCTCTGAATCTTACTTCCCACATTCATCTGAGTTTATGTAGCGCAGTTCTTTGACATTAAATGGCATATAAAAAAGCTTTACAGGAGCCTCCGCCTACTACAGTAGTTCTGATATACTATCTGATTTAATATTGTTTGTTTATTGTTTCACAGCTTAAATATACATGAATATACACAGACAGCAGGATGTTTGTTAGTGGATTAAATTAGGGGAAGTTTTAGGATGTTTTTGAGGCGATCTCTTCGCCTTTCTTCCCCAAAGAGGTGCTAAATGTAATTTACATGTAAAAACCGGTTCGAGCGGTGTTCAGACTATCTGAGAGATCCTCCCCCACACTGACTTTTAGGGTTGGGGAGGGTTTACTCTTATGAGTTAGATTGTCAGAACACGGTGCCGAATTCGGGGATAAAACTGTACAATAACTCACCTTTGTATGTCACAATCTAGTCTTTAGTTAGTTTAATCGGTTTAATACTTTCTAACCAAAATGATGAGCAAGCTGAAGAGTCTGCATAATGTTTATTTTTTATTTAATGCAATCAGACCACATTTTTATTATTTTAAGGTTTTTATTGAGTGATTACATTGGGCGGCGGTTTCTTTTATGATAGCTTCCTCGAAGAAAGACCGGTCCATTATCCCTTCAAATATTGCAATCGCTCCTGGTCCATGTCTGGATATCGCCCCCCAAACAGTGCTTAATTTGTAAATGAATAATTTCCGGAACAAAACCAGCAGTGTCTCGCCGCTGTGACCGACACCAACCACACAACTTCAGTTTTCCCGGAACATGACGTCACTAACCGGTGGTAGCGCAATTATAAACATTAATCCATTGCTGAATGGTCTCGTGTATTATTCTGTTCCATATTGATCATATATTTCAGATGATATGTGTTCCTAAATACTGACGCCCGCTACATTAGAATGTATATATGCCCCAAGTTGAAGCCATTTAACTCTTTGCCAGGGGCGATTCTAGGATTTTCATTTAAGGGGGTCTCAGCCCCAAATGAGGGTAAATAGTAAAAATAAATAAATTAATTAATTAAAATAAAGGTTTGACTAACAGGGTAGGATGGTAAACATTTGAGTACTGAACAAGCCAAATACGAGTCTTCCTGATCACACCCACACCCACCCACACCCACACCCACACACACACGTCCTCTGATCCTCACTCTGTGACGCCGTGGTCTGAGGATTGAAGAACGCGCTGAAAGACGGGGAGGAGCCAAAGTCTGTTTTTATGTAAAATTTAAAGGGGATTGGGGAGATCACCATCCTACCCTGTTAGTCAAACCTTTATTTTAATTAATTAATTATTATATTTTTACTATTATACCCACATTGGGGGCTGAGCCCCCTTAAATGAAAATCCTAGAATCGTTCCTGGTGTAGAGTTTATGGAGAATGGCAGAATTTTAGGAGGGCTGAGTAGAAATGTTAGGGGGCTAAAGCCCACCTTAACATGGCCTGCCGTCGTCCATGCTGCTACCATATGCTTTCTGCTATCTGCTACCATATGCGATTTAGTAGGACTGTGCTCAGTATCATTTATCTGATCAGTGGAGGTTTCTGTCTCCGTTACTGACCGGTGTAACTCGCTTTGCTTCTGTCTCCCACTATCTTGATAAAAGGTGTGCAGTTCCATCTTCTCAGGATCTCTTTTGATCAGGCACACCATCAGCTTTTCTCATGGATTTTAAAAAAATAAAAAATATGTTTGACGGTCTCTTTGACATTTTTAAAATATCATATTTATTTAGGTAGATCAATAAACCATTCTTTTTTCCGCTGCTCTCTGCGCGCGAAACAATAATCACCAACCAATGAGAGTAACTGTAACGAGTAAAGTTTCACTTTTATGCGTATTCTCATATGCATTAAGTCGTTTTATTAATACCTTAATTTCACTATACACAAATAGGCCTAATATATTATTCATCACTCTAAACATGTTAATGTAAATAATGACATTATTCTCAAAATATCACGAATTTAATCCCGTATTGCTACGAATCTCGTGATTTTTACGTTATTCTCATAGTGTTAACTTTCTTTGCGAAATATTACTACTTTGTCACAATTATATTTAGTTTGACTTTTTTTCTGGAATAACTACCAGTTAAATTTTGCAATATAATGACTTTAATCTGAAGAGATTTTCCATTTTAATTTTTATCTTTGCACAGGCAAGTTGAACAAAAACAAGTTATGTGCAAATGGCAGGACAACACCAGCGCAATTAAGTATTTACAAAGCACATAAAATACTTCGCAGCTTTACACTCACACAGTCACGGGTAAATTTATACATATTCATTTAAAATGTAAATATTATTATATATGTATTAAAGTATTAAAATATATATATAAGAACTGCGTTATACTGTATAATGTGCTCAGGCCAGAGTTGTACCATGTGCCACCTGGTGGAAATTCGGTGAAGTACAACACATGCATTTAAATACCAAAGCGCCGACTCGCAGGATCTCGCGGCACACTGCGGGCGGAATCGCGGCATACCGTGGGAAAAAGCGCGCATTTTTAAATGCCACATCTGTAGCTGCATGTGCTCCAAGTACAAGCACCTCTGTCTTGTCAGAGTTGAGCAGGAGGAAGTTAGTGTTGCACAAGGTTCTGCTGCATATAGATGGTGTGTGCTTTTTTACAGTGGTTTTACTCCTAGTTAGTTTTGCTACAGTACTAAATAAAAATTTAGGATTGTTTTTGTTATCGTCGTTAGGGCAGAGAGATATGCTGATCTAGCTGTACTAGAAAGATACTTGTTGGGTCCTGTGTTACTACATGTTCCAACGTTCAGACACGGCTGCCGGGTGCCACACGTGTTTAGGTCTAAACCGCACACACACACACACACGCACACACACACACACAAACACGCACACGCGCACACACACACACACACACGCACACACACACAAACACGCACACGCGTACACACACACACACACACGCACACACACGCGATCACATCTCGATCTACACCCCGCTCCAACGATCCACTGATATTAATATCAGTTAGCATGTGAGCGTTAGTTATATGCTAATAACTTTAAAGTATATGGTAATATCGTGCACGTTTCCATGGAAACTGGACTACCTTTGTCACAGAGCAGTCCTCCCCAGTTGGTGTCGCAGAGACACTGCCACGGTTCCTCACAGGTACCATGCACACAGCCGGGATATGGGATACACTGATTGCAGTACTCCCCCTGCCACCCATACGAACACCTTCACACACACACACACACACACACACACACACACACACACACACACGGTGCTTATGGTTAGACAAGATAACCAAATGTCTCTGTAAAAATTTGCACACCAGGAATAATTTAAAGGCTGTGGATATTTGGCTAGCTATCACATAACAGTTTAGTACGAGATAGAAGTGCAGTGAAGGTGGAAATGAGACAGAACTATCAGGAACGTCAACATGTCGCTCCATACAACCAGAGTTAAACTGTAGCTAGACCTAGCATCAAGTGCTAGCAAAAAAAAAATCCTTCATAATGAATAAATCAACATTCAGTGGCATTTATGAGCCAGGTGTTTTAACATTATGCTATTTTCCAGGTTAGCATTTAACTACACACAGAATTCGGTTAGCGCTTGATGATAACATTAGCAACTCTGAGTGTAGCGAGACTTTTCCTAGTAAATGACTACCACATCTGAGGAAAAAGTTGATGTTCCTAACGTGTCTGTCTTACTTGCAGAGTCATCGCACTTTGCATAAAACAGTTATATGATACACTATATTGCCAAAAGTATTCGCTCACCCATCCAAATAATCAGAATCAGGTGTTCCAATCACTTCCATGGCCACAGGTGTATAAAATCAAGCACCTAGGCATGCAGACTGTTTTTACAAACATTTGTGAAAGAATGGGTCGCTCTCAGGAGCTCAGTGAATTCCAGTGTGGAACTGTGATGGATCTGGAACTGGATGCCACCTGTGCAACAAATCCAGTCGTGAAATTTCCTCGCTCCTAAATATTCCACAGTCAACTGTCAGCTGTATTATAAGAACGTGGAAGTGTTTGGGAACGACAGCAACTCAGCCACGAAGTGGTAGGCCACGTAAACTGACGGAGCGGGGTCAGCGGATGCTGAGGCACATAGTGCGAAAAGGTCGCCAACTTTCTGCAGAGTCAATCGCTACAGACCTCCAAACTTCATGTGGCCTTCAGATTAGCTCAAGAACAGTGCGCAGAGAGCTTCATGGAATGGGTTTCCATGGCCGAGCAGCTGCATCCAAGCCATACATCACCAAGTGCAATGCAAAGCGTCGGATGCAGTGGTGTAAAGCATGCCGCCACTGGACTCTAGAGCAGTGGAGACGCGTTCTCTGGAGTGACGAATCGCGCTTCTCCATCTGGCAATCTGATGGACGAGTCTGGGTTTGGCGGTTGCCAGGAGAACGGTACTTGTCTGACTGCATTGTGCCAAGTGTAAAGTTTGGTGGAGGGGGGATTATGGTGTGGGGTTGTTTTTCAGGAGCTGGGCTTGGCCCCTTAGTTCCAGTGAAAGGAACTCTGAATGCTTCAGCATACCAAGACATTTTGGACAATTCCATGCTCCCAACTTTGTGGGAACAGTTTGGAGCTGGCCCCTTCCTCTTCCAACATGACTGTGCACCAGTGCACAAAGCAAGGTCCATAAAGACATGGATGACAGAGTCTGGTGTGGATGAACTTGACTGGCCTGCACAGAGTCCTGACCTCAACCCGATAGAACACCTTTGGGATGAATTAGAGCGGAGACTGAGAGCCAGGCCTTCTCGTCCAACATCAGTGTGTGACTGATGCTCCTCACAAATGCGCTTCTGGAAGAATGGTCAAAAATTCCCATAAACACACTCCTAAACCTTGTGGACACCCTTCCCAGAAGAGTTGAAGCTGTTATAGCTGCAAAGGGTGGACCGACGTCATATTGAACCCTATGGATTAGGAAAGGGATGTCACTTAAGTTCATATGCGAGTCAAGGCAGGTGAGTGAATACTTTTGGCAATATAGTGTATGTATGTATGTTTATATGACATGCTTGACATGGTTTATTTTTTTCTGGTCATCCACGTCATCCAGATGTTCTGTATTAATCATTTTATATTAGATCATATATTTAAATTGCATTTACAGCACTGGGTAGTGTGTGATGGATTTATAACTCCAAATGTATTTCTATCTGAAATGTTGCTGAGTTTGTATTTGGGCATGTTATTGTTTTAAAGAGTTGTTGAAAACAGTGATAAACCTCAATAACTAAACTGTATTGGTTGTTTCAGAAATCTATCAATTCACATGATATACTTTCTGTCCAATCAGGGGATTAAACACACAAAATTCCCTTTAGATGAATTCGCTTAAACGCCTGATCATAAATCACAGCAGGATATTTTAAACCATTCAGAAGATTTAAGAGATAATTCTGTCTTTGCTTCACACTTTCTTCTTTTTCCAAACTTTTGCTAGAGTCTCTCTAACTCAAACTGAACACTGTGCACAAGACAAAAAAAAAACTGATGGACTAATATATAAAGGCAGTTCTAGTCACTTGTGTAAAAATTCCAGGAATTGGTCTGTAGTGGTTATACCATCTGAAGAGATAATTCTATGTGAAGTGCAGGTTTCCTGTGTAATGCTTTAACACAAACAGATTAAAGTACACACAAAATATAAAATGAATTGACAAAACACTGCAGTGTTAAATTACACAGATATACTCCATCCCAATAGAAGCAACAAAGCATGAGAAGTCTAATTCTTATATCCTGCAAAGCCTCAAACTCATTCCTTAGTTCTGGAGATTTCCTCATTACTTCATCACTGGTCTGAGTGAATTATCCTAGATGCTATATATAGTTCAATGTTATATATCTGGAGCCATAGCTTGTCTTTAGTGCACTTCTAATTTAATTAGAAATTGCCCCTAAGAGTGAAGGAGAGTGTGAATGTGTGTGCATGATGCACTGTGAAAGACTGGCATCCCATCAAGAAAGGAGCTGTCTCTAAATAATACAACATTTACCAGTAATATAAACTAAATTAAAAATATACATTTTGAGAGAGAAAGAAAACAGTGTCAATGTTTTTGTACAGTGCAGCTGGATTTCCTGTCACTGTGGGCGCCAGAGCACAGTAATATAGAGCAGAGTCTGATACAGCAGCAGAGGAGATGATCAGATCCACTTTCTTATCTTTAAGTGTAGCATTCATTCTTGGGGGACGGTTATCACTTAGAGCTCCATATTGGTGAATATAAAGAAGGAACTCAGGTTTAGATTTTGGATATTGTCTGTACCAGTGCAGAGAGAATCCTGTAGCACTTGTTTCATATTCACAGGACAGAGTAACATCATCACCATCATCTACAACATTCTGAGTGGAAAGTGGCTTTATTGAATCTGCCATGGAGTCACCTGTCATAGAGAAGAGAACATAAAGTTTAACACAATCAAGCCAGAATTACACACAGAAATCATGCTTTCTATAACACCAGACAATTAATAAACAATACATAATATCTAAACTAACAAAAGGTGTTAACTCACCTAGTGAAAGCCACAGACACATGAATATAACAGTGAACATGATGACTGGTTTTAGCTGAATGAAAAAGCTCTTTCTGTACTCTAATATATTAACATGATAAATGTTCAGGAAGCTCCACCCCCCAGCATCACATGACAGTGTCTCCAGTGTTGATGACAGTGAAACATCCTGGCTTTACATTAAGCCTCGTTTGGGAAACTGTGCTGAAACTGTTTACATAGTAAACAAACAAAAACTGACAGCAGGAAAAAATAATACTAATAATTAAAATGAGTAAATATTTGATTTTATTATTGTTTATATTTTATAAGTGGTGTCTGGACAATAAGGTATTTGAAAGCATGTTTATTAAATAGGATTACATTTTCATGAGGTGGTATTTTATTATGTGAGGAACAAACCAGGCTCATTTCATTCTGTTATCTATTATTCTTTATTGTCATTTAACTCATTGCTTAATAAAACCGCTGTGTAAAACTAGTTGACTTGATCTCATATCTGCTGATTGGTCATTTAAACATGAAACTGTGTTTATATAGAAAGGGTAAAGTTTCTTATCCTATGATGAGAGAATCTGTCCAGAGCCCATTTTATTCAATGCAGCTGTAATGTGCTTGTCCTTGCTGGAGACAAATATATTACAAATATAAGTCAAACATTTTTAATGATATTGTATGTAATAACTGCAAATTCTACATATAGGTCTAGCACTATGTATGTAGGATTGAACAACAGATAGAGTCTATATTATTTTTCAAAGAATTATGTATAATCACAGAAGTCTACATATTTGGGCATGTGAGCAGGGTTCTAGTATTTGGCCCACAATAAGATAACTCACTACACCATCTTCTAACATCTCTAGTGCATTGGTTTTCACTTAGAGTGTGTTTAGTAAAGTGAGAGTAAACTGAAAGTCTGCACTTTAATCTCATATCCATTCATTAATTTCAGCTCCAATATTTCACTTCACACAGTTACATTAACCATAATAATATTTGATTTTCTGTCTCAGATGTCTCCAAATGTAGCTCTGCCCACTCATATTTATTCATATTTACTACATACTGCTATGTAATATTTCACTCATCTACTACACCATTAGCACAGCCTAGAATGAAAAAAACTACAGCTTTAAACCTTGTGGAACCAAGCCCCAGATCCACCCTGAAAAATCCCCAACCTTGCTATGAGGAGGAGGAGGACAGAAAACTGATACAGGACTTCGTTGCATGGTGTGACTGTAACCATCTGCACCTCAACACAACATAGACCATGGAGATGGTGGTGGACTTCAGGAGGCCCAGGCCTCAACTGGAGCCTGTGACCATCAACGGTGACTGTGTGGAGTTTGTCAAGACCTACAGATACCTTGGAGTACAGCTGGATGATAAAATGGACTGGACTGCCAACACAGACACTCTGTGCAGGAGAGGACAGAGCCGCCTGGACTTCCTTAGAAGGCTGGCATCCTTTAACATCTATAGATAGATAGATAGATAGATAGATAGATAGATAGATAGATAGATAGATAGATAGATAGATAGATAGATAGATAGATAGATAGATAGATAGATAGATAGATAGATAGATAGATAAAACTTTATTGTCATTGCAAAGTACAGGTACATAGTGACAAAATGCTGTTTAGCATCTACCAGGACAGTTGCAGATAAATATGTAAATATGTACAACAATAAATAAGGCTATGTCAGAGTGTGCATAGAGAGGTATGTGCAGTTTGTATTTACAACAGATAAAGTGTAAAGTGTAATCATAAAGCACAGTAGTATAGAGCAGAGTCTGATACAGCAGCAGAGGAGATGATCAGATCCACTTGTTTATCATCATGAACTTTAACAGACATTCTTGGGGGAGTGTTGGGACTTAGATCTCCATTTTGATAAATATAAAGAAGGAACTCAGGTTTAGATTTTGGATATTGCCTGTACCACTGCAGATTCTCTACAGTACCACTGAAGTCTTTGTAGCTGCAGGACAGAGTAACATCATCACCTTCATCTACAACTTTATGAGGGAAAAGTGGCTTTATTGAATCTGCCATGGGGTCACCTGTCATAGAGAAGAGAACATAATGTTTTTAAACTTTACATAATAAAGCCTAAACTGCAAAAGTCAAACTCGTATTTTGCCTTGGACTAATTAATCACGAAATCAACACATATTTTAATAATAAGAAAAATTCAAAACTTTATGCCAGAATCAAGCCAGAATTACATACAGAAATCATGATTTCTAACAGCACACAATTAATAAACAACACATAATATATAAACTAACAAAAGGTCAATGTTAACTCACCCAGTGAAAGCCACAGACACATGAATATAACAGTGAACATGATGAATGATTTTAGCTGAATGAAAGTTAAAAGCTTCTGAACTCTTTTTGTACTCTGAAATATTAACATGATAAATGTTCACGAAGCTCCACCCCCCAGCATCACATGACAGTGTCTCCAGTGTTACTGACAGATTGTTGATCTTTACTGAAACATTCTGCCTTGTTTGGGAAACTCTACTGAAACTGTTTACATAGTAAACAAAGAAATTATTCTATTATTGTATTTATTCAATTTTATACAAATATAAAATAGTAAATATTTTAGTTTTTTATATTTTATAAGTAGTGTCTTGACTTGTGGCATTTATTTGTTTGTTGTGATAAAGCATGTTTATTAGAGTTCATATTATTCTGCAAAGAAGTATTTATAACAGAGTCTACATCTTTGGAGGATGTGAGCAGAGTCCTAGCACCTGACCCACAATAAGATAACTCACTACACCATCTTGTGGAGAAATAAGAAAGACTTGGTTTTTAAGGTAATTGAAGGTAATTTATTTATTAATGACATTAATAAATAAACTTCTGATCTATAATTAATATAATATAATGTATATATTTAGTATTTTTTGCATTTCTTTGTATAGCCTTCCCATACAGAGTTCCATAGAGTTCCTGGACTAAATCGCTGTTCCAGTTCACTTCAAATATTTTTCCATCTGATTTTATTCAGTAAGATTAGCTATGATTGCACTGGTGTTAATTACAATCATACAGGTCTCACAAACAGAATATTGTCTATAGAGAAAAAGAGCTGCAGAGGAACAGAAACCTTTACAACAATTTATTATTAAGCAACTTAATTAAAATACTTGTTCTTTTGGTTTTTAACTTGCAAACTAAAGGACTTAGCAATATCAGCAATAGTGAAGAAAACCAAGTGGGCATAATAACATTGTTATCCTGAGTGTTTAGTTAGTTTGTGTTTATCTTTTGAAATAAACATCATATTTATTCATATTCATGACAACTCTGCTTTACCTCACACAGCAACTCTTTCTCATCTACTAGACAATTAACAAATCTTAGTGTGCTAAAACTACACTAAAACCAAGCCCCAGATCCATAATCTGCAGCTGCAACCTAATGAATGGTCATTCAATCAGAGTTTATTTTTAGTACCTACTTTATCCTGGTCACACTTCCACAACTGTCTATATACATTATATATACACACCTTCATTCATTCATTCATGCTTTGTCCTGGGCAGGTGAATCTGGAGCTTCTCCCAGCAACACTAGGGATGATGCAGGAATACACCCTGGATGATACAGCAGTCTAATGCAGGACAAAATGCACAGACACATTCACACACTCATTCAGACTTAGGGGAAATTTAGTGTCAGCAGTCCACCTTAAGTTGGAACGTTTACATGACAGTACAAATAAGAAAACAGAGGACAAGCTCAAAAGGCTAGAGTCATCATCCCTCCATCAAATAATTATGTTTAAGATTATAGACATTACCCTTATGTGCAATCAAATATTGTCACTAATGTTTTATTATTATTTTTTTTATCTGTATGATCAAACTCACATCTGTTCAAATGAACATGCAGAATAAACACATGAACATATGAAAGATTTAATAAATGAATGTAGATGTAGATTTATGAATTAAAGTATAGTTGTGTTAATCCCTCATTTTCTTTTCAGGCTATTAGCTCCAGCTGCAAATGTTTTCACAAATGTTGTTTGTGTCTGTGGTTAACTGATAAGTTGGTAAAGTGAGTCTGTTTCATCTTCTGTGGTTAGAGAAACTTAATATACCATGTTGATGTTTTTGTAAAGCCTTTCAGTGACTCTGTATCACTGTGCTGCTACTCTAAGAGCACAATGATAGAGTGCAGAATCTGAGAGCTTTAGACCTCTGATAGTAAGTTCAGTAGCGTCTCTGCTTGCTTTCGAATCTAGTCGACGATCATCAGGAGTGCTCCCATAACGTTCATTTGACCTTGCTCCTTTATACAGTAAATACTGTGGTGCGCTGTTAGGATATTGTTTGTACCAGTAAAGATAAATACCATTACTGCTTGCCTCATATGAACATTTCAGAATAACAGTCTCTGCTTCTTTCCTGACAATGTTTGCATCTGTTGGCCAAATTTTATCTGCAAAGCTACCTGGTGTGACAAAAATATAAAGAAACATGTCAGTGAAGTATTTTTTGTAATTCCAATATTGACTTAAGGAATCAAGAAATTACTAGATTAATACAAACATGCTTATTAATTAATGCAATTATTTAACTGATTAAATATCACTGTAATAATTAATAACTGATTGAAAATTACCTGTAACTAGAGTGAGAATCAGTGGTATGTATCTCACTATGTACAGTAAGTTGTATAGTTGATCCATTTCTGAACACAGCTCTGTGAGGATTCTGTATAATAGTGCTGTATGTGCTGAACTTTACACGTCTCTAGAAGGCCACACCCAGGAAGTGATGCAGTTGTAGTATAACTTTTTACAGATTATTACTTAACAATATCAGTGACAGTGAACTGAGTAACCAGTACAACACAGAACAAAAACACTGTTACTTCACAAACCATTGCATCAGACATGCTATTTTATCATTGTAAAATATTTATTCCTAAATAAAAGGATATAAAGGTTTGACAGCGGCACACGCAGCACCGCACGCGATCGGTCTCCTTGTTTGTAGCAATGTCCATTGTTCAACTTAAACTGAATTGACTTTATTTTACTGTGAATACTGTGCACAAGAGCAGAAAACAAATGATGCACTAATAAATAAGGCAGTTATAGTCACTGCTAAAAAACCCCAGAATTGTTCTGTAGTGGTTATACCATCTGTAGAGATATTGCTATGTGGAGAGCAGGTTTCCTGTGTCAAGCTTTAACACAAACGAATGAAAGTACACACATTGCAGTGTTAAATTACGCAGATATACTACATAACTAATAAGACTAATTAAATCTAATTAAAAACAATTTCTGAATCTACAAAAATCAATGTTAACTCACCGAGTGAAAGCCACAGACACATGAATATAACAGTGAACATGATGGATGAGCTTATAAATGAAAATAAAATTTCTGCAGTCTGATATATTAACATTATAAACATTCATGAAGCTCCACCCCCCAGCATCACATGACAGTGTCACTAATGTTACTGACAGATTGTTGATTCTTACTGAAGCTTTCTGGCTTTACATTCAGCACCACATGGATAAATTTTCCTGAGCACATGGTAAACAAACACAAACTGATAGCATGAAAAATACTTCAATAAAATAAATGAACTAATGAATGTGGAAGTGAGTGTGCATTGTGGGAAGTGGAGTCTGGTACAATGCAGGATGGAAATGGAAATTTAGGTGTGTGTAGACCTAATGACCTGTTTATTAAATAGGATTACAAACAGTTGAGGAGTATTTTACTGTGGTGAGGAACAAACCAGCCTCTTTTCTTTCTCTAATCTATCATTTTTTATCAATATCATATGTATTGATGGATTTTTATATCATTATTTTTCATTTAAGCATGAAACTGTGTACAAATAAAGAGTGTAGTATTTATATTATCTCATGACAAACATCCCATTGCAAGTGAACATGTACATTTCATTTTTACAGAAATTGCATGTATAGCCCTACTACAAGTTCAGTTTCCTTTCTGGATTCAAGCAAACTCCTTTCAAGGCTTGATGATGTGTTGAAAATGACACTAATTAGCTTGATTGTACAAGCAGAGATTATTAAAACATTCTGATTGGTTCTAGACTTTTTTATATATAAAAGTATTATCTATGTAAGGCTGAAGAATAGCTGTAGTCTTTATAATTGTGTAAAGTATTCATAATCATAATGTCAGCATCTCTGGGGGATGTAAGCAGAATCCTAGTACTTGTCCAACAATAAGATAGCAGCCTCCACCATCTTGTGGTGAAAGGAAAGAGACTTTAACACACCAAGGTCTTTTCTGTTTGAACTTAGTTATTTATTTATTTTTTACTCAATCATAAAACTATATCCCAATTTGCACATAAAAAAGCCTGCTGGGAAAAAGAAGCCATGGTTTTGTTTGATTGTTTTTTTTTTTTTCACAAATTATGGCAATAATAATTTTCAGAACATTACTTTATTCAACTCCTGAACTTGTACAGAGCCTCAGCTGCTTCACTGAAGTTCAGAAATGGTCCCAATTGGACCCTCTGAGTACCTTTCTGTTTAACTTTCTGTCTAATGTAACTTCTGGTTTCCTGGCCAAAATAGAATAGTTATAGAAGAATAGAAGAAGAATGAATGAATGAATGAATGAATGAATGAATGAACGAACTGTCTACTAATAATCAAATATTATAATAATATAAAATCTTTATAAATCTTAAGAAAGAAAGAAAGAAAGAAAGAAAGAATGAAAGAAAGAAAGAAAGAAAGAGAGACTTCCCCAAAAGGGCATGTAGCAAAACTGTGTGAAAGTTTTTGTACAGTGCAGCTGGATTTCCTGTCACTGTGGCCCTCAGAGCACAGTAGTATAGAGCAGAGTCTGATACAGCAGCAGAGGAGATGATCAGATCCACTTGTTTATCATCAACGTTAACAGACATTCTTGGGGGAGGATCAGAATTATAAGTTCCACTTTGATCAATATAAAGAAGGAACTCAGGTTTAGATTTTGGATATTGCCTGTACCAGTGCAGGTACTTGTTTCCTGAAACACCACTGAATTTGTATGTGCAGGACAGAGTAACATCATCACCTTCATCTACAGCTTTATGAGGGAAATCTGTCTCTATTGAATCTGCCATGGAGTCACCTGTCATAGAGAAGAGAACATAATGTTTAAATAATCAACAGGAAATACTTAAGTCAGACCCACACTCTGCATTTTCACACTGCATCACCACACAGACTAATATTTAATATAATATAGTTAATATTTCTGCAATAACAAAAAGTCAATGTTAACTCACCTAGTGAAAGCCACAGATACATGAATATAACAGTGAACATGATGACTGGTCTTAGCTCAGTGAAAATAGTGGAGATCTTTCTGTAATCTAATATGTTAACACCATAAAGCTTCAAAATTGCTCCACCCCACAGCATCACATGACAGTGTCACCAATGTTGTTGTCAGATTGTTGATTCTTACTGAAACATCCTGGCTTTACATTCAGCCTCATATGGGGAACCTGTCCAGAGCACATTTAAGTAAACACATACTGAAAGGAGGAAATAAAGCTCTATTTTAAATCTAAAAAATAAAACTTTCCTGTTCTCACAATAGCTTTAGAAGAAGAGAAAGAAGAGTAAAGGCAGTTTTGCAGATAAGTTTCCAGTTTTCAGTGTTTCTGACACAGCAGGTACCAAAGAAATGACATTAGATGAGTATTTATTCTTATGACAGTTTAGTGTTAAGTGGACAGTTGTGTTGTTTAATCAGAATGATATCTCTGAAATTATCTTAGGCACTAAGAGTAACCAGGGCAGGGGTTAGGATATTATATCAGCAGTATGTATGATAGAAGAACAAGTATACTCTGTCACAAAGGTTTTTCTGTGAAAAGTAACTTATAATAAATAGTTGTTAAAAAAGTAACACTAATAAATTAGCAAATTTTATATTTATAAAAAATATTAATTGATCTTTCTTTCTTTCTTTCTTTCTTTCTTTCTTTCTTTCTTTCTTTCTTTCTCTCTCTCTCTCTCTCTCTCTCTCTCTCTCTCTCTCTCTCCACTCCTTTGCATTGAAATACTTGTCCTCTATGTGTTATATTCTAACAGTTTGCCAGCTTGTGTGATTTATAATAGCTAATACTATAATTTTCTGTTGTGTGAAATAGTGTGAGCAGTTAGGAATCTGAGTAATGTATGTGAACAGTGAAGAGTTACAGTTGTAATGAAAGACACAATAAACTGTCAGCGGTACACAACTACAGACTTTAAAGTTATTTTAGATCATAGAAACATATACTTGTAAGTACAACAACATCCTGAATTCATTTTTGAATCATGGTTCATTTTCACTCTCTGGTTTTTACGTGTTATTCGGTCGTGACGCCAATGCTTATTTCTGTTAGCATGTCTATGGCGCTTCCCAATACATGTTATCATCAAGCTAACAGACAGCACGCTAACTATCTTCCACATTTTTGTATCAATGTTGCTAGTTATATTCTGTCTTCTCAATTTTTCATAGTTGGATTTATAATAACTCAAATATGCTTCTGAGGTGAACAATCAACTTAATGTTCTTTTTTGTTTTTTTATAGCTTTGTAGTGCCTTTATATTAGAGGCAATAAACTTTACAACTGCACAAAGAATTTTTGTCTCTCATTTGAAGAACAATGTATTTGTGTTAAACGCTCAGTAATCCACATTTCCTTCAGCTGCAAATGTTTTCACAAATGAGTTTTAACAAAAAGTTGTTAAATTGAGTCTCTGTATACAGAGGATTCTGTATAATAGTGCTATATGTTAGAATAGATTTTTGAGTGACCTAAAAATATGTTTTCCTACACCCATTATACATATTTTGGAGTTAGAGGTCAGGGCTGTGTCACAGGACTCTAACACCATGTGAACTTTACACTGTCATTTACTAAGCTAGCTAAAGTCAGTGGGCTAAAAGCTGCCACCACTGGCTATGAGAACTGCACTTAGTGCTGTGGAGACTGAGTGAACATGTGGCAGCACAGTGAGAGTCTGGAGTGGAGCAACCATTTCCATTTCAACCACAACTTGTGATTTAGTGAGATATTTTTGCCTGAATATCTTTCTGTCTGCTCAAAGGGTTTAGAGCAGAGAAGTCTTTTCTGTTCAACAAGGCCTTGTGTTTTAACTAGTTTGCTATCTTGTGCTGTCAGCTCTTGACTGATCACAAATAACATGCAACACCAACACTAACAGACAGAAGGAGCACACAGCTGCCTGAGAAAGCTGACTGGCTAATATCAGTGCTGGATCAAGTGCTATTTTATAAACTGCCAAATAATGAAGAGTGAAGTCTTCAGTTCAGTAGTGTTACATTAAAACTCAGTATCTTAAATTATTTAAATATGTATTGCTATTGAATTTGTGTTACCTTCTTATTATTACATCAGGGGAATAACAGCATGAACTTCAGCAGAAATAAATCTTTCCGATTAAAGATTTATTTTTAAAGGATTTGTTCTCTGATTATTCAACCAATAAGCATTCCCAACATAAGAGGATCATTGTTGAAATTCAAATCAACACCAGAGTCTGAGAAATAAGAAAGAAACCTGTATTTGAATGAAACAGGTATACATCTCCCCCTGCTGAGGAAAAACATGCAGCTTGACTTTTTGTACAGTCTGTTTGAGTTTTGTGTCACTGTGGGCTCCATGGTGCAGTAGTACAGTGCAGAGTCTGATACTGCAGCAGGAAAGATCTCCAGATCTACTTTCTTCTCATTTTTAAGAACTTTGGTGGATATTCTTGGGTCGTGTTTAGATTTAGTGACACCATCTGTGTATTTAGAAGTCAGCAGCAGAAACTCTGGTTCTGATTGAGGTTTTTGTCGATACCAGTGGAAATATTCAGCTGAATCATCATATTTGCAGGTCAGTGTGATGTTGCTGCCTTCACTTGAAGATATGATGGTTTGGTCTGGTGTAATGCTGCTGTCAACAGCACCTGTTATAAAACATTACAACAACATAAACATTTCTACTTTCATTGCTTAAGGGTGTTAATTTTTTTTTAAAAGAATGATGTTTAGGTATCAGGTTCCTACAACATTCACCTAAAGTTTGTGTATAATATAAATGACTTACCAATGTTTTTACCAACTATGAAAATAAAGAAGAGTAACATGACTGTTGTGTCTCTCTTGCAGTAGGTATAAATGGCAGGATCTCCGTGAAACTTTCTAAACTGTATCTTACCACATCTAGCTCCACCCACTTTTACTTACTCATAGTCATGTCAGCTCTGTCACATGAATTTTCATAATAGAATTTATTGAATGTTGTTTAAGGCTGATTTTTACTAAATATAGTGACAGTGACCCTATCACCATCACCTTGATCCTGCTCAGGTGTTTACTGAAGATTAATGAATGAATCCTTTGTGGATTTTAGTTATGCAATGATACACATATTAATGCAAATTGTAATTCGTCATATTAACATATCTGTGTCACAGCCTGGGAATTATGTTCTGTTGGCTAAATGTCCCATCTTATAAATAGGTCAGTAGGTCAAGTCTAATCCACATGAAGCCTCTCACCAAAATGCATATAATCTACTCAGTCATTTGAATTGATGTGCTCCCTGTGCTAAAAAGAGAAAAGATTTTTTTTAATAAGTAAATGAAATATGAAAACATCTTGGAACTAATATGAAGTGTTACATCCTGTGAGGTTGTGTTGTATATTCTGTCTTATATGTGTTTAGTCCTTCAGGTTGGTCCCCCTCTGTACTCTAGCCCTCCTTACTGCTTCAGCTCCAGCAGTTAACACTTCTGCCAAGGCTGGGATGGAAGCCAGTAACCCCAACTTCAATGCTCACTTGGTGTGTTGTGCTTGCGTGTGTGTTGAGATTCAGTGTTGTGTTTTACTGTTCTGATTTTGACCTTTGCCTGCCTTGACTACAAGTTTGATCTGCTTCTTGTTAATCGTTGCTGCCTTGTGTATATAATCTTTCTTTGCACATGTAAATATTGAGACATTGTATGTATTCACTGGCACGAGGGCTATGACTGTCATTTTTGTTGGAGATGTTCATTTCTTTCTTTTTTCTTTTTATTTAGGTCAGATAGCTAATCTCCAGTTTGTTTCTGTTTAGTTATTTGTTATTTGTTATTTATATGACCACAGGGTGGTCTTGGTCCACCCTGAAGTCTTCCCAGTTCACTGTGCTGTACATATCACTACATCACAATATATCACCTTAACTCACTGCTGTGTTGTGACTCATTCCTGTTAACTCTGGGGCATCACATACATGTTCTGTTCTACCTCCTATATACACTATATTGCCAAAAGTATTCGCTCACCTGCCTTGACTCACATATGAACTTCCCAAGTGACATCCCATTCCTAATGCATAGGGTTCAATATGATGTCGGTCCACCCTTTGCAGCTATATCAGCTTCAACTCTTCTGGGAAGGCTGTCCACAAGGGTTAGGAGTGTGTTTATGGGAATTTTTGACCATTCTTCCAGAAAGCGCATTTGTGAGGTCACACACTGATGTTGGACGAGAAGGCCTGGCTCTCAGTCTCCGCTCTGATT
Source organism: Hemibagrus wyckioides (assembly GCF_019097595.1). Lineage (NCBI taxonomy): Eukaryota > Metazoa > Chordata > Actinopteri > Siluriformes > Bagridae > Hemibagrus > Hemibagrus wyckioides. Next base: position 37,815 of record NW_026690769.1, on the reverse strand, counting down.
CATCCAAAAGGTGTTCTATCGGGTTGAGGTCAGGACTCTGTGCAGGCCAGTCAAGTTCATCCACACCAGACTCTGTCATCCATGTCTTTATGGACCTTGCTTTGTGCACTGGTGCACAGTCATGTTGGAAGAGGAAGGGGCCAGCTCCAAACTGTTCCCACAAAGTTGGGAGCATGGAATTGTCCAAAATGTCTTGGTATGCTGAAGCATTCAGAGTTCCTTTCACTGGAACTAAGGGGCCAAGCCCAGCTCCTGAAAAACAACCCCACACCATAATCCCCCCTCCACCAAACTTACACTTGGCACAATGCAGTCAGACAAGTACCGTTCTCCTGGCAACCGCCAAACCCAGACTCATCCATCAGATTGCCAGATGGAGAAGCGCAATTCGTCACTCCAGAGAACGCGTCTCCACTGCTCTAGAGTCCAGTGGCGGCGGGCTTTACACCACTGCATCCGACGCTTTGCATTGCACTTGGTGATGTATGACTTGGATGCAGCTGCTCGGCCATGGAAACCCATTCCATGAAGCTCTCTGCGCACTGTTCGTGAGCTAATCTGAAGGCCACATGAAGTTTGGAGGGCTGTAGCGATTGACTCTGCAGAAAGTTGGCGACCTCTTCGCACTATGCGCCTCAGCAACCGCTGACCCCCGCTCCGATCAGTTTACGTGGCCTACCACTTTGTGGCTGAGTTGCTGTCTTTCCCAAACACTTCCACATTCTTATAATACAGCTGACAGTTGACTGTGGAATATTTAGGAGCGAGGAAATTTCACGACTGGATTTGTTGCACAGGTGGCATCCTATCACAGTTCCACGCTGGAATTCACTGAGCTCCTGAGAGCGACCCATTCTTTCACAAATGTTTGTAAAAACAGTCTGCATGCCTAGGTGCTTGATTTTATACACCTGTGGCCATGGAAGTGATTGGAACACCTGATTCTGATTATTTGGATGGGTGAGCGAATACTTTTGGCAATATAGTGTATATAAACCTGTGCTATTTCTCACACTTCATGTCCCAACTTGGTCATAAGAACTAATATTAAGGTGAACATACCTAGAAGAAGCATTAACAGTAAAAGATTAAAGATCAGCATGATAGAGATGGTAATCTGCTGAAAGATAAAGCTGAAGGAGTTTACTGTCATAGCCTGTGGAGCTCCACACTTCCTGCAGCTGACACTGTTGATCAGAATATGTCTCACCAGGGGGCAGAGTGATGCCAGGGTTTATTTTAGATGTAATGTTTTAGTTGTAATTACTGCATCACACTGAAGCGATTGACAATGTTATTTTATGATAACTTAGAAAATATTTTTCTTCACTAGATTATACTACACCTCTTGATTTAGACACTTCTGAATGTTGTGAATTGTTGACGACAAATCTTTGTTTGTTTTTATACATGTAAATAAATATAATATATATAATTTAAATGAAACATGGGACAAACTGGCCAGCAAAGAGTACAATGAATATAAAACAGTACACACCAGCAACAAGTGACACAGTGCCTCTTTATTATTTTCTCTTTTTCAGCTGCATATGTTACCACAAATGTCTTTTTTGTCTGTGGTTAACTGATAAGTTGGTAAAGGAAGTATCTTTGATATTAAACGTTAAACTTCAAATGAATTATTTCATAGGTTTTTGTACAGTCTCTCAGTGACTCTGTATCACTGTGCTACTACTAGAAGAGCACAGTGATAGAGTGCAGAATCTGAGATCTGCAGATGTTTGATAGTAAGTTCAGTAGAGTCTCGGGATGTTTCTGCATTGAATCGAGAGCCAGAGGGGTTGTGCTCTTCATTATCTCTTGACCTCGCTCCTTTAAGCAGTAAAAACTGTGGTGCGCTGTTAGGATATTGTTTGTACCAGTAAAGCCAAATGTTATCACTGCTTGATTGATATGAACATCTCAGAGTAACAGTGTCTGTTTCCTTCATGACAATATTGGCATCTTCATCTTTCGGCCAAATTTTATCTGCAAAACTGCCTGTTATACAGGAGAATATTAATAAAGATATAATACATATATCAAAACTGATATGTTGGGTGTAATACCCAACATACCCCAAAAATAATGCAAGACATTAAATTACATTAATTCTATAGATCATGAATTTGGTTAATTCCAATAGTAAATTGATGAATTGATGAAAATTACCTGTAACTAGAGTGAGAATCAGTGGTATGTATCTCACTATGTACAGTAAGTAGTATAGTTGAGCCATTTCTGAACACAGCTCTGTGAGGATTCTGTATAATAGTGCTGTATGTGCTGAACTTTACACGTCTCTAGAAGGACACACCCAGGAAGTGATGCTGTTGGAGCATAACTTTATACAGATCATCACAACACTGTAGTGAACTCAGTCACCAACACAATACAACATTATTCCACTATAACTGAATAATCACAGTTATTTTTGATCTTTTCTCACTCATTTGCAGTCAGATAATACAATGTGAATGTACACAACAGCCATGACTGAATACATTTTCTCTATTACACACAATTCTTTTCCACACAAGTGCTCATATATTCTGTAGTATGCTTCCTCAGAGCTTCTCTTATTAAACTGTTTAAACACATAAATACATTTCAGATGTATTTGTCTGTATCTTGTTTAAACATGAATATACACATACAATATGAATCACTTAAAAACATTCAAATGGAAATTAGTATGTCATGTTAATATGGACTTATTGATATTAATAACAGCTGTTATAACAGGGTGGATAAGTAGCATTGTTTTGTCAGTTCAGAGCTCTCTTATATAAATGACAGATTTATATTACATTCACTGTTGCAAAAAACATTTTATTTAATATTAAAAATAAAGTAATGAATAATATAAATGACCTACTAACATCAGTTATAGCTATGTATGTATAATCATGTATAAGTACATACAAACCCTCTCTACCCCATAAACAATATAAGAAGCTGCTTAGTGTCCTCCAACTGCAGCCTAAAAATGTTGGCTGATGAAAATATGTTGTCAATAAATCCACAGTACTAGTATTATAATCAGGTCAAATATGATCATAAAACAAGCGGAAAGCAAATTCCACTGAGAGTTTTCTTTTCATCCATTTCATCTGTTTATACAATCATACTCAATCATGACTCCGTGTTTTGTAAAAAGGACATTGCCTTAGCTCACATGCAGCAAAGTAACATGCAGTTGTGTTTACATGCATAATGACTGTCTAAATAGATAAATAAACATTTGTTACAATAAATCATATAAACTGTAAAGAAATTACATCCCTTTATATATTCATATGTATACATGTATATACACTTGACATGGTTCATTATTTTCTAGACATCCACACAGATGTTCTGTATTAATTGTTTTATATTAGATCTAATATTTACAGTAGTGTGTGATGGATTTATAATTCCCAATGTATTTCTATCTGAAATGCTGCACAGTTGTTTTTGTATTTTTATATATAAACAATAACATTTCTAAATGAAAAGCAATAATTTATTCAATAGTAACTGTAAAAAAAGTAAAACCAAACAGGAAACAATTGTTGAAAACAGCCATAAATCTCAACATTTAAACTGTATTGGATTTAAAAAATCTATCAATTCACATGATATACTTTCTGTCATATCAGGGATTAAATAAAGAAAACTGAATTGAATTGAACTTTCTCCCACTGAACACTGTGCACAAGAGCAGAAAACAAATGATGCACTGATAAATAAGGCAGTTCTAGTGACTGGTCTGTTGTGGTTATACCATCTGTAGAGATAATGTTATGTGGAGAGCAGGTTTCCTGTGTAAAGCTTTAATACAAACAAATGAAAGTATACATGGCATATAAAATGAAGCGACAAAACAATGCAGTGTTAAATTACATAGATATACTCCATTACAACAGAAGTGACAAAGCATGTGAGTCTAATTCTTATATCCTGCAAAGCCTAAAACTCAGTCCTTAGTTCTGGAGATTTCCTCATTGTTACTGAGCCATCAGTAGTCTTTTTATTGCAATATATACTGAAGATGGCATGTACCAACATGACATTAAATCCAGCCTGGTTAAGCCTGTGAAAGCAACAACCGCATTGAATGGCATTTGAAAAACAACAAAGTGCCGATGAGCAGATCAACAGAGTCTAGATGCTGGTTTAGCCTCCCAAAGTAATAGCAGCTGGGCTTCACCCATTGTAATGGTGCGAAAGAAAGATCAAGCGTGCCGACTATGTGTAGACTACAGGGCACTAAGCGAGCGCACTGTAAAAGCGTCTATCCACTCCCAAGAATCCAAGACACACTAGACACACTGTCACGGCAAAATGGTTTAGCACATTGGACCTTGCTTCCGGGTACTGGCAAGTGGAGTTGACCCCACAGGTGAGACAGGCAGCGTTCTACAGCAGGAAGGAACTGTTTGAGTGGAACATCACGCCGTTTGGCCTTTGCAATGCTCCTGCGGCGTTCCAGTGATTAATGGACCGTGTCTTGGCTGGAAGGCAGTGAAATCTGCCTGGTATCGTGAGGCGACATCATCGTCCTGGGCAGGAATGTAAAGGAAATGCTCAGCGGCTGGCACAGGTCTTCAAAGGCTGCGCCAGCGAACCTGAAAGCTGAAACCCGCCAAATTTTGTCTCTTCTGCCGCCAGGTAGTCTACCTTAGCCCACGTCGTCTCAGAGCATGGTATAGCCGCCGACCCAGAGAAGGTGCAGAAAATTCGAGAATAGCCACAGTTTGTGGAGTCTCGCATCCTACTACAGGCGGTTTGTCAAAGATTTTGCTGCAGTTGCAAAGCCCCTTCACAACCTGTTGAGGAAACATGCCCGATTTCACTGGACCCCTGAGCCAACAGGCATTTGATGAGTTAAAGAAGCTGCTCACTACCACCCCATCCTTGGCTACCCTATGGACAGTGGTGATCTTGTTCTGGACACAGATGCTAGCAATTTAGGAATCAGAACTGTGCTTTCTCAATTACAGCAAGGGAAGAACATGTACTAGCATATGGGAGTCGGAGACTGGCGCCAACTGAGCAGAATTAGTGCACAGCGTGAGAGAACTTTTAGCTGTGGTGGAGTTCACAGCACATTTTCATCAGTACCTGCTGGGCAGATCCTTCACTGTACACACAGACCATAGTACCTTACACTGGCTCCTGAGGATGAGAGAACCAGAGGGACATTTGGCCAGAGAGGCTTCTGGCTCGAGAAGCTTGGGTAATATGACTTCAAAGTTGTTCATCACCCGGGCACTGTCACAAAAATGCTGATGTGCTCTCTCTGAGGCCATGCTGTCCAACTTGCCCATGTAACCTTAAGAATCCCACCTTGAGTAGCCCTCAGCTCTGCCACCAAGCGGTCCAGTGTGACCTTGATGGCAAACCTATACATGATGAACCTGCAGCCGTTACCCCAGAGTCTTGTCCAGTGGGGTAGTACAACCTGCCATTACTGCCAGTACCCTTCCATTCTCTGGGTGGACTACCCGACGAACTGCGTTCTGCTCAGACAGCCAATCCAGAAATTACTCCCATCAAGAGGTGGATGGAGGAAGGCAATGAATGACCTTCCTGGGAGAATGTGTCCCCCTATGGCCCAGCAACAAAAGCTTACTGAAGCCAATGGCAAGACTGTACCTGAATGAGGGCCCTGAGTTTTATCCCCAGATAATCCTGCCGCGAGTTTTCTGGGAAGATGTAATGCGCCAGATGCACGAGGAGCCAGTGGGTGGACATTTCGGTTGTGGAGCGAACACTGTCTCGGTTGGGGACCAGATATTGTTGGTACCAAATGCGAGAAAGATGTTTCACTTTGGTGTCGCACATGCACATCGGTCTGCCGTTATGGGGCTCAATTACACTCCATAGTGACCAAGGCACCAATTTTGAATCGGAGGTCTTCCAGAGCATGTGTGAGTTGCTAGACATTGACAAAACCGCACAACACCTTTCTGACCTCAGTCAGATGGACAGGATTGGCGATTTAACCCTCTGGGGTCGGCGGCATTATCAGCGATGCCAATCACTTTCACTTTGAAAGTGTTTTGTAAATGAAATTATATTGTAGCAACCCAGAAAAAACATGCACACAAGCGGTGACGGTTGTCTTTCCAAAAAGGTTATTGCCAAATAAATGTTTGTTATTAAATTAATGTTAAAAAAAGCAAAGTATGTCAAATTCTTGTCTCCACACTCACGGAGCCCGCCCCGCACTTAGCGCTCCATTCACATGCAGGATTTATGTAAGCGACTCTATTCAGATGGAAGTAAATGCTAATTGCTGTGTTGTTTGTGGGGAGTGATGTGCTAATGCATGCCCGTGTCTAACAGAAAAAAAGGGCTTGAATGAAGAAACAAACCAAAAAAATCTTCCACTCTTTGTGATCTGAGTATATAATGACTGAAATAAAGCTGTCAGAAAGTCAGAAAAGCGTGCACGATGTGAACAGCTTTATTTCAGTCATAAACCGTGGCAACTTTTGCTAAGCAGACAAAATGTAAAATCAATAATAGAACCACAGAAAGACAACATAGCACAAATATATACTCACTAAATAAGCAGCTAAATAAAAGTGAAAGCATGCGCTTGATGTGAGCAGCTGTATTCCAGTCATCATATACTCAGATCACCCCCAAAAAAATAGCACGATATGAACAGCTTTATTTCCAGTCATAAACAGTGGAAACTTTTGCTAAGGAGACAAAATTTAAAGCAAATAATATAATAGTACCCCAGAAAAACAACATAGTTACCTGTGAATGGCTTCAATGTGGTTGTGAATATGCCTTTTAGCAAACGTTCTAAAAGCATTACATTCCAATGAAAATTTCAGAAACCATGCTTTATTTTTGTTTCTCTCAACAAAACCTGGCCTCAGTGTACCCTGTTTTTGTAGGAGGAATCTGAATGTATAGGTGCGAACAGCTGAGACATCAATAGGAGTCCTGGGAAACCTGGTGTCACCTGAGCCAGGTGTCAATAGGTCTTACATATTCATAAATAGTCATTGATTATTCAGGGAAACAGAGGCTCTGTTGAAAAAGTTAGGCACATCAGTCACTTTACTCCAAATAAAAGGTCTTTCTGAGTGTTATAATTTAGCTATTTTCTATGGGCCCACACCCAAGACTTTCATGAACTCAGTCCTGTGTTCAAAACAATCTGCAAGGTTTGTTTATTCTCCATTTTCACTGTTTTTTCTGCTAGAGTTCAAAATTCTATTTTTCGTGTATGTGTGCTGACATAAGCTTAAAAGTCACACATGAATCTAACATACTTACATCAGCCATATTATGAAAGCCCAGTTTGTGCTCTATGTAAAGTTGAAATGTATTAGGTACTACATTGGTAAAGCTTTGAAATTTACAAAAATTTAAGAAGAGCCCGATTCACTGCAGGTTAAAGGTACTGCAAAGCAAGCCCAGCAGGGGCACCCCCACAGGTAAATGCTAGCAACTGACAACAGGTGTGTTCTAAATGGATGTCATTTTAATATTGGTCCAAGGATTCATAGATTAAAAGTTTCCTACTGCCATGGGATTATCTACACATGACATCATTTGTAGGCTTGGTCATTTCAGGCGACTTTTAATGTTGTAAACTGTTAACCAGTTAAGGATACCTGAATCAGTGGAGTCAGGCTGGGGTATCTTGGATTTGTCCAGGGACCTTCTGATCCGTAACACAAATCAATCGCCCCTTGAAAGCCAAAGCCTATTTGATCATCTTTGCTATCCAAGAGCATCCTTCAAGGCCACAATTTACCCATCTTTGTAACCTCACCACGTTGTGTAATCTATTCCACGGATAAATTAGGGTGTCGGAGGACGAAGGTAGGTCTTACCCTGGATTACATTGTTGTCGTTGTTAATACTTTTATTTAGTGAGTCCCTGCAAGTAGAGCTGGTATAATGATCAAGGGAATTTTTAAATGTGGAGACAGTCCATGTAGATGGTGGAGGTGTTTGGAATATGTTCTTGGCCATCAATGGCACAAATCAATCGTCTCTTGAAAACCAAACCCTATTTGAGCATATTTGCTGACCATCAGCATCCTTCATGGTCACAATTTACCCATCTTCGTGAGATTCCCCATTTTTAATCCATTCTAAGAATAAGTGAGTTTGTCGGAGAAGCGATGGAAAGAGCTTACCCTGGATTACGATGGTGTTGGAAAGAACGCCTTCATTGAGTAGTCTTGAACAATGTGATCAGAAGTGTGTCTTGTGATCGCGGTTCATCTAGTTTGGAAAGCAGAGAAATAAAAGCTTATTTGCTATTTATTTTAGAGTTCATGTAAGTTATTCCATCCGGGAGTAAATTCTGAGGAAGTTAAATGGCATGCATCGGCTAACTTTGTCCGTCTCATCCGTTTTGAACACTGAACTAACGAACTGCTACCCTGCCGCTGTGAGTTATCAGAGCAGAGGAAGTAACACAGGGTTCTTAAAGTGTCCTACTACTGGGGTAAATATTACATTGTATTGTATATTATGTTTATATTATATTGTATATTTATTGTTTATTGTATATTTATTGTAAAATCAGTGTGACATTAACGGATAAAGATCGTCCTACCGTGAGGGCTGAGTGTTGTCAGAAGGAGCTCTTTCTCCCGCATGGAGGCGGTAACCATAGTAACCAGTGATTTCGGATTGGACCTAAGATTTCCAGCCCAGCTACAGCTTAAAACCCGTCCATTTAAAAATGAAATAAAATAAAATAGCAGCCCCAAATGCATACTGTGATAACTAATACATTAACAAACAGAAAACCCAAAACAAATGGGTAAGTGCAAAGGGCACTATTTAGACACACACACACACACACTGACAGACCCGCAGCACAGGCGATCTCACCCAGTGTCCAGCTCTTCAAGTCCTGCAGAAATCCGCGGAAGTTTTGATAATTTTATGATCATTCCTAAATATCATACAACATTACATTAGTAATATTGACTGTCAGATACTGAGTCAGGAAGTGGTTATGCCCAAGGCATAAGCGAACTAAGCTTGGCTGCTTAGGGCCCCGTAGCCACCAGGGGGCCCCCAAGAGTACATGAAATGACCGTCTTTTTTGATATCTGTCAATGGACAATGGTTATTATACAAAATGACAATAATTAGTTATAATTAGTGATATTGGTGGCACAGAGGGCCCCGAAATAAAATGTTAGGATATTGTTTGTACAATTAAAGCCAAACATAATGACTGCTTGACTCATAAGAAAGTGTCTGTTTCCTTACTGACAATGTTATCATCTTCATCCTACGGACCGATTTTATCAGATTAACATCATCACCTTCATCTACAACTTTATGAGGGAAAAGTGGCTTTATTGAATCTGCCATGGAGAAGAAAATGTAATGTATTTAAATTATTCTATTATTGTATTTATTCAATTTTATACAAATTTACTAACAATTAAAATGAGTAAATATTTTAGTTTTTTCTATAAGTAGTATCTTGACTTGTGGCATTTATTTGTTTGTTGTGATAAAGCATGTTTATTAGAGTTCATATTATTCTGCAAAGAAGTATTTATAACAGAGTCTACATCTTTGGAGGATGTGAGCAGAGTCCTAGCACCTGACCCACAATAAGATAACTCACTACACCATCTTGTGGAGAAATAAGAAAGACTTGGTTTTTAAGATAATTGAAGGTAATTTATTTATTAATGACATTAATAAATAAACTTCTGAACTATAATTAATATTATATAATGTATATATTTAGCATTTTTTGCATTTCTTTGTATAGACTTCCCAAACAGAGTTCCATAGAATTCCTGGACTAAATCGCTGTTCCAGTTCACTTCAAATATTTTCCATCTGATTTTATTCAGTAGGGTTAATTAAGTGTAGTGACCAAAGAACAAAACTGGAGCTATGATTGCACTGGTGTTAATTACAATCATACAGGTCTCACAAACAGAATATTGTCTATAGAGAAAAAAAGAGCTGCAGAGGAACAGAAACTTTTCCTCCAACAATTTTCTTCATCTATTGATCAAGAGGAGAATAAACTGTGCACCTGAGCCTTTCCTCATTAATGTTCAAGAACACGTCTGTTATAAACAATCAGCTAAAAAGAACATTCTCACTCTAACTACATTTCACTGGCAATCAGAAACTGATATGTATTTATTTTATAGTTATGTTTGGTTACTTAAAGATGATTGTGATTACATTAAACAGTGTATTCTGGGTGGATGAATTGTTGTCAACAGCCTTTACTATAAATACACCAATTTATTTGAATTTATTGACAACAATTTATTATTAAGCAACTTTTTAAAATACTTGTTCTTTTGGTTTTGTAACTTGCAAACTAAAGGACTTAGCAATATCAGCAATAGTGAAGAAAACCAAGTGGGCATAATAACACTGTTATCCTGAGTGTTTAGTTAGTTTGTGTTTCTCTGTTGAAATAAACATCATATTTATTCATATTCATGACAACTCTGCTTTACCTCACACAGCAACTCTTTCTCATCTACTAGACAATTAGCAAATCTTAGTATTACATGTCTCTAGAAGGACACACCCAGGAAGTGATGCAATTGTAGTATAACTTTTTACAGATTATTACTTAACAATATCAGTGAGAGTGAACTGAGTAACCAGTACAACACAGAACAAAAACACTGTTACTTCACAAACCATTGCATCAGACATGCTATTTTATCATTGTAAAATATTTATTCCTAAATAAAAAGGATATAAAGGTTTGACAGCGGCACCGCCCATGACACCTTGCCTTGAGTGGTCTCCTTGTTTGTAGCAGTATCCATTGTTCAACTTCAACTGAATTGACTTTATTTTACTGTGAATACTGTGCACAACAGCAGAAAACAAATGATGCACTAATAAATAAGGCAGTTATAGTCACTGCTAAAAACCCCAGAATTGTTCTGTAGTGGATTTATACCATCTGTAGAGATATTGCTATGTGGAGAGCAGGTTTCCTGTGTCAAGCTTTAACACAAACGAATGAAAGTACACACATTGCAGTGTTAAATTACGCAGATATACTACATAACTAATAAGACTAATTAAATCTAATTAAAAACAATTTCTGAATCTACAAAAATCAATGTTAACTCACCGAGTGAAAGCCACAGACACATGAATATAACAGTGAACATGATGGATGAGCTTATAAATGAAAATAAAATTTCTGCAGTCTGATATATTAACATTATAAACATTCATGAAGCTCCACCCCACAGCATCACATGACAGTGTCACTAATGTTACTGACAGATTGTTGATTCTTACTGAAGCTTTCTGGCTTTACATTCAGCACCACATGGATAAATTTTCCTGAGCACATGGTAAACAAACACAAACTGATAGCATGAAAAATACTTCCAATAAAATAAATGAACTAATGAATGTGGAAGTGAGTGTGCATTGTGGGAAGTGGAGACTGGAACAATTCAGGTGGGGAAAAGGCAGTTTAGGTGTGTGTAGACCTAGTGTCCTTTTTATTAAATAGGATTACAAACAGTTGAGGAGTATTTTACTGTGGTGAGGAACAAACCAGCCTCTTTTCTTTTCTCTAATCTATCATTTTTATCAATATCATCTGTATTGATGGATTTTTATATCATTATTTTTCATTTAAGCATGAAACTGTGTACAAATAAAGAGTGTAGTATTTATATTATCTCATGACAAACATCCCATTGCAAGTGAACATGTACATTTCATTTTTACAGAAATTGCATGTATAGCCCTACTACAAGTTCAGTTTCCTTTCTGGATTCAAGCAAACTCCTTTCAAGGCTTGATGATGTGGTGCAAATGACACTAATTAAGCTTGATTGTACAAGCATTAAATAGATTATAGAGATTAAATAGAGATTATTAAAACATTCTGATTGGTTCTAGACTTTTTTATATATAAAAGTATTATCTATGTAAGGCTGAAGAATAGCTGTAGTCTTTATAATTGTGTAAAGTATTCATAATCATAATGTCAGCATCTCTGGGGGATGTAAGCAGAATCCTAGTACTTGTCCAACAATAAGATAACAGCCTCCACCATCTTGTGGTGAAAGGAAAGAGACTTTAACACACCAAGGTCTTTTCTGTTTGAACTTAGTTATTTATTTATTTTTCACTCAATCTTAAAACTATATCCCAATTTGCACATAAAAAGCCTGCTGGGAAAAAGAAGCCATGGTTTTGTTTGATTGTTTGTTTTTTCACAAATTATGACAATAATAATTTTCAGAACATTACTTTATTCAACTCCTGAACTTGTACAGAGCCTCAGCTGCTTCACTGAAGTTCAGAAATGGTCCCAATTGGACCCTCTGAGTACCTTTCTGTTTAAATTTCTGTCTAATGTAACTTCTGGTTTCCTGGCCAAAATAGAAGAGTTATAGAAGAATAGAAGAAGAATGAATGAATGAATGAATGAATGAATGAACTGTCTACTAATAATCAAATATTATAATAATATAAACTCTTTATGAATCTTGAGAAAGAAAGAGAGACTTCCCCAAAAGGGCATGTAGCAAAACTGTGTGAAAGTTTTTGTACAGTGCAGCTGGATTTCCTGTCACTGTGGGCCTCAGAGCACAGTAGTATAGAGCAGAGTCTGATACAGCAGCAGAGGAGATGATCAGATACACTTGTTTATCATCAACTTTAACAGACATTCTTGGGGAGGATCAGAATTATAAGTCCCACTTTGAGCAATATAAAGAAGGAACTCAGGTTTAGATTTTGGATATTGTCTGTACCAGTACAGATCGTCTGTTCCACCACTTTTTTGTAGCTGCAGGACAGAGTAACATCATCACCTTCATCTACAGCTTTATGATTGAAATCTGGCTCTATTGAATCTGCCAGGAGTCACCTGTCATAGAGAAGAGAATATAATGTTTAAATAATCAACAGGAAATACTTAAGTCAGACCCACACTCTGCATTTTCACACTGCATCACCACACAGACTAATATTTAATATAATATAGTTAATATTTCTGCAATAACAAAAAGTCAATGTTAACTCACCTAGTGAAAGCCACAGATACATGAATATAACAGTGAACATGATGACTGGTCTTAGCTCAGTGAAAATAGTGGAGATCTTTCTGTAATCTAATATGTTAACACCATAAAGCTTCAAAATTGCTCCACCCCACAGCATCACATGACAGTGTCACCAATGTTGTTGTCAGATTGTTGATTCTTACTGAAACATCCTGGCTTTACATTCAGCCTCATATGGGAAACCTGTCCAGAGCATATTTAAGTAAACACATACTCAAAGGAGGAAATTAATGTATTTATGTAAAAATGATCAATTTAATCTAGTAAAAATCTAATCTAATAATTTTCATTGTCAGTATTTTAATTATATATGTTAGTGATGTCTCTAAATTAGAGAATTATTGGATAAACACCAGCAGGCAGATTAATGTTAGAAACACTAAGTGGAAGAGAATAAAGTTTAATTGAGAATAAGGAATAATTTTTACTTGATAATTAAGGTTTAAACTCACAATAGCATCAGAAGAAGAGAAAGAAGAGTAAAGGCAGATTTACAGATAAGTTTCCAGTTTTCAGTGTTTCTGACACAGCAGGTGCTTTTGCTTGTCACAGAAATGACATTAGATGATTATTTATTCTTATGACAGTTTAGTGTTAAGTGGACAGATGTGTTGTTTAATCAGAATGGGATCTCTGAAATTATCTTTAGGCACTAAGAGATACCAGGGCAGGGGTTAGGATATTATATCAGCAGTATGTATGATAGAAGAACAAGTATACTCTATGTCACAAAGGTTTTACTGTGAAAAGTAGCTTCCATCATCTCAGAGAATGTGAGCAGGTTGTGTGGTAGTGTCTCTAGAACTTAACCCACAATAAGATAAGTGACTGCGCCATCTTGTGTGCACTGAAGAGAAAACCTTAACTTGGACAAAATAAAAACCTGTAAACAGTTCATACAGCCATACATATATATTCATACTGTGGATTAGTAATTATATATTAGAACTTGTATTTACAACACCAGGTTACGTTATTTAATGTAAAGCACAAAAAGAAATAATAATAGAAAACTAAAAGGAAACAGATGTTGAAAACAGTTAAAAATCTCAACAACTAAACTGAACTGGCCATTGAGAAATATTTTATGTTCACATGACATACTTCCTTTCCTATCAGGGGATTAAACACACACACACACACACACACACACACAAACACACACACACAATTCCCTTTAGATAAATTTACTCAGATGCTTGTTCATGAATCACAACATAATGTTTCTTTCTCACACTGAACACTGCAAAAGATCAGAAGACAACAATGCACTAATGAATAAGACGGTTCTAGTTACTTGTTTGAAAATACAAGGAATTGGTTTACTGATAATAAGATAATCCTTAGTTTTGAAGATGATCTCCTTCTGTTGAGGTTGAACTTGTTGAACATTGGGCTATAACTGATTAGTTTGACTACTATATATGTGAAGTTACGACACTTAGACAATAAAATGCCCTTCATCTGCAGTGTAATTACTCCAGACAGAACAGAGAGGATCATGAGTCCACTGGCATTGTGGAATTCCGCTATGAGGATTGACCTGAGCCTTGTCTTTAGTGCACTTGTTATCAGTCAATATGGAATTGTACCATGAGAGTAGAAATCTTTCTTTATTATAAAAATTACTCCATACTGCAAGAAAATACTTTAAGCAGAAGGATTTTAACAGGAGTTTAGATTAGTGTCAGTTTGTGGGCAGATTTGCATCACTTCCAAAAAACATGACAGTAGGAAGATTTGCTAGGAGAAATTGCACTTCTGTGTGAATGAGTGTGTGAAAGGGTTTGTGGAGTGCAAAGGACTGACATCCCATTCAGGGTGTTTTCCCACCTCATGTCTGGGACAGACTCTGTATCTACTATGACCCTGACCAATAGAGAAAAAGATAGAATCCCCCAAAAGGACATGTAACTTTCTCTAAAGCATTGGAAGAGCTGCTTTCAATATAACAAAACTGTGTGAAAGTTTTTGTACAGTGCAGCTGGATTTCCTGTCACTGTGGGCTGCAGAGCACAGTAGTATAGAGCAGAGTCTGATACAGCAGCAGAGGAGATGATCAGATCCACTTTCTTATTCGTTTTATCTTGCTCTTTTTAAATTTTATGGACAATCGTGGATGAGGTGGTTGAGCCTCAGTGACAGTTTCAGTGCTTTCATCAATCAGCAGCAGAAACTCAGGTCTTGATCCAGGTTTTTGTCGATACCAGTGGAGACTGTTAACTGATCCAGTATATGTGCAGGACAGTGAGATGTTGCTGCCTTCCATTGAAAATACATTGGTTTGATCTGGTTTAATGTTATTGTCAGCAGCCTCTGCTATAAAAACATTACAACAATATTGTTATATTTTAATCATAAATGACACATTTCACATGGAAAATTGTGTCTTCTTAATTAGAAAAATAATATTTTGTGTGCAGTGTATATGACTTACCAACATCAGCAAGAGTGAAAAACACCACGAAGAGGAACAACATTGTTTTCCTGAGTGTTTAGTTCAAACCTCTAGCTTTAGAAATGAATGTCAGTGTTACTATTTGATGTACATCTCCACCTCTAGCTCCACCTACTTGTATTTATGCATATTCATGATAACTGTTCTATACTGTATACTATTTCTATAAATCTGTAGAAATGTTTTTTGTATCAAGGGTGTAACTTTGGTTTGAGAAGTGTGTGTGTGTGTGTGTGTTGTCTTACAAAATGGGGAAAAATGTTTTTGATTTGAATCCTATTTCCTGCATTTACATACATTTAGAGACTATGGTAATACAAAATCCAGGAAATAATGAAGTTATTAAGTAAATTCGGCCAAAAACAATAGTAGGCTACCAAACTGTGTATATAAAAGGGCTTTTTATCTGATCTTATAACTGCTGGTTGTCATGTAAAGAGTTGGGTATTTTCATTATCCCATGACAAACACCCCATAACAAGTGAACATGTACAAAGTTGCTTTTATTTATTGTAGCTGTAATGTGCTTGTCCCTGCTGGAGTAAAATATATTAGGTCACACTTATTTAAAGAAATACTGAAGCCAAAACTGGAAGGAGTGGAGTTTACTGAAACTGAAGACAAAGCTTTCTTTAGTTGCTTAAGACTGCAATAAAATTGCAAATCATATACAATCTATTTTTATGCAATGCATGATATCTGAAAGTACTATGTGTGTATGATTGAAGAAAGGGTATAGCCTATATCATTGTGTTATTCATAATCAAATAAATCTACATCTCTGGGGTATGTGAGTAGGAACTAGTACTAGTATTGTACTTAGCCCATGATAAACTAACTGACTTTGCCTTCTTGTGAAGAAAGGACCCACTAGCACAAGTTAGTTTCCTGAGTCCTGTGTGTGTTTTCTCCAGGTTATCCAGTTTCCTATCATCTACTAAAACACGACAGTAAGTGGATTGGAGACACAAACAGAATATCATCTAGACAAAAAATTGTTAAGGAACAGAAACTTTCTCCAACAATTTTCTCAGTTAAAAGAACATTCTCACTATAACCACATTTCACTGACAACCAGAAACTAATATAAATTCATTTTTGTATTTATCTAATAGTTATGTTTTGCTACTTAAAGATGTCCTGTGTGACTTCATTAAACAGTTTATTCTGAGTGGCTGAATGAGCAGAATGTTCCACCAATCAGGCATAACATTATGACCACCTGCCTAATATCATGTTGGTCCCCTTTTCCTGCTAAACGGCCCTGATCCGTCATTCACTGTGTATTCTGACACCTTTCTATCAGAACTCACATTAACTTCTTCAGCAATTTGAGCAACTGTAGCTTGTTTATCAGATTGGACCACATGGACCAGCCTTCGGTCCAACCACTGTTCCTTCCCTGGACCACTTTTGATAGATACTGACCACTGCAGACCGGGAACACCCCACAAGAGCTGCAGTTTTGGAGATGCTCTGATCCAGTCATCTAACCATCAAAATTTGGCCCTTCTCAAACTCACTCAAATCCTTACACATGTTCATTTTTCCTGCTTCTAACACATCAACTTTAAGGACAAAATGTTCACTTGCTGCCTAATATATCCCACCCACTAACAGGTGCCATGATGAGGAGATCATCAGTGTTATGTCACTGGTCATAATGTTATGCCTGGCCGGTGTATATACTCAATAAATGTAGAGCTGTGAGGCTATTTTGTTTAACATCAGTTCATTAGCACAGTATGTAGTTTTTGTTGGTCATGTACTATACAAAATGCACAGGACTAACACATTAATGAGTAAGAAAATGGAAAGGAGAATCTTTTTCTCTGTTAGCTTTGCTATCACTCTGTCCCTCTTCTCTCTCAGCTCTTTTCCTGCTTTCACCAAAAGAGCCTGAGCTGCATCTACCAACATAATATAAAGAAAGCATTTCCCAGAATGAATGAATCATGTGTAGTACATTGTCTACAGTCTAGTTGGGTTTCTGTCACTGTGTGCACCAGAGTAGTACAGTTTAGAGTCTGTCACTGCTGCAGAGAAGATGAACAGATCCACTTTGTCAAACTTAATGAACAATCATGGATGATGTTGTATGGCTGGTGTTACATGTTCACTAGCTTCATTAATTAGCATCAGAGGCTTTGGTCATAATGCAGGTTTTTGTTAATAGGTTTGCTAGGATTTACTAGGTTTTTGTTTGCTATGAGACACATTGCATGATCACACCAACTATACCTTATAAATAATATAAACAGCTGCTTACTGTCCTAATAAATGATCATTAACTCAGAAATTGGAATAGAAAAGCTATACTTGTATTCAGGCTGTATAGGTAACATAGCTTTGATAGCTGATCATTTTAAATTAATATTTGAGTTATTGAGCTACTGTTATAAACAGACATAGCTAATGTTAGCTTGCAAGCTATATTCTCACAGTTATATCAGAGAACAAACAAATCCTGAAATAAATGAATACATAACATTTACTGTTACAAATGAGATATTAAATAACAGTTGCAATATATGCCTTGAGGAATACAAGCTAGCTAGCAAAAATAACTGGAAAATACTAACTGGAAGTCTTACATAGAAACTTTTGGTTGTTTGTAAAAAGCAGAATTTTTTAATGGCTTTAAAGGCATCAAAGTTTTAAGAACATTTGAAAACAAGAATATAAGATAATGTTACATTTAGTATTTACAAGTTTTAAAGTTTTGGTAGACCAACATTAACCTGCTCTGGCTAGTCAGCATTATCACCTCAGCTAGTATAATTGTCTCCTCATGGTAACTAGCTAACATTAGCTAAACAATGGTTTCAGTTATACTTAGCATGAAAAGCTAACAGGACATTACTCTTAAAAACTGCTATAGCATAAGAAAATATGATATGCTAATATTCATAATGTTAGCAGAAGCAACTGAATAAACATCATCTAATTAACATGGTGAGCTAACATTAGAGATAATCATAAAGGTTAAGTTTAGCCTTCTTTCCATTTTAATTAACTTTAGAAGAGTCCCCATTATAGACTGTAATAATGTCATAGATAATTACAGTGGAAATGTGTTCCTGTAGTCAAACTGGTAGATGAAGGTGCTAGCAATGCCAGTAGTCATGGGTGTGAAAGTTCAGATTGAGCCAGCCTCTGAACTTTCAAACCCATGACCACCTAATGAAATGGACCTAATGAAAATTCAATTGTTTATGATTATTGATCACTTCATTTATTAATTATGTTCATGATTTCTTAACTATAAACAGCCTGACAGTAGTTACAGGGTCATTTACATGTTTCAGTGTCTGAAAATCCAGCCTTGTCCAGTCCAGTGGAGTGTACCTCTGAGCAGGGAAATGTTCACATCCAGTGAGTATTCATCACATTAAACCAGCCACCTTTTCATTTATCAATCAAACATTAAATCTAAGTACATTCTTTGTGTGTTTTTGAGACTCTCTACATGCAAAACCTAAGAAAGCTAGAGGTCTAAAAATCCAGTGACAGATCCAGGCTCAGTGTCAGGTCAGGGTATAGTGATGGTTCCAGACACAGTGACATGGTCAGGGCACACAGTCAGGCACAGTGTTAGGTCATGATAATATGACACTTTATTAATCTCCTAAAGGGAACTTGTTACAGCAGCAGCATGTAAAATAGACAAAATAGACATGTGACATAATAATGCCATAACAAAGAAGAACAGAATACGACAATAAGACTAATAGTAGACATAATATAGTAGTAAACATGCAGCAAACAAACAAATATACACTTAACATGAGGTATTTAAGACTATAGTTTGAAGCAAAGGAAAATGTACATTTTTTAATTGCCCATACTATGCCCCCAGTAACATCTGATAAAACGATTCTGTTATTGTCATTAAAATAGCATGATGTTTGTGAATATACTATGATTCTTGTGTAGGTGTTATTTTAATCTCTTTTAAGTTTTTCCCCACCAGCTGCATGTGTTACCACAAATGTTGTTTGTCTGTGGTTAACTGATATGTTGGTAAAGGGGCTTCTGTGGCTTTATAAATTTAGATATTCCATTGTTATGTTTTTGTAAAGCCTTTCAGTGACTCTGTATCACTGTGCTTCTACTTTAAGAGCACAAAGATAGAGTGCAGAATCTGAGAGCTTTAGACCTCTGATAGTAAGTTCAGTAGAGTCTCTGCTGGTTTTCGACTCTAATCGACGATCATCAGGAGTGCTTTCATAACCTGCTCTTGACCTTGCGCCTTTATACAGTAAAACTGTGGTGCGCTGTTAGGATATTGTTTGTACCAGTTAAGATAGATGACTTCACTGCTTGCCTCATATGAACATTTCAGAGTAACAGTCTCTGTTTCTTTCCTGACAATGTTGGCATCTTCATCCGTTGGTCCAATTTTATCTGCAAAACTGCCTGGTGTAAGACGAACATAAAGAAATATATCAGTGAAGTATTTTTTGCAAATCATATAATAAAATTAAAAAAAAATGACTAGATTAATACAAATATGGTAATTAATCAATATAATTTATTAACTGATTAAATATCATTGTAATAATTATTATAACAGATGAAAATGAATGACCTGTAACTAGAGTGAGAATCAGTGGTATGTATCTCACTATGTACAGTAAGTTGTATAGTTGATCCATTTCTGAACACAGCTCTGTGAGGATTCTGTATAATAGTGCTGTATGTGCTGAACTTTACACGTCTCTAGAAGGCCACACCCAGGAAGTGATGCTGTTGGAGCATAATTTTACACAGATCATCACTTCACAGTATCAGTGAAAGTGAACTGAGTCACTAATACAACACAGAACTATTCCACTGTTGCTGATCAACTTTCTGTGTGAATTGGTTTGGATATTTTTGGATGTTTTATTTACCTTTGCTCTCTTTTTGATCTTTTTCTATTTCTGCACCTTAGTTTATTAGTTATTCCTCTTACAGTAAATAAAGTAATTAAAGTTATTTAATTACACATTAAATTAGTGGTGTCTGCATCTACATCTGGAACCAATATTCCATTTAACTCCAAACTAGTTTCTATAGAAAACAAACATTTAAAACTAATCCATTTGACATAGTCATGTTGTTTGCATGTATTTTTCAGATTCCATCTAGAATAAAACCAAATAAATCAAATGTATCATTAATATTCTAACTTTAATGGTACAAGAATGTCCAGAACAGAGCATTTACTGGGTTTCTGATCCACAGTGTCCACTGGTTCCATGCAATAATAACCAGTTACACAACAAACTAGCTGTATGAGGAGTTGTTAGTGAAGTGCAATTTGGGCTTTATTCTACAAACAATACAACATTAGACTCTTACTACATTTGATGGTTAAATGATGGTTAATGTGAAAGGATGATGATGAAGTGAATGTAAAAGTGTAAATATCTCCATCTTGTGAGAAAAGCATGGCTCTTAAGTTGGTAAAGGAAAAGAAGAGTAAAGCTCAGTGTAATCACTGCTTGACTCGTATGAACATTTTAGAATAACAGAGTCTGTTTCTTTTCTGACAATGTTGGCATCTTCATCGGTCAGCCCAATTTAATCTGCTAAACTGCCCATTATAAAGAAGAATATAAATAAACTATTTAGTAGAATAACAAGTAAACTCTATGTCACAATTGTTTACTGTGAAAAGTAGCTTCCATCATCTCAGAGAATGTGAGCAGGTTGTGTGGTGCTCTAGTTCTAGACCCACAATAAGATAAGTGACTGCGCCATCTTGTGTTCACTGAAGAGAAAACCTTAACACACTAATAAATAGTTTTATAATTTAGCAATTTAAAATTTCTCTCTCTCTCTCTCTCTCTCTCTCTCTCTTTCACACACACACTCACACACACACATTCATGAAAATTTTAAGGGTGAGACACACTTCAGCAGGTAAAAGATAGTGTAGTGTGTGAACATTATCTGTGAGTGAGCATGGAGTGAACACACCCTATTACACCAATAAACTGATCACATGCAATTACAATTTTGTAGTATGAAAGGTTCAGTGACAACAGCCTATGCAGGATTATAAAGTAAATAAAAGATTTAAACATTGCTTGGTGAAATATGTTCATGGCTTGTTAAAGTTGGGCTGTCAAAATACATAATACTTAAAATAAGTAATTGTTCTTTATAATAACAATGACACAACACCACACTACAAGAACACACATTAAGCAGAAGGATTTTAACAGTGTGATAGCACAGTGACACAGCAGGTAGTGTTGCTGCATCACAGCTTCAGGATCCCCAGTTTGATGATGAGTTCAGGTTACTGTCAGTTTGTGTGCAGTTTTGCATCAACTCCAAAAACATGACAGTAATAAATTTACTAATAAATTCACTATGTGTAAATAAGTATGTGAAAGGGTTTGTGTATGGAGCTCTGCAAAGGACTGACATCCCATTCAGGGTGTTTCCTACCTCATGTGTGGGACAGACTCCATATCAACCATGACCCTGATCAGTAGAGAGAAAGAGAGAATCCCCAAAAGGACATGTAACTTTCTAAAGCATTGGCAAACCTTCTTTCAATATAACAAAACTGTGTGAAAGTTTTTGTACAGTGCAGCTGGATTTCCTGTCACTGTGGGCCTCAGAGCACAGTAGTATAGAGCAGAGTCTGATACAGCAGCAGAGGAGATGATCAGATCCACTTTCTTACTGCTTTATCTGGTTTTATGGACAATCGTGATGAGGTGGTTGAGCCTCAATGACATAACTACCGCTTTCATCAGTTAGCAGCAGAAACTCGGGTCTTGATCCAGGTTTTTGTTGATACCAGTGGAGTCTGTTAACTGATCCAGTATATGTGCAGGACAGTGAGATGTTGCTGCCTTCCATTGAAAATACATTGGTTTGATCTGGTTTAATGTTCTTGTCAGCAGCCTCTGCTATAAAAACAACAACAATATTGTGATATTTTAATCATAAATGACACATTTCACATGGAAAATTGTGTCTTCTTAATTAGAAAACATAATATTTTGTGTGCAGTGTATATGACTTACCAACATCAGCAAGAGTGAAAAACACCACGAAGAGGAACAACATTGTTTTCCTGAGTGTTTAGTTCAAACCTCTAGCTTTAGAAATGAATGTCAGTGTTACTATTTGATGTACATCTCCACCTCTAGCTCCACCTACTTGTATTCATGCATATTCATGATAACTGTTCTGTACTCAACATTTTGACATTATGAGTTTGGATCTCTCTCTCTCTCTCTCTCTCTCTCTCATTAATAAAATAAGAATATTTTAATGGAGATTGCCACAGCAACATATGTCATGTTCTCCTAGATTGCCACTTACATATGCTGTGGTTTAATAATTTAATATATTTAGATAGTTGTGATGTCTTCATAACCCCCATATATTTCTCTTTCGTATTTTTTTCCCACAAGGATGTTGAAAGCAGTCATAAAACTCAACTCTACTGAATTGGTCATAAAGAAAGTCCTACATTGTGTCCTATCAGGGGAGTAAACACACAATATGACCTTGAATTTACTTAAATGCTTGATTATTAATCACAAGATAATATTTGAAACCAAAATACTTTCATAAAATGATTCTATGACAAAACAGTAGAAAAAATCAGTGCACTAATGAATGAGATCTAGTCAACCTTGAATGAGGAACCTATCCTAAGCACACAGTAAACAAATACTGACAGCATATCATTTTTAATAATGAAAACAATCAATCTATTCTATAAACATTAAATCATCATTAAATTACTATATATTGTGGTTGAAAAAATAATATACACACATTGGGGCATTGTTTGTGTGCTTATTTGTTTGTTGCGATCATAAATAGGACAGTTTGGAGGGTATTTCACTGAGGTAAAGAACAAACCAGCCTCTTTTCTGTCTTTGTCTATTTTACTTTGTCATGACCCATTTGATTTTAATATAATTGATAAAGCCATCTGCTTAATAAAGCCACTGTGAAAACATTAGGCATCATCAAAAACACTTTGCAGTCCACAAATTAGTATTGATTCACCCCTAATTATTAACAGTAGTACAGATTTATTATCAAATATAATTAGGATCATCTGTGACTTGGGGCCTGAAACAAAATCTCACTTAGAAGTTTCCTAAACAATCTTGCTTTCTTTACAGGTTCCACAGATGCAGGGTCTCAGAGGGTAACAGACATATTCCCAAAACCCACAGCAATTAAGTGCTGAAGTATTCAATCAATGTCAAAACACACTGGGAAATCAAACTAGTGGACATTCTTATTATTCAAGACTCAAGACCAAAGTAAACCTGCACAGTAACATCTGTTGAACACGCCAGATCTCAATCACAATAATCACAGAAATAACTGTTCATCAAAGAATTAGCATTTATTATCATTATTCCTGTAATAGTATAGCATTTTGTGGTATTTCTAACATGTGAACTTTACACTGTCATTTACTAAGCTAACTAAAGTCAGTGGGCTAAAAGCTGCCACCACTGGCTATGAGAACTGCCCTTAGTGCTGTGGAGACTGAGTGAACATGTGGCAGCACAGTGAGAGTCTGGAGTGGAGCAACCATTTCCATTTCAACCACAACTTGTGATTTCAAGTGCTATTTTATAATCTGCCAAATAATGAAGAGTGAAGTATTTAGTTCAGTGTTAAATGAAAAATCAGCATCCTAAATTATTTAAATACATATTGTTATTGAACTTTGTGTTACATTTTTATTACATCAGGGGAATAACAAATTCATTTTTTTGATTAAAGATTAACATTTATTTTTAAAGGATTTCTTCTCTGATTGTTCAACCAATAAGCATTACCAACATATGTAAGAGGATCATTGTTGAAATTCAAAGCAAATCAACACCAGAGTCTGAGAATTAAGAAAGAAAAGTGTACTTGAATGAAACAGGTAAAACATCTCCCCTGCTGAGAAAAACATGCAGCTTGACTTTTTGTACAGTCTGTTTGAGTTTTGTGTCACTGTGGGCTCCATGGTGCAGTAGTACAGTGCAGCGTCTGATACTGCAGCAGGAAAGATCTCCAGATCTACCTTCTTGTTCGCTTTATGAACTTTGGTGGATAGTGGTGGGTCATGTTCAGCTTTAGTGACACTATCTGAGGATTTAGGAATTAGCAGCAGAAACTCTGGTTCTGTTTGAGGTTTTTGTCGATACCAGTGGAGATTTCTAGCTGAATCATCATATGTGCAGGTCAGTGTGATGTTGCTGCCTTCACTTGAAGATATGATGGTTTGTTCTGGTGTAATGCTGCTGTCAACAGCACCTGCTGTAAAACATTACAACAACATAAACATTTCTACTTTCATTGTGTAAGTTAATTAATCATGTTTAGGTATCAGCTCATTTCCAGCATTCACCTAAAGTTTGTGTATAATATAAATGACTTACCGATGTTTTTAACAACTATGAAAATAAAGAAGAGTAACATGACTGTTGTGTCTCTCTTGCAGTAGGTATAAATGGCAGGATCTCTGTGAAACTTTCTAAACTGTATCTTACCACATCTAGCTCCACCCACTTTTACTTAGTAATAATATTTTGTCAGTTCTGGCATTATATGTGCTAAATCCATTGTTTAAACAACAAGCAGTGAATGTTCATAATATATTTTATTGCTTGTTTAAGTCTGTTAAGGCTAAATTTTGATAGATTTAGTGATAATATTAAGCAGTTCACTAGAATGAGAATCTCTTTACTAATTGTTTGCATATTGTTTCTGTAGTATAGTAACTGCATTCAATCATATATTCAGATTAATTTTAATTATTCTGTAATGCTACATGCTACACAGTGTCATTAATGCCATAGTTATCTGTTTGTGTCTAAAGCCAGACTTCAGTATCTACCCTGAATGAGCCTCCCTAACACACCCATATAAAATGATTCACTATGCTGGTGTAAACAAATACTTGACAAAATGAGTCCCATTTGTTTCTGAAGGTATGAACACCATCTAAATTTGAACAAGTCTTACATCCTCTGTGATAAACAGACTAGCATTAATGTGCTCCTTAATCTCTATCACTAGTGAACCTTTGCTTACCTGCTACACGCTCTAATTTTTACAGTGAATCATTTTTTTACAGTGAATCATTTTTGGCATACATTTATGCTGGTATTTTTATTATGTGCACATTTTAGAGGCATGCAATACGACAATTCACTGCAGACTTTGGTCCAATTAAAAGCATGTCTCTTTTGTCCAGTTTGATGAAGGTCGTGCTGTGTAGTTTAGCTGTGACATGAAGGCGGGTGAAGTCACCAGATTACGCTCTACAACCCGATAGCAAGCAGTTGGCTAAGTCCTGAATCATATATATTTTGTTAAAATTTGCATAAAATAATACACACACTAGTGAGCTACAGCAGCTAGTTAGTCAAGTAGATAAGTAGCACCTTGACATAGCTTCAGCATCCCTGCTTTGATTCTGAGCCACAGATTACTCACTATGTGGAGTTTTGGATGTTCTCTCCACGGCCACAAGACATGCCAATAGCTGATATATCTAGATTGCCCCTAGGTGTGAATGAGTGTTTTAGCATGGTGTCCTATAAGAGGCTTCAATCCAAGGACTCCACCCTACTCCCAGCATTCCTGGGATAGGCTCACGGTTGGAGCTTTGATTTTCAGAGGTTATTTGGTGAAATACACCATGGGATTTGCACCTCCTTGGACCTCTCGAGAAACAAGCTTCCAAATGAGAACCAAGCAGCCGGCACTCCAAGTTTCCATTAGTTTTGTCCCACTCAGTCTATTCCATGTAACATGTTAACAATATAGGAAGGGCTCATCTGGGATCTCTCACACCCAAAGCGAGAATCAAACTCTAGACCAATGAGCCAGATTTCCTGGATAGGGAAGTTGTGCACTGATGCAATTTCATTGTACCCTGCAAATGTACATCTTCCTGTTCTATGGGCTCATGCTAAACTTTTCAGTTGACGACTATTGTAATAATTTCACTAACTCCATTCTGTTGGAAAGGAGACATCAGCAAGCAGTGTTCTTGGGGATGTGCCCAAAGAACAGAAAGGAATGAAAGGAAGCCAATATTAAGTGGCAGGACCTTGGTTCATTTCATGCAAACAATCAACATTAACTAAATACAAATTGGTTTCTTTTCATTAAGTAGCACTGGTTTCAGTAGAGATGAAAATACTTACACAAATAGTGACAATGTGCAAAGCTTCATGTACATGTACATTCTCAGTACTTTTTCCACACCTGTGATATGGTATATTCCAGTGGTGGGCTGTGAATTTCACACCTAGGCCTTCACTGGTGTCCTTCCTGAATTAATCCACCTCTATACCATCATTATGACGCCACGGCAATAGATACTAATCAACCTTTAAATAGCAAAGTATATATTCTCTGATTATCCAATTAAAGGATCGGAAATTGCTGACGAATCGCATGCCTGCTAGATGGCCCCAATGACGCCAACTCGAAATCTGATTGGTTAATTTAACCATTTCATTGCCATTTATTTTAAGCTATGGGCGCCTGCACTATTGATTCTGAAGGCCTTAAGGCAGATTTCTTTCACCCTGGCAACACATGATGTCACTGGCTGAAATATGATTGGATAAATACTCTTATCATAAATATACACTACTGGAAGCAGCGCAACCAAGAGAAAAGCTATGAAATGTAGAGAATAGACAATTGGGAATAATTTAGTACACTTTCATGGAAAAAATATATTAAATATATTAAATGCAAGTCAGTGATTCAGATCACTGCTGTTTAGGCCAGCAGAGAAGGCCTTGCTGGCACTGGGACGGCCCACCACTGGTGTATTCCTCCTTATGCCTAGTGTGTCCATGATAGATTCTGGAGCCACCGTGACCCTGATTAGGAAGATTAATGAATGAACACATTGTGGAATTCAGTTATGTAATGATACACATGTAAATACATATTGTATGCAAAATTTCCCGTATTCTGTTTAGGTCAGTAAAACATTTTATAACTTTATCTACTGCCCTCTGTACAGAGTGTGTAAGCTCTTCTCTCTGGCAGTACAGGTCCATCACAGACATAATTAAACTGAACAAACTGACATTTATAGAATGAGAAATGCAGCATAACTAACCAGGTTTTAGACATCTTTAGGCAGACTGACTGCATTTACTGTCATGGACTGCTGGACATTTCCTGTCAGGACACCAGAGGGCGGTCTGGCAGGGTTTAATTATGTTCCCATGTGTTTTTGTTAACGTTGTATGCACCCTACCGCCCCACCGCTGCACACCTGTTCCTTACTTTTCAATGACTTTATCAGTACCTACTGCTTCTGATTCAATATCTTCTGCTCGGCCACTGATACAGTACGCATTGATCAGTATAAGTGTGTAGTATAAATACAATATTGATATTCTTCATCTGTCATGTTGACATGGTGACCTGCAACTGCAAATCTGTAACAGTCTGCCAGTTAGAGCACCTGAACTTATTTTAATGATATTTATGGCTTTAGTCTGCATTTGATGACATTTGGAAGTCCAAGACAATGGAGGCACCAGACAGGTGCTTTTTTTAATCAAAATACATAAGTATCATCATCATCAAGCACACTGCATAAAATTTACCTCAGGTTTGATTCCCTGACTCCCCTGTCCTCCACAAAACCTTTAAGAGAACAATGGGGAAAATGCCATTGGGATATTTTCTGCAAGGTTGACAATGTTACTTTGGGACACCTTTGAAAATATTATTCTCCTTCCCTAGATTATACTACACCTCTTAAATTAGACACTTCTGAATGTTGTGAATCCCCAAACAAGTTGTACAATATTGTGCCTCTTAGAATACACGACAAATCCTAATTTGTGTTTGTACATATACATGAATGAAAATTCATTCGAATTAATCATGGGGAAAAACTGCAGCAAAGTACAATGAATTAAATTTTTAAACAGTACACACCAGCAACAAGTGACACAGTGTCTCTTTATTTTATTCTCTTTCTTCAGCTGCATATGTTACCACAAATGTCTTTTGTGTCTGTGGTTAACTGATAAGTTGCTCAAGGAAGTATCTTTGATATTAAACGTTGAACTTCAAATGAATTATTTCATAGGTTTTTGTACAGTCTCTCAGTGACTCTGCATCACTGTGCTACTACTGTAAGAGCACAGTGATAGAGTGCAGAATCTGAGATCTGCAGATGTTTGATAGTGAGTTCAGTAGAGTCTGGGGATGTTTCTGCATTGAATCGAGAGCCAGAGGGGTTGTGCTGAGCTGAACTTGCTGACTTTGCACCTTTATACAGTAAAAACTGTGGTGTGCTGTTAGGGATATTGTCTGTACCAGTAAAGCCAAATGCTATCACTGCTTGATTCATATGAACATCTCAGAGTAACAGTGTCTGTTTCCTTCCCCACAATGTTGACATCTTTGTCCTTGTCCTTCGGCCAAATTTTATCAGCAGAACTGCCTGTTGTATTGAACAATTATTAATAAAGACATAATACAAATATCGAAACATTCTAAAAATCTTTTTTGTGTAACACCAAAAACACTGACATTAAAAAATAAATGAATTAATTCTATGAATATTAGTTAATTCCATTAATTAATTGATAAACTGATGAAAATTACCTGTAACTAGAGTGAGAATCAGTGGTATGTATCTTACTATGTACAGTAAGTTGTATAGTTGATCCATTTCTGAACACAGCTCTGTGAGGATTCTGTATAATAGTGCTGTATGTGCTGAACTTTACACGTCTCTAGAAGGACACACCCAGGAAGTGACACTGTTGTGCTGTAACTGTATACAGATCACCACTTCACACAGTATCAGTGAACTGTCACCAACACAATACAACATTATTCCACTACAGCTGAATAACTACAGTCAGGAATTATTGTTCTTTTGTCTTTCATTTGCAGTCAGATAATACAATAAGAATATAAACAGCAGTTAATAAATCTATGACTGAATACATTTTCTCTATTAAACACAATTCTTTGCTCATATATTCTGTAGTATGCTTCTTCAGAGCTTCTCTTATTAAACTATTTGTATTTAAATGCATTTCAGATGTATTTGTCTGAATCTTGTTTACACATGAATATACACATACAATATGAATCACTTAAAAACATTCAAATAGAAATTAGTACGTCATGTTAATATAGATTTATTGATATTAATAACAGCTGGTATAACAGGGTGGATAAGTAACATTTGACAGTGACAAGGTGGGAAGACAGAACAATAGGAAGGGTGTGGCACAAAGTGCAAGTGGAAAACAAACAGAAAAAGCAGGCTCTGCCGATCCACCTGTCAGCACCTCTCCAGTGGAACTGTCCCAGTGATTCCTGACACTACCAACAGCAGTTATAGTTATGTAGGTGTAATCATGTATACATACATGATAAGTGCATACAAACCCTCTCTACCTCATAAACAATATAAGCAGCTGCTTACTGTCCTGCAACTGCAGCTTAAAAATGTTAAGCGGATGAAAATATGTTGTCAGTAAAGCATGAGTACTAGTATTATAATCAGGTCAAATATTATCAGGACATTGTCTTAGCTTAAATGCAGCAAAGTAACATGCAGTTGTGTGTACATGCATAATGACTGTCTGAATAGATGAATAAACATTTGTTACAATGAATCATATAAACTGTAAAGAAACTACATCCCTAGACATATTTATATATGTATGTATGTTTATATGACATGCTTGACATGGTTCATTTTTCTGGTCATCCACGTCATCCAGATCTTTCTCTATTAATAATTTTATATTAGATCATATAAAATTGCATTTACAGCACTGGGTAGTGTGATGGATTTGATAACTCCCAATGTATTTCTATCTGAAATGTTGCTGAGTTTGTATTTGGGCATGTTATTGTTTTAAAGAGTTGTTGAAAACAGTGATAAACCTCAATAACTAAACTGTATTGGTTGTTTCAGAAACATTACATGACAAGAGCATACCTAATAATCTGTGGTCTCTGGGTTTGTAACAGTGTTCAGAGTTAAAACTGAATTGAATTGAACTGAACTCAAACTGGACACTGTGCACAAGAGAAAAAATGCTGGACTAATATATAAGGCAGTTCTAGTCACTTGTGTAAAAATACCAGGAATTGGTCTGTAGTGGTTATACCATCTGAAGAGAGATAATTCTATGTGAAGTGCAGGTTTCCTGTGTAATGCTTTAACACAAACAGATTAAAGTACACACAACATATGAAATGAATTGACAAAGCACTGCAGTGTTAAATTACACAGATATACTCCATCCCAACAGAAGCAACAAAGCATGAGAGGTCTAATTCTTATATCCTGCAAAGCCTCAAACTCATTCCTTAGTTCTGGAGATTTCCTCATTACCTCATCACTGGTCTGAGTGAATTATCCTAGATGCTATATATAGTTCAATGTTATATATGTGGAGCCATAGCTTGTCTTTAGTGCACTTCTAATTTAATTAGAAATTGCTCCTAAGAGTGAAGGAGAGTGTGAATGTGTTTGCATGATGCACTGTGAAAGACTGGCATCCCATCAAGAAAGGAGCTGTCTCTAAATAATACAACATTTACCAGTAATATAAACTAAATTAAAAATATACATTTTGAGAGAGAAAGAAAACTGTGTCAATGTTTTTGTACAGTGCAGCTGGATTTCCTGTCACTGTGGGCGCCAGAGCACAGTAATATAGTGCAGAGTCTGATACAGCAGCAGAGGAGATGATCAGATCCACTTTCTTATCTTTAAGTGTAGCATTCATTCTTGGGGGAATGTTAGCACTTAGATCTCCATATTGGTGAATATAAAGAAGGAACTCAGGTTTAGATTTTGGATATTGTCTGTACCAGTGCAGGTAGAATCCTGTAGCACTTGTTACATATTCACAGGACAGAGAAACATCATCACCTTCATCTACAACATTCTGAGGAAAAGTGGCTTTATTGAATCTGCCATGGAGTCACCTGTCATAGAGAAGAGAACATAAAGTTTAACACAATCAAGCCAGAATTACACACAGAAATCATGCTTTCTATAACACCAGACAATTAATAAACAATACATAATATCTAAACTAACAAAAGGTGTTAACTCACCTAGTGAAAGCCACAGACACATGAATATAACAGTGAACATGATGACTGGTTTTAGCTGAATGAAAAAGCTCTTTCTGTACTTTAATATATTACCATGATAAATGTTCAGGAAGCTCCACCCCCAGCATCACATGACAGTGTCTCCAGTGTTGATGACAGTGAAACATCCTGGCTTTACATTAAGCCTCCTGTTTGGGAAACTGTGCTGAAACTCTTTACATAGTAAACAAAAAACAAAACAAAACTGACAGCAGGAAAAAATAATACTAATAATTAAAACGAGTAAATATTTTATTTTATTATTTTTTATATTTTATAAGTGGTGTCTGGACAATAAGGTATTTGAAAGCATGTTTATTAAATAGAATTACATTTTCATGAGGTGGTATTTTATTATGTGAGGAACAAAGCAGGCTCTTTTTCTTTCTGTTATCTTTATTCTTTATTGTCATTTAACTCATTGCTTAATAAAACCGCTGTGTAAAACTAGTTGACTTGATCACATATCTGCTGATTGGTCATTTAAACATGAAACTGTGTTTATAAAGAAAGGGTAAAGTTTCTTATCCTATGACAAGAGAAGCTGTCCAGAGCCCATTTTATTCAATGCAGCTGTAATGTGCTTGTCCTTGGTGGAGACAAAATATTACAAATATAAGTCAAACATTTTTAATGAAATTGTATGTAATAACTGCAAATTCTACATATAGGTCTAGCACTCATGTATGTAGGATTGAACAACAGATAGAGTCTATATTATTTTGCAAAGAATTATGTATAATCACAGAAGTCTACATATTTGGGCATGTGAGCAGGGTTCTAGTATTTGGCCAACAATAAGATAACTCACTACACCATCTTCTGGAGAAAAGAGAAAGACATTAACAAACAAGTCTATTTTTATTCACAAATCATAACAACAAATAATAATTTGCAGAACATAACTTTATTCAACTTCTGAACTTCAGCTGAGTAAACTAGGGAACTACAGTATCTTTCAAAACAACAATATTTTTCCCAAATCAACAAACTGTTGTTTATAGCTCCACAAAAGTAGCCATCTAATTATATTTTGTCAGAATGATTTACATTCCAGAAACTTCACTGGGTTGGGTCTAGTATCTGCTATAACATTGTGATGCAGTGCAGCTGTGATTCAAACTGGGCTGCATTAATCTGTGTATTACTGCATTATGCATGTTTGATTATCTTTATATAACAATTTACAACTTTTTAATTAATGAAGAAATAAAGGAGTCAAAAGCATAAAATGAATTTTTGGTAATGATTTTGAGATTCAGCAGGGATGCTGCTCTGTACAGCAGGTGAACTGTGTGAGCTACAGCATGACAACTCTCTAAATCAAACAATATTCCTTTTTAAATGTTGAACCAGTTTGAACAGACCTATGGTAGAAATTACCACTGACAAGAGACAGAAAAACGTGTGCCTCTTTTTAATATTCATTTTTAATAAAGTAACATTGCCTAAATCAATCACTTATGCAGAAATTCATTCTCATTGCACATCTCTAGTGCATTGGTTTTCACTTAGAGTGTGTTTAGTAAAGTGAGAGTAAACTGAAAGTCTGCACTTTAATCTCATATCCATTCATTAATTTCAGCTCCAATATTTCACTTCAGACAGTTACATTAACCATAATAATATTTGATTTTCTGTCTCAGATGTCTCCAAATGTAGCTCTGCCCACTCATATTTATTCATATTTACTTCATACTGCAATGTAATATTTCACTCATCTACTACTCCATTAGCACAGCCTAGAATGAAAAAAACTACAGCTTTAAACCCTGTGGAACCAAGCCCCAGATCCACCTCTGAAAATCCCCAACCTTGCTATGAGGAGGAGGAGGACAGAAAACTGATACAGGACTTCTTGCATGGTGCGACTGT
Organism: Hemibagrus wyckioides; assembly: GCF_019097595.1. NCBI lineage: Eukaryota > Metazoa > Chordata > Actinopteri > Siluriformes > Bagridae > Hemibagrus > Hemibagrus wyckioides. Next base: position 4,248 of record NW_026690769.1, on the reverse strand, counting down.
AACCATCTGCACCTCAACACAACAAAGACCATGGAGATGGTGGTGGACTTCAGGAGACCCAGGCCTCAACTGGAGCCTGTGACCATCAACAGTGACTGTGTGGAGTTTGTCAAGACCTACAAATACCTTGGAGTACAGCTGGATGATCAAATGGACTGGACTGCCAACACAGACACTCTGTGCAGGAGAGGACAGAGCCACCTGGACTTCCTTAGAAGGCTGGCGTCCTTAACATCTGCAAAAAGATAAATAGATAGATAGATAGATAGATAGATAGATAGATAGATAGATAGATAGATAGATAGATAGATAGATAGATAGATAGATAGATAGATAGATAGATAGATAGATAAAACTTTACTGTCATTGCAAAGTACAGGTACATAGTGACTTAAATGCTGTTTAGCATCTACCAGAAGTGCAAATAGTAGAAATTGTGCAAATGAACAATTGCAGATAAATATGTGAATATGTACAACAATAAATAAGGCTATGTCAGAGTGTGCATAGAGAGGTATGTGCAAGTTGTATTTACAACAGTAAAGTGTAAAGTGTAATCATAAAGGACAGTAGTATAGAGCAGAGTCTGATACAGCAGCAGAGGAGATGATCAGATCCACTTGTTTATCATCATGAACTTTAACAGACATTCTTGGGGAGTGTTGGGACTTAGATCTCCATTTTGATAAATATAAAGAAGGATCTCTGTGTTTAGGATTTTGGATATTGCCTGTACCACTGCAGATTCTCTACAGTACCACTGAAGTCTTTGTAGCTGCAGGACAGAGTAACATCATCACCTTCATCTACAACATTATGAGGGAAAAGTGGCTTTATTGAATCTGCCATGGAGTCACCTGTCATGGAGAAGAAAATGTAATGTATTTAACCTTTACACAATCAAGCCAGAATTACATACAGAAATCATGATTTCTAACAGCACACAATTAATAAACAACACATAATATATAAATCTAACAAAAGGTCAATGTTAACTCACCTAGTGAAAGCCACAGACACATGAATATAACAGTGAACATGATGAATGATTTTAGTTGAATGAAAGCTAAAAGCTTCTGAACTCTTTTGTACTCTGAAATATTAACATGATAAATGTTCACGAAGCTCCACCCCCAGCATCACATGACAGTGTCTCCAGTGTTACTGACAGATTGTTGATCTTACTGAAACATTCTGCCTTGTTTGGGAAACTCTACTGAAACTGTTTACATAGTAAACAAAGAAATTATTCTATTAATGTATTTATTCAATTTTATAAAAATTTACTAACAATAAAAATGAGTAAATATTTTAGATTAATATTTTATAAGTAGTGTCTTGACTTGTGGCATTTATTTGTTTGTTGTGATAAAGCATGTTTATTAGAGTTCATATTATTCTGCAAAGAAGTATTTATAACAGAGTCTACATCTTTGGAGGATGTGAGCAGAGTCCTAGCACCTGGACCCACAATAAGATAACTCACTACACCATCTTGTGGGGAAATAAGAAAGACTTGGTTTTTAAGGTAATTGAAGGTAATTTATTTATTAATGACATTAATAATAGAGAAAAGAGCTGCAGAGGAACAGAAACTTTTCCTCCAACAATTTTCTTCATCTATTGATCAAGAGGAGAATAAACTGTGCAGCTGAGCCTTTCCTCATTAATGTTCAAGAACACGTCTGTTATAAACAATCAGCTAAAAGAACATTCTCACTCTAACTACATTTCACTGGCAATCAGAAACTGATGTATTTATTTTATAGTTATGTTTGGTTACTTAAAGATGATTGTGATTACATTAAACAGTGTATTCCTGGGTGGATGAATTGTTGTCAACAGCCTTTAATATTAATACACCAATTTATTTGAATTTACTGACAACAATTTATTATTAAGCAACTTTTTAAAATACTTGTCTTTTGGTTTGTAACTTGCAAACTAAAGGACTTAGCAATAACAGCAATAGTGAAGAAAACCAAGTGGGCATAATAACATTGTTATCCTGAGTGTTTAGTTAGTTTGTGTTTATCTTTTGAAATAAACATCATATTTATTCATATTCATGACAACTCTGCTTTACCTCACACAGCAACTCTTTCTCATCTACTAGACAATTAGCAAATCTTAGTATGCTAAAACTACAGTAAAACCAAGCCCCAGATCCATAAGCTGCAGCTGCAACCTAATGAATGGTCATTCAATCAGAGTTTATTTTTATTACCTACTTTATCCTGGTCACACTTCCACAACTGTCTATATACATTATATATACACACCTTCATTCATTCATTCATGCATTATTACTTTGTTGTCCTGGGCAGGTGAATCTGAGAGCTTCTCCCAGCAAACACTAGGGATGATGCAGAATACACCCTGGATGGATACAGCAGTCCTAATGCAGGATGCAAAAATGCAGCAGACACATTCACACACCTCATTCAGACTTAGGGGAAATTTAGTGTCCAGCAGTCCACCTTAAGTTGGAACGTTTAAATCACAGTACAAATAAGAAAAACAGAGGTGACAAGTCTCAAAAGGCAAGAGTCATCATCCTCTCCATCAAATAATACTATGTTTAAGATTATAGACATTACCACTTATAATACTGCAATCAAACACTTTGTCACTAATGTTTTATTATTTTTTTATATCTGTATGATCAAACCTCACATCTGTTCAAATGAACATGCCCAGAATAAACATTTAATGTAAATGAATGTACATGTAACAGATTTCATGAATTAAAGCTTATTGTTGGTGTTAATCCCTCATGTTTCTCTTTTAGGCTATTAGCTCCAGCTGCAAATGTTTTCACAAATGTTGTTTGTGTCTGTGGTTAACTGATAAGTTGGTTCAAAGTGAGTCTCTTTCATCTTCTGTGGTTAGGATGAAACTTAATATACCATGTTGATGTGTTTTTGTAAAGCTTCCTTTCAGGGGTAGACTTCCTGTATCACTGTGCTACGCCTCTAAGAGCACAACATGATAGAGTGCAGAATCTGAGAGCTTTAGACCTCTGATAGTAAGTTCAGTAGAGTCTTAAAAATGCTTGTTCTCGACTCTAGTCTAATTTTTCTACCTCTCCATCAGGAGTGCTATCAACACCTGCATTTGACCTTGCACCTTTTTATACAGTACAGTAAAACTGTGGTGCAATTGTTAGGATATTGTTTGTACCAGTAAAGATAAATATGATCACTGCTTGTTTCATATGAACATTTCAGAATAACAGTCTCTGCTTCTTTCCTGACAATGTTTGCATCTGTTGGCTCAATTTTATCTGCAAAGCTACCTGGTGTGACAAAATATAAAAAGAAACATGTCAGTGAAGTATTTTTTGTAATTCCAATATTGACTTAAGGAATCAAGAAATTACTAGATTAATATTAAGAACATGCTTATTAATTAATGCAATTATTTAACTGATTAAATACCATTTGTAATAATTAATAACTGATTGAAAATTACCTGTAACTAGAGTGAGAATCAGTGGTATGTATCTCACTATGTACAGTAAGTTGTATAGTTGATCCATTTCTGAACACAGCTCTGTGAGGATTCTGTATAATAGTGCTGTATGTGCTGAACTTTACACGTTCCTAGAAGGCTACACCCAGGAAGTGATGCAGTTGTAGTATGTCTTTTACAGATTATTACTTTAACAATATCAGTGACAGTGAACTGAGTAACCAGTACAACACAGAACAAAAACACTGTTACTTCACAAACCATTGCATCAGACATGCTATTTTATCATTGTAAAATATTTGTTCCTAAATAAAAGGATATAAAGGTTTGACAGCGGCACACGCAGCACCTCACGCGAGTGGTCTCCTTGTTTGTAGCAGTATCCATTGTTCAACTTAAACTGAATTGACTTTATTTTACTGTGAATACTGTGTACAAGAGCAGAAAACAAATGATGCACTAATAAATAAGGCAGTTATAGTCACTGCTAAAAAACCCCAGAATTGTTCTGTAGTGGTTATACCATCTGTAGAGATATTGCTATGTGGAGAGCAGGTTTCCTGTGTCAAGCTTTAACACAAACGAATGAAAGTACACACATTGCAGTGTTAAATTATGCAGATATACTACATAACTAATAAGACTAATTAAATCTAATTAAAAACAATTTCTGAATCTACAAAAATCAATGTTAACTCACCGAGTGAAAGCCACAGACACATGAATATAACAGTGAACATGATGGATGAGCTTATAAATGAAAATAAAATTTCT